>NC_056733.1:383921867-383951867 GCF_019279795.1 Protopterus annectens
TAATTTTTGAACTGTTGATAATGGATGATCCTATGTGATGCAAACTTCAGGATTTTTTATGATGCTTTGAAGCTCTTGATTCCAGTGTTTTTCAGCTACTTCAGTATTACGTTTGCACACTCCCCAATGAAATAATCTTGCCACATTATTATACCTTTCAGTATACAGTCCTTCTGCCATTAGTATGTCTGTTTCCAATTCTGTTTTACTAACTCTACATTTATTTGTTTCTCCTACATGTTTATTGGACTTTGCAAACCAGTATGTATGTTGTCCCCTATCTTGGGTTGCCATTATTAACTTTTCATCTTTTGGGTTTAAAGTCGCCTCTACTTAACCATTTCTGCATTTGATCCTGATCAACATGAGGTTGTTCCAAGAGTTTTCTGTATTTGCAACTATATTTATGCATTTTCCACATTTCTTGCCTTCTCATTTGATCCTTCACCTTATAGTCTTTCTTTTGTTTTTAGCACATTCAGTTACTACCTGATTTTTATTTACTTCTGGTTTGATTTCCATTCCCATTTGATGCCGATATGCTTTTGCTAAACTAAGCAGGGAAGTCATCTTAGACTTATTCTCCTCATGTCTCAAAACTTTCATTACATTTGGGTCTTGTGGGATCAGCAGATATATATGCAGTCAAATGAGATCTATAAATGTAATCACTTTTGAGGAGGAACATACCTCCTTCAGAACAGGGAATATATTGTCTTGGTATGCACTGATTTTTATAAATCATTTAATGAGCATAAAGCTTCCTCCTTGTTTTTCTGTCCAGTCCAACCTATCCAACACCTTTTGAGGCCAGTCAATCACTCCAAAACTGTAAGATAGGACAGGAAGAGCAAATTGGTTTATAGACTGGACGTTGTTCCTAGATGTCAGTGCTGTTTTCAGTATTATTTTAAGTCTTCTAAAATATTCCTTACTAACTTTTATTTACATTTGTTCATGTTTTATTCATGATCCTTCATCAGTTTCCAAATATTTATACACTTCCTCTTGCTCAAGTTCTTTTATATCACATTCCTGTCCCAAACTGATGTTTTCTTGGTGCTGCAGCTTTCCTGCTTTAGAGGTTGCTTTTGCACATTTATCAAAAACAAATGACATTCTTATATTATCTGAAAGAGTTTATACCAATTGCAGTTTTGCTTTCATTTCCTCATCTGATGAACTGCACAGTTTTAAATCATCTACAAAAAGAAGATGAGAAGTCCTTATACTTTGTTGTTTTCTGGGAGCCAAATTGTAGCCATGACCTAATCTGTTAAGTAGACAGCTTAATGTGTTAAGAGGAAGACAAAAGAGCAGGAGTGACAGATAGTCACCCAGGAATATCCCCCTTTTAATTTTTTTTTGTCCTTTATCATGGCTTAAGTGCAAAATGGTTTGCCAGAGTTTCATGGTTGCTGTAATGTAATCAATCAATGTAGTGTGTATCTTATACATTTTTAAGCACTCTTTTATCCATGAATGTGGGATATTGTCAAGTGCTTTTATGTAGTCTATCCATGCCATACTTAAATTCTCCCCCTTTTTACAGTTCTCCATTATGACTTTATTTAGCATCAAATGATCCTTTGTTCCATGTGACTTTCTTTTATTATCCTTTTCTTCTATTGTCATGATTGAATTTTCTTTTAAATGACTATTAACTCTGTCATCATCAATTCCAGTGTATAGTTTATATGTTGTCAGAAGGCAAGTTATTTGTCTATAGTTTTTTAGGATAGTTTGCAGGTTGATTCTTAAGTAGGAGCATTGCTTTTCCTTGTTGTTAACCAAGTTGTTGTCTGTTCAGGGTGCACATATAGATAGTTGTTACTCATGGCTAACTCTTCATATAAAGATGTTAATACATTTAACCAGAAGTTAAGTACTGCATCAGGGCCTGGGGTGTTTCATTTAGGATTTTTTCTTAACTTTTTTTCAATCTTTTTTTTTCCAATTACTTTTTATTGCTTTGTTATCAAAAACACAAAGTAAAACAGGCATACAGCATGTAAACATAAATAAGTAAAGGTAAACAATTTTTACAAAGAATCATTTAGACACTTGCTAGAAATTAAAGACTAATAACTGACGTGATTGCATCATAACTAAGGGTTACAAAAGAATGAGGTTATGGTACAAAGTTGAGTGCATAGTTTGTATAGGTAGGGTACCTTTACTAACAAGAAATTTTGAAAAAACTCTAAACTAAATACATATTTACATTATTTACAATGTTGGAAGTCATCCGTTTGTTGTTATCCTAGAAGTATGTTTTATGTTTAGTGATACACAATTTGTGTTTAGTAACATAGAGGTTTTTTAACTGCCACCTGATTTTCATTTAGTTTTATGTATTCTGTTTGCTTGTCAAGATTGTGTCTAGAAGAGAGTTCCACTATGTTTGAAATTATGTTTTTTTTATTATGCTTTTAGTAGTTAGTTTGTGGGAGGTGATATATTTAACTGGATCTAGGACACTTGCTCAAAAAAGCAAGTGTCCGAATCCATATATACCGATCACAGTTTAACGAAAGCGCTTTAATCGAAAAAGCGCTTCCGTTAAACTGTGAAAAAAAAAACACTAATTAAACACCCCCCTACTTAAGTATCCTCACTCCAAGGTCGCACTACAATGGAGTAAAGGAATATTCCCTTACTCGCACCGCAGTGCGACCGACACACCACTCACACATACCCGAAATGGCTGCTTCGATAAACAGCAATTTCAGGTATGTGTGAGTGCGAATTTGACTTTCTGTCAAAGTTAAATTCATGTAAATGTCTGGGTTCCATTTAACTGCCATGTCTTTAAAATTGTTCCATGAGATATTTTTGTTATTAACCCAATTCTTAGATATATTGAATTTAAGTAGGGTGCATACTTTAACTAAGATATGATTGTGCATTCCATTAATTGAACTAGGAATTGTGTAGAATCATTGCTTCCCAAGAGAAGAGGGTTTTTGCTTGTCCAATTTTTTTCAAGTTGCACTCTTAAGGAACACCAGAGCTTGAAGATTTTCTTACAGCTGCAGAAGATGTGGAGAATATACACATCTTCACTAGAGCAGAAAGGGCATAATGAGCTTTTTTTGTAACCATATTATTTGAGGACAGCTGGGGTATAGTATGCGTTGTTGTTAATCATCATTTGTGTATATATCACGTTTTCGAAAGGTGTAAGTTTTAAGGTATTGTTGATGGCTTCTTGTTTTTGTGCTATTGTGAAGGTATTATTTTTTTTTCCCAGAATCTTGAGTAAAGTAGCTCAGATTTGTGTTTTAACTAATTTATTAATTTATAGGATTTTTAAATATTTTTTCTTTAGCTGCTAGAGTTTATGTTTTGGGTATTTTCTATATTTTGTATCTCTATTTTGTGGTTTGAGTATTTTAGCTTTACTAGTGATATCATTTGTCGAAGAATATAGTTTTAGCTGCCTGGCATCTTAAATTTTGTTCTTAATTTATCAAGTGTTTCTTCCTTGTGTTGTAAGATATTCCATACTGTTAATTCTTTAATTAATGGAAATGATTTGAGATCAATCATTTTGTTGTTTAACTTGATATTTGGGTTCATATGTATAAGTTGTAGCAATATTAGTGAGTTCTGCAGATTGAAGGATGAAAACAGAGATTGGAACTCAATAATTTCATTTTTATTTATTGGGTGCAATTTGCTAAAAATGTTTTGTTTGGGATGAAGAAAAGGAGTAGCTTTGGGATTTATATTTAGGGAGTATAATAGGGTTGCCTATATTTTAACCTATATTGGGTACCAGACCTCTTTAGAGCTATTATATTCTGATAATTGAATCAACTGGTTTGCTTTTTTGATAAGCTAGTACAAATTAAAATCTGGTAGCCCCAACCCTCCTTTTATTTTTGGTACTGTAAGATTTTGGTAGCTTATTCTTGTTGTTTTAGGGTGCCATAGGAATTTGGAGAGGGCCTTTTCCATTGTTGTAAATAGTTTTTTTGGTATTTTGAGACTAATAGAATTTAGCTGAAATAATATTTTGGGAAGAATATTCATTTTAATAATGGCAGATTTAGACAGTAGAGATAGATTTATGTTTTCCCATCTTGAGATGTCCTGCTTAATTTTATCCCAAGTTTTTAAGAGATTTGATTTATGCAATTCTTTGTAGTTGTGGGAAATGTTTATACCTAGGTATTTTAGCGTGTATGTTAAAGGTATATCAACAAAAGGGAAGTATGATGCATTATGATGTATGGGGTTAAGAGGGAATATGGAGGATTTTTGGGGGTTCATGTTGTGATTTGCTATTCTGGAGAATAGTTTGAGGAAAATATTTTTGGTAAGTCTGTGTTTGGGAGTTCAAAGTATAAGTTTAGGTCATCCGAAAGCTGAGTATTTTACTATTGTGTTAAAAACCTTTGGGAAATGGTGATAAGTGTTTTGGGTAATGTGGAGGAGTAATTGCAGTTCTAAATATATGTTAAAAAGAAGTGGAGACTGTGGGCAACCTTGGTGAGTACCATTTCTGATTCTGATGGGTTGGGTTGTGATGGGTTGGGAGCACATCTTGTTAATGCTTAGCATAATGGTAGCATTGTTGCAAATCATCTTAATAGCAGTTATAAAAGATGGGGGAAAATCAAGTGTGACATTGAGAAAAGAAAATCTATGTCTACATTGTCAAATGCTTTTGAGGCATCTATTGTAAGTGTATATGTTAGATATTTGTCCTTAGCTAAGAGAGAGATTAAGGTGTCTAATGTGCAGGTATTATCATTTAATTGTCTTTTTTTCATAAAAGCCCAGTTGTTCTGGGGAAATAATTTTGTCCAAGGTTTTTTGTAATCTGTTCACTAACAATGCAGTCAAAATTTTTATGTCAAGGATTTATAAGGCAATGGGCCTATGATTCATAGGGTTTAATTTGTCTGAATTTGGTTTTGGTATTAAAATTATCTTTGAATTATTTAAGTTTTTTTCTGTAAACCCATACTTTATAATATAATTGCAGAGTCTTCACAAGATTGGAGTAAGTATGTGGCTAAATTTTTTGTAGGACATTGCCGTGAATCCATCAGGACCTGGGGATTTATTAACCTTTAGTTTTTTAATCACTATTTTTATTTCACTGATTGATAAGGGACTGTTCAATAGGTTATATTGTTCTTCATCAAGGTTTTGGGAATTTTAAGTTGTTTAAGAAATTCACTTGTAAATTAGACATATATTGTTGCTTTTCGGGGTTATAAATATTGTTATATATGTCCCAGAATGAGTTAATTACATCTTCATTATTGTATAAGTTTCTATCTTTATAATATATTTCTGGGATATTGTGGAGGGTTTCTTAATGTTTATCATATTTGCTAGTACCTTAGAAGGGGGTTGTGCCCATTCAGAGTATTTGTAGATGAGTTTTAGCTTATTTAGTGTGTGTTTATATAGCTGTATAGAGAAAAGTTCTTTTTGGATTTGTTGTAATTTCCTTTCTAGTTCTTGTGAGCAATGGGCTTGTACTTGTAAGTCAATGCTTGTGTACTGTGTTACAGGCAAGCTAATCTGTTCTTGCTCTTGTTTTTTTACAGTGAAGCTTTCTGTATTAAGATTATACTCAATACTGTTTTGGTGGCTGCCCAATGAATGTCAAGTGGAATTTGGGTTAGTGATTTATCTTGGTCTAATTGTTTTATATTTTTACCTATCTCCTCAATTAACTCTTTATGATTTAAAAGGTTATTGTTTAGATCCAGTTATAGGGACCACTCTGTTTAGAAGTTTGAAAGTTTTCGTTGAGTGTAGTTGTGATTCTGGAGTGATCTGAGATTATTCTTTTATTAATTACATATTTCTGACTAATCCTAGAGAGGCTCGAGGAGATCAGGAAGTAATCTATTCTTGATCATACTTTATGCGAAGGGAGTAGAAAGTATACTTTTTTATTGATCTGCCGTGAACTGTATTTAGATTAGGGTCAACAAGGTTGTGATTTTGTATATGATTATTTAGAGTAGATGTGACCTGGACTGGTTGCTTTCTGTTTTTGTTAGGGCTATCAGGGTCAGTTAGGCAATTCCAGTCCCCACCCCCATAATGATAGAATGGTTGGGAAAGTTTGAGTAAATTATAAATTTCGTATAAAAAGAAATGCCGGTTTGAACAAGGGACATATATATTCAAGAAGAGAGTATTGTTTTTTGTTTGCAGATGTGTGCTGGTGAAAAAGCACCATCTTCCTTTCGTGTCATAATTACTATTGGTTGTATTCTCTTGAAAAGATTTTTTGATAATAATAGGTGTTCCTTTTGAGGCAGAACTGTCCCCTGATGAAATGATTCACCTGATCCATTTTCCTGATCTGATTTTTAACCATTGTTCTTTATTTATTTGTGTTTCTTGTAAGAATATGATATTGGAACTAGCTTGATAAATTAAGTGCAGAACTGGATTTAACTTTTTACTATCACCTAACCCATTAACATTCCATGTATCTACTATATACATACTAGCTATATGTCCATTGTATATTATTTATGTGTGGCCTTAAGTTATATTTGTATTTGTAATGATTTAAGTATTTGTGTAGAGGAAAGAGTTTTTTCTTAGATAACATACATTTGTACAGGATGGCTTCCAACTTATTTTCACCTACCTCGGTGCCTGCCCACATCTCCCTTTCTTTTTGTGGTATTATATTTTATATTTGGTTTGTTTGTATGCCATCTAGGAAAGCTTGTATAGTACTGGTATAAGGAGATATTAACTAGGAACTACACTTTGTTCCAAATAAAGCTAATCATACCTGATACACATTGCTTGCTCCTTAATGAGGTGTGTACTCTAAAACATGATAGAACTGTTACAGGTTGTTACACAAGAGTGAGTATTTCTGGTTTTAAAATATTTATTTTCTTTTGAGAGGTTAAATACTACTCTCAGTTTTGGTTATAGAGTAATTTGACCATTTACATAAGTATCTAAACTTTTTAACCACAGTTACAGTAAAAAAAGAAAAAGTTATAACTACCCACATGTTTGAGCCTATTTAAAGTAGGACCAGAAGGGCATGGACTTGATTCAACCCAAATTATTTTGTGGTTATCATTTTTATTACAGACTTGTAGTTTATATTTGTGTCCACTAATATTAGTATTTTATCCTTTGTGTTCAAATATCATTATATATAGAGTATACAGTTTGTATACCTGCATTGTGTTTACATTAATTACAGTTTTAAAGACTAGCTTCCCTTAAGAATTGTTTGGAGAAGTGTCTTTGTTGAGTTTATTACCCCTTTTATGATTATTTTTATTATGCTCCTTCCTGTTGTTTCTAAAGAGTTTAATACCCTGATTAGTTATAAGCTGTATGTGATTATGTTAAATTTGTCAGTCTTACTTGTTGATACAGCAACAATATTGAGTGAACAACATATATACAAAATGTGTAAGCCATTCAGTTAATTATTTTAAGAAAATTTTAAGTCATCATGCTGAATTTAAATGAAATTGCCACTGCTTGGGATTGCATCTTACCTTTGCTTAAGCCTATAAAGCTTTACCAACCTTGCTTACAGACAACAAATAAAATAAAATAGATTTAAAATAAAGTCTTTCATTTCCTTGTTGAATTCAAGACAATCCTATCCTTCAGGCAGAGTCCGATGGTAAAATAGTCATGCTTTCCTTGTCAGTTCACGTTTTTACAGTATCTAGAGGTTTTGCAATGTTTAAACTTCGTTTTAACAAAAAAGCCCTTTAGAATTTTTTAACATATAAAATTACATTAACCAAGTCTTTTACATTGCAATTGTGTAAGTTTCTTGAATTTTGTTGATAATAAGCTTTATATTTTACCTTACAACGCATTTCCTTTATGGGTTTGCAGAATTCCATTGAATCCAGTTTATTTGTATACTGTATATTAAGCCTTGCAGTTCCCAGTAATGCTGTGCAGCTCCTGACCTTCAAGGGAATTTGTCATTTGACCTCCCATCACTGCTTTGGTTTTGGATATTCTTGTATCCGGTCTTTTGCTCATTCAGACCCTCTCCAGATTAGCAAAAGGAGGTATTTTTTTTGTATTTAACTTGTTAACTAAATTTTTTTTCAATCTTTCTGGGTGTTACTTTATCCCATTACATATCCTGTATGTTTGAACTTCTTATTCATTTTTACTTCTTCTATCCATCTAGCATCTTTGTTATGTTCCACAAGAGCTTCATAGATATTTCTCCAAAATATATCTATTTCTTCATTTTTGGTGGTGTTTTCAGCTCCTTTTGCCTTGTTTCTCAATTTTCTATAAAACTTTTTGGGGTCATCAATAAATTGCTTATATCATACCTTTCCTTTATATTGGGTCTATATTATAAACACAAAAGCCCAAAATAGCGACTACATCTACATCAACACATAACGGTCGATGTACAAAAAGAGAGAAATACATAATCAACCAAAATGAAAATGCCAAACGTATTTGCTTGGCTAGTAGCGTGATCATGGGGATGAGGAAATATATCCTTTTCCCCACTGTAGTGCGGTCTTGGAGTTGGTATATTTAAGTAGGGGGGGGTGTGGGGTGTGCAACCCCCACATGGGGGGTGCAGGGGAGCTTGCCCCCTCTGCAAAAGTGTGTTCATTTAATTTATTTAGTTAATTTGAGCTTACCTGTATGGCGCTGTTGGGTGACGAAATATGTTCAGCGTTTTCATTTTCGCCAATTACATATTTCGCTCTTTTTGTACATCGACTTTTATGTGTTGATGTAGTTGCATTCTCTGTTTACAGCTTTTGTCTTTATAATATAGACCCCTTTTATATGTATCTGTTTATCTTCTAAGTTTTTCTGTGTGTGCTGATATATTCAATTTTATTATTTGCGACAGTGCACAATAGATCCTGATCTGTTCTGATACTGCGCATTGCTTTTATCATAGCTATTTTTCTGAGTATTTTTGTTGATGCGTTTCTTCTTCTATACTCTTCTAACAGTGACACTTCTTGTCTTAATTGCTTTATAGTTTTCTCTATTCGATACTTCCATGATGACATTTGATTTCTCTCCTTCCTTTCCCTTACTACCCTGTATTTTAGTAGTAAGACGTTATCTGTTATTAATTTAGATGCACAGTAATGTATTGTATTTACTTCTGTTATCTCACATGAATCTCTATGGACAGTCCTAATTACTGTGTTCACTTGTTTTGTCAAAATGTCTAACTTTCTGGGTGTTATTGACTTTCTCTAGTCTATTTCTTTCATTGATCTTAACATGACTGTCCATGTCTATTACATCAAGCAACTCTACTCTAGTTATATTTTTACTGTTATTGCTTATACTGTCAAAGTCTTTGTAAATATTTGTCTTGTACTTTATCAAGTTCTTATTTTTATAGTTATAATGTGGAGCTTTTCTCCCTGGGCCTCCACTGAAAAAGGGCTATGTCCAGTTGGACCATCTCAGTTAAATGTCAAATAAATAAGTAAATAAATAAATAAATAAGTAAATAAACTCTTCTCTTAGATCATTTTCTTCGAAATTGAATGTACATTCTTTGTTCTCCATTTCCTGTGGGCATTCTCTAGAAAGTTCCAGAGCATATTCCTGTGCCTCATCCTCTTCACTTTCAACTATTTCTGACTTCTTGGCAAGCTTTAGACAGTTTTATAATCACTTTATGAATACTTAGTATGTAATGTGCTCCTTGATGCCCAAGGTCTGACTAAACTAAGCCCTTGATAAATGACTCCATTTCACCTTTCCATGCACCATCTCTGTTGTTGCTTTCCCTCCACATCACCACCTGTGCTGCACAAAATGTTATCCTGCAGACATCTGCAAGTGAGTAACTGCATGTATATATAATCTTACTTTCTTTATTTTCCTCTTCTGGATAACAAGTACATGTTGAGCATTCAGAGATTCTTCTCCAACCTCTGCATGGTGCATATCATGTCTAAATGTTTTCATACAGCCTTTGAACACTCCGCACATGAAATGGGAATTTATTCCACAGTCTTCTGACCTTCCAACATCAAAGGTCAGTATGCTTTCCATTGAGCCACTCACACTGTTTTAATGTGCCATCAAAAGGACCTCATCTCGGAAGTGCATCTTTCCCTGCCCTGCAGTGTCAATTCATGTGCTTAGCTGGGTGTGAGAATGAAAACTCAAAGTCTTCGCTTTTCCTAGCATCAAAGATGTTTGTTACCCACTAAGCCACTAATATCTGAGTGTTTTCTGCCCATTTAGCAATTCTGAGGATAGTCATTTTCATCTCTTCCTGCCTGGTTCTCCTCTTCAGCATCCTATTTTCACTAAATGCTTCATTGGGTGCCCAAAAATTAATAAAATATGCTCAGCAGGTACTGAACCCACTTATCATACTTTTTATTTCTGGGCGCATGTATGGCATTTTGTCACAAGAGCAGAGCATTTCAAATGTCAAAAATCACCTACTTTGGTAATGAGATGCAGTTTTAAGCAGGTGATAAAATTTAGGTACAAAATTCATCTCAAGTGACAAATCTCAACCAGATGGCTATGAAGAATTCAGCTTGCCAGCAGCTGTAGCAGAACTATACTTTATGATGCAAAAAATAAAATGTACATACATTCTACCAATTCCAACAATCAAAGCATAGTTTTTGCATAATAAGCACAGATATCACTCTCTGTGAAAAAAGCAGTCTATTTACAGAGGCAGCATGCACTCGCATGACCAACACCTAAAGCATTCCAGTTCCTACAACTGAAACACAGTTTGCACAAAATGTATTAATATCCTTAACAAATGAAAGATAGCCTATATGCAAGCAACACACATACCCCTGTCAGTCTATTGGCACAAACAGCATATATATACATGTGCAACAAACCACAATGTGTGCATAGCAGCATGTTATAACTTTCTCCAGTATAGACACTGTTTGCATTAACAGCATACATTCCTCTGTCCCTAAAACATGTATAACTGTATCTATCTATCTATCTGTCTATCTGTCTATCTGTCTATCTGTCTGTCTGTCTGTCTGTTTGTCTGTCTGTCTGTCTGTCTATCTATCTATCTATCTATCTATCTGTCTGTCTACCTAGATATGAGTATATTCTAAATAATTGCAGATGCGATTGATTGATGGAAACATGCTGAACAACATCATTGGTGATTACTGGCCCACCAAAGTTGGACTGGAACATAATTTGATCATCTTCACTATCATTTTCCATATGCCAAGCCCAACAAATAGCCACAGCAATCAAACTTGTGGCTTTTAGTGGTGGGTTAAGAAGCTGGATGGTGGCAAGTGTGCTAATCTAGATATTGCTGCATGCAAGTATAAAATAAATGAAAAGAAACAAAATAATTAAAAAAAGTATATCGTGAAATGTACAGTCAGAAAGAGGGAAGGATAGAACAAGATACAAATACAGTGAAAAAAGGCAGAGTCAATGTCAACATAATTGTATCACTTTAACTGTAATACTCAGTAGTCATGGAAAAACCATACCACTGTAAAACAGTGCGTCTATACACATCCTCTAGAGGACTTGAACATATAAACTTCATTGCATGTACTGTCAAAGGCATTTCATTTACATGCTGAGCTATAGCAGTTAGACAGAAGCCTTCAGGGAAACAGAGTAAGTATACATCACACAATTGCAAGATGAAAGAGACAATAGCATACAGCATTTAGGGGACATGAACCCACAACATTCATCACCCGTAAAGTCAAAGGCATTTCATTTACATGCTGAGTTATAGCAGCCATAGAAGAAATATCTTCAGGGAAACATACAGTAAGTTTGTGTTATACACTTGCTGATTGAAAGAGACAAACACTATAACCCGTAGGAGACTTGAAACCAAAACTTTCATTACCTGGGATGTCAATATCACTTCATTTAAATGCTAAGGCACAGTAGCAGTCCAGGGAGAAGCCTTCAGGTAAACAAACAGTAAGTGTGTGTCTACCACTGGCAGAATGACAGAAAAAAGGAGACAACGAGGATTCCTCAGAATGCCATCTTTGGTAAATAACCTCCATTTCCAAAGCCATAGTTGGCAGTGTAATAGTTGCAAGAAATGCTTCTAACACTCAGTATCATTTGTTCCATCTGTCACAAAATGAGACTTGATCATTTCCGTGGACAATGGTAGAAAAGGCCAATATAAATAGTGTATGATTGTAGTTGTACGTAACACTTGGAGGTGTGAATTAAGGCTACCTAGCCTGTTGCTATTATGGTAGTCTTCTGTAGTTGTTCAGATGCATCAACAGTGCTCTTTGTTGCACCCCGCACACTGTGCCAGCAAGAATTTGAAGTGATTTGGAAACTTTCAATGTACATGACTGATCTTTGTTTATTTTATGACCAGATTAAAGGGTGGAAAAAACAATACAGGAAAGGCATGCAAAGAAGAAGCAGAGGGTGTAGCATAGGGTGAACAACAAAGAAATGATAAGGATGGATGTGGGAAAGGCAAGTTATTTATTTATTTTTTTTAAATAGGCACCCATTTTTCATGCAAAAGGGAAGGATGTAAGTCGAGGAAGGAAGGGAATCAAGAGGAATGTAAGAGAGTTAGGATAGATAGCGGAGGGAATGCAGACAAGACTGAATGGGGTGTGGTAACACAATGAAGGAGTATTTGCAATGCTAAGAAAGCATCAGATGAATAGAGGGATGACAACATTAAGGCAATGTTTCTTCAGCCAACAGGGTGGTCATTAAAACTAAAGGGAGGAGAACGCTAGAATGGCATATAGGCTAGGATGGGGGTCCACAGCTGCAGTCCCTGCCAACAGTAATCTAATGAGAGATTATTCATGACTCTTGGTATCATCACCACTGGGCCCTGTCTCAGATTTTGGAGACAGTGATCGGCAGGCATACAACTGAGTGCATTGCCAAAGGAGGTTATCCACCCCACCTATTCGGGTATCTAACCTCCTGTCAGTTATCCCCCATACATACTGTCTGCCAGATGCTAGCAGGTGACAAAGGTGAACTCCACTGGCAATGCTACCAGTGGGTACAACAGTTCCAGCAATGCACAAGGCTAGCTGTAATGGGTGGTGCAGGCAAGGTAGGAAGAGTAGAAGCAACACACTACCTCTGTGTTCTAAAAGGAGAACTACCATCTCTGTATAATCACAATGTCTCACCATGAAGAATCAAAGGGAAATGTGGCAGAAAAATGGTCCATAAAACGTATGTTATGTGTATGTTCTGCCTTGCAGCCATGGGCAACTCATATGTACTGTGACTGATGGGACTAGCTATTATGGGTATTGTATTATAATGGTTCACAATTGCACTTGAATGTGTGAAACATGGCAGTCTTGTATCCCCATGTCTGCTGTTAAGACAGCAGGCACTACAACATTGACTCCATTTCCATAAATTGATATGTGGAATTACAATTCTTCCCCTAGAGGCATGATGTGGACCATAACTGCACAGTGCTCCATTCAGGGACCCAGGCATGTGTACAACAGCATTAATCATAATTGAGTGGGATCTTTAGCAGGTTTTCTCATCACAAAGATTTAGAGATTTACATACAGTTGTGATGAAAGGAGGTACTGACAGCACAGCTAGCTGGAATTTTGTAAATAATTGTATGTCATTTGTGAATATCAAACTAATTTATAGAAGAAGCTTGTGTTACAAATGTATTAGAACTGTTTGTCATGTGTATATCAGCCTGATTTGTTTGTGTTGAAAGGGTATTTGTAAAGTGCTCGTGTTTGTAATGTATCCATAGAGTGCCCTACTGAAAGAGAACAAAAATATGCATGGACTATTGTAACTGTTTAAATTTATATGTTGTAACAAAAGAATCCGGAAAACAGGAGGTTAACCTTAGTCCAGGAAACTTTACAAAAATATCTGAAATTAAATCACTTTATAGGCTAGACCGTAAAGATGCTATCTCACAGGATTCAAGGCAGCCAGAGTCATAAAGCATGCAAGAAGCTTTCTGCATTGACTTTGGGGCAAACTAATTACTACTCTGGAAGCATGAATTTATAAAACTATTTGACTTCCACCACCTGCCAATGATCTGAGCAAAAGCCCTTGTGTGTGTATTTTTACAGGTAGGTGCACAGTCCTCCCAGCTTCCAGCAATGGGGGTTTTGCCTGGGAACTAGAAGTCAGATGACAAAAAGGGATGTCATTCTGCAAGCTAGCCCAGCAGTAATAGTTTAGATAGTATTTTCTCTTAGTGAGACAGAGCATTCTGTATTCTGTTTCAGGGCTGACAACAACAAGAAGAACCATTCACCACATTATCTGCCTTGCTCAAGTAAGTAGGGGACAGTATAATTCTTAGATTCAGTCAGGAATATAGTGAAGCTTAGTTTAGATATTATTTTTCTTTATTAATCTGAGCCTGTCCTGCAATGTTATTTTAAATATTTCCTGTGTTTTGAACTCTGATGTCACTGTGAATATATATTTAGTAGTGTCTTGTTTTTTATTATTTATTATTAAATATATGTAAAACTTTCATTGTGGCTGATCTTTGTAGAGATATTTTAGTTTTGAGAGTATATGCATATTTATTTGGTGACACCGTGTGGGGCACTCCTAATAGCTTTGCTCTTGATCAAACTACCATTTGTATGAATATTAATCCCACTTAGTATATTGGGTACCCTTGGAAGAGCCTTAAGGTAGCTGGCAGGAGTGTCTAGTGGAAGTCATAACTATCTTATAGCCTGGGCAGAAGGGGGCATAGCTAGTAAACCTGTGCCAACCTTTTCCAGGGGTGTGTGTGTGTGTGTGTGTGTGTGTGTGTGTGTGTGTGTGTGTGTGTGTGTGTGTGTGTGTGTGTGTGTGTCAGCTACTTGAACTGGGACACAAAGCACTGCATGGGAAGAGGGTACTGGATTTTTTAGCTTGGACACTGAGCTGAGATCTCAACTCTATAGTTGTGCTAATGGGGAGTCTTATTGGGGATCTGGAGAAAGAGGGAGAAACCAGTTCTGAACTGACTGTGGTCTCTGTGTGCTCTTAAGGGAAATTGCACATAATGCAGAGAGCTGCATCTGGAAATACTGTGTGTGTACCTGTTATACTCCCAATGAACGTCCCCTCACAAGTGCCAGTGGTGAGGATTGAGGCTCTTCGATTATTGGCCCAGAGGTAGAATGTCCACGTCACATACTGGTTGGCAGTGGGGGGGTGGCATCACAACAGTAATGAGTTGAGCCCTAATTAGCATAGTCTGCATTATATTAGTGCAAGCAGGGGCCCTGAGCCTCATTGCACTTCAGAAAACCTCCTACACCAGCATCTTCTGAACCTGTAACAGCTGTACCTGAAAGAAATTTGTAAGGATACTAAAGATCTGCTTGTTCAAGGTAATTACTACTTACTTACTGGTAAGATCCAACCACAAAGCAGTCACTTTCGAAGTCACCATCTCCCTTGACCCCCTCCTCCAACTTGGGTCAAACAAAAACACGTCTCCAAAGCTGATTACAACCTCCTGAGGGAAGGTATAAACAGCTTCACAGCCCTCTCCATAGGAACTGGTACATATGTCCAAACCTTCACCAAAGTACTATATGAGTATTTATATAGCTGCATGGAATCAGGAATACCAGACACAATGAAATCATCCTCCTCAAGGAAAAGTAAACCTGTCTGGTGGACATCTACAATAAATAAACTCTATAATAAAATGAAAAAAAATGCTGTCCAGGACCAAGAAGGGGCAGGTGCCTAATTGGAAGCAATTTATCCTTAACCTGAACAAGCAAATAAGAGCACTAGTGAAATCCTCCAAAGCAAACTTCGAGTCCAAACTGGCCATATCTACTAAAGACAGTCATAAGGCCTACCTCACACATCTCTACAATCTCTACAATCTCAAGGGAAGCACCCAGATCTGCTCAGAACTGGTGGTGAAGGACAACACATACACAGATGCTGTAGAGATAGCCAACTTACTGGCAGACAGGTTCAGTGAAAACATTACTCCCCCCCCCCCATCAGTAAAACAGGACATCCCCACACCCTGCTCCCTTCCCCTTATCTCTAGGGAACAAGTCATCACTGCGCTCTCTAAGGCAAAACATACAGCCTCCATGGGACCCAGTAACATCCCAGGCAGCATCCTACATGAACTCTGGCTGGAACTTGCAGCACCATTAGACACTCTATTCATCCAAAGCTTGAATACTAGCTTTGTCCTAGCTGAGTGGAGGGCAGCTACTGTCATCCCCTTGCACAAAGTTGGAGCGTCCATCAATCGAGGAAATTATAGACCCATCTGCCTAACTAGCCTGATCTGCAAGGCCATGGAGCGGATTATCTAGGACTTCATTAACAAGGACATTGGCAACTTCCAGACACTTGATCCCACACAGTTTGTTTTTTGTCAAGGGGAGGTCATACCTGTTAAATTTGGTGGACTTCTTTGAGACAGTCACCAATGCTACAGATGAGGAGAAGACGTTGCACACTGCCTAACATGGAACCGGCAAAAGACTTGGATACTATTCCCCACTTAGGTATAATAGATAAACTCTTTCAACTAGGCATCAATCCATATGTTACCAGATGGATAACAAACTGGCTCACTGATAGAACCCACCTAGTCAAAATGGGGGAAGCCACCTCAAGTAGTAGATCCATAACAAGCAGTGTACCCAGGGATTGGTCTTGGGGCCTCTGCTGTTTGGGATATATTTCTCAGAGGTGCAGGCCAAATCTAGTGGACTATGGCTGATCAGGTTTGCAGATTAATGCAAGTTGGGTGCTGTCATCAATTGCCCTAGTGATGTGGACATCCTCCAAGAGGGTCTGACCCAAACAAATGAGTTGTCCCAGAAACATGGCCTCAAAATAAATGCCAAAAATGCATCATCATCCCTTTTCAGGGAGAATGATGTCCCCACAAATTATCACATTGATTATAAGGTCCTAAGCATGCAATCAGTAGTGAGGGACGTGGGCACCCAGGTTGATAGCAAACTGACTTTTGACCACCATATTGTCACCATTTTATGGAAAGCTTTCTACATGGCCAACCTCATTAGTAAGGGTATCTCATCCAGGGACAAGGTAGTCATAACATCCATGTATATTTCCCTTATAAGACCCATTACTGAGTGCAATGCCCCTTTTGGCATGTACCTCACAAAGCACATGCAGCAGATGGAGAGACCACAGATGTTCCTCACCCGGAGAATCCAGGGCCTCAAACATCTACCCTACACAGATAGGCTAAAAGCTCTGTCCCTCTGCTCAGTCTCCTACAGACTCCTCAGAGGTGACGTCTGTCTGGCATACTAAGCAATCTCAGACCACCCCCAATGGGACTGCTGCATATCAGCAAGTCAAGCTCCACTTGAGTAACCCGCTTGCATGACCCCAACCTGGTCTGTGACATCAATAGAACTTGTTGACAGGATAGATTTGTATCCCAGAGACTCACTTTTTTGTGGAATAGACTCCCTCTCCACGTAAAGCAGAGTACTTCATTAACCCTTTTTAAGTGCAACCTGGATAACTGGATGGAGAAAAGAAAATACACCCCTAGAATTCTACCTGTGTCCCTGCCGGACAGTGGCATAGGGTGCTGACTTGTTGGAACATGGGCTAAATTCTTGGCTAGGCTTGTAAGGGCCTCAATGCCAATAGCCTAGTAACTTATTATGATCATATGATCCTGTGAATGACTTTTACTCCTTCCCCTCCTGTGCAAACGATACCTGTGCCCTGCCCTACATTGTTACTTGTGTTATCTATATCTGATGTACAGCATGGTGAGCCTAGGAATGGGTTAGCACAACATGATATTGGTTTTCCATGCATCTCTTTTACTATAGTTTAGTTTTGTCTACTGTGTTCTGTAGGTATGTGTAAGCCTCTGCCTCTTTACCAGTGCCACTGCACACTGTGACCACCTTTTCTTGCACAATCATCACCTTCTCCTAACTTTTCCATTGGCTTTGTATCTGAATCAACTTCCACTGCCATAATTGCCTCCCATGTATGATATTATATACCACTGCATGCACTGTGACAATGTTTTTGCTTATGTGCCAGGGTCACACAGCAAGGCGCCACTGGATACATACAGGCAGCAAAAGCTTTCATTCAGTAACAAAACACACACTCAGTAAGGTTTCTTGTATGTGATTGGGTGTGGTTGTACCCCTTCTCTGGTTGATTTTGAGGATTTCTTATGTATATCATTAGCCGGAGTTCCAGGGCATATCTGGCATCACCAACAGGATGCTTGCCACTCACAAAACATTGGTCCATGTCATTGGTGTGCCATATCTGGGAGTCATAATAACTGTCTGGGTGGCCTTAACACACATTGTAGATTATATTCTATGCATTACAGATCACTTGGTAGTTGATAAAGTGATATACCCTATGCAGTTCAAATACCTCCTTCAAAGTTCATTGGGGGCCATTCATTCTTTGTGGGTACAGTCCATGGCCCCCAGTACCACAGGGAAATGGCTATACCATAGAAATCCTGCATGGCACTGGCAATCTTTTCTATGGAAAATGGGAATCATATCTGCTCTCACACGTGCTGAAGCAGGCCATTGAGGAACTGATGGAGTATTCTCAAAGTAGATTACTAAGATACCCCCCTGTGCCCCCCAGAAGATTGCTGAAGTGTCCATCTTGCAAGTGTATGTAAAGACATGCATTCCTAGCATCCACTGGTATAGATACTCCATCACTCCCTCTAGGCTGAAGATGAGGCTGACACATGTCCACATTTTCTTAGATGAATTCCCTGTCCATCCAATACCAATCCACAGTATTGGTTTTGTGGACTGAATGAAATGTTAAGTATAGTCTTATGACCTGGCAACTCAGAGGATGACACTGTACACCAACTGGCAATGCCTTGGAAATAAGAACTCTTGCAGATACACATTTACTAATACTGCTCCATGCATTAACATTCTTTCATTATTCCCTTAGTCTGAACCTGCACATTCATTGAGTTGAAATTTACAGTAGATCAGTAGATCCAGTCCGGTCACATGGCTTTTATAGGATATTGTTTTCCCCTAATTTGTACATCCTAAGAAAGTCATTGTAATAATGTTTATTACCATGTCTTTATAAGGCCATTAGTATATACCACACCTGACCTTAGTCCTCGGCCTTCCCTGCTTGTGGCGCATGTGTTTCTGAATCACGCACACTCTGAGAATGACCACTCCTCACACAAATTCAGCTGGTGTGATTCAGCAATGTTTTCTGAGTCCGTCCCCTACTTTCTACAGATTTATGCACTCTTACAGTCAGTATATTTTCAGTCTGGAGGAGTGGGCCCAGATCCACACATCAGGATGGTGCAAAGTAGGTTTGCCTCCCTGCACAAAAAAAAAGTCTGCAGGATATTGAGCATATGGCTTTTTGTCAGTCCAAGTGACATGGTTTTGAGTCAGTCCAAGTTGATTAGACCTTGAATCCTTTAAGTAAGGTGTCTCTGTGCATGCTCCAGTTGTTGCATGTGTCTGGACAGATAGAAGGCATAGTGGGTGTTCTATTCAATAACTGGCCTAAAGAGGGTTGAGTAAAGGGGGACAATGATATCTCTAGATCTAGACACAATCCCTTTGAATATAGGCTGTGCAACACAGAAGGACTTTCTTGCAACAATTCACATATGTTGGTCAAAAGCTAAGTCAGGATCCACATAAGTTCCCAAACCCCAAACAACTGAGTTAACTCTCAGGGGCATGTTTTTAATATGGTTATTCCCTGGGATAGATGACTTCCCAAAGAAAACAACAATGCATATTTTCTCATTTAGTTTCAGTCCATGGTTTTGACACTAGTCATTTATTTCTAAGCTCTACAACAAAATTCTTCGACTGAACTTGCCTTAGTTACATTGGCAATAGATCTCATTTGGACCATCCAAGTTTTGAAAATGCAAATCTTCTCACAGAACCTCTTCTCTTAGCAATGATGAACCTCTTAAGAGGGACCAGTTTCCTAATTTTGCTGTTTCAGGCTACAGTTTTTGTACAGAATGATATATATATATATATATATATATATATATATATATATATAATATATATATATATATATATATATATATATATATATATATATATATATATATATAAATATTATAAATAGAGAGAGAGATATGATATGTATATATATATATATATATATATATATATATATATATATATATATGGGTGTGTGTGTATAACTGTGTGCATATACATCTGTGTGTGTTTATATCTATATATCTATACTATATATCTATATATTTATACACATATATACAGTGGATATAAAACGTTTACACACCCCTGTTAAAATGCCAGGTTTCCATGATATAACAAAATGAAACCACAATAAATATTTTCAAAACCTTTCCCACCTTTAATGTGACCTATAAACTGTACAATTCAACTGAAAAACAAACAAATCTGTTAGGGGGAAAAATATAAAAAATGTACAATAACCTGGTTGCATAAGTGTGCATACCCTTAAACTAATACTTTGTTGAAGCACCTTTTGATTTAATCACAACATTCAGTCTTTTTGGGTACACACCTGCCATCAATTAAATAGACTCTGATTAACCTCAAATAAAGTTCAGCTGTCCTAGTAGGATTTTCCTGACATTTCCTTAGTTGCCTGCTATAGCAAATGCCATGATTCACAGACAGCTTAGACAGCATCAAAGGGATCTCATTGTTGAAAGGTATAAGTCAGGAGAAGGGTACAAACAAATTTTCACAGCATTGGATATACCATGGAACCCAGTGAAGACAGTCATCAAAAAGTGGAGAAAATATGGGACAACAGTGATGTTGCAAAGAACTGGACATCCCCCCAAAACTGATTTAAAAACATGACAAAAACTGGTCAGGGAGGCTGCCAAGAGACCTATAACAACACTCAAGGAGCTGCAGGAATTTCTGGCAAGTACTGGTCATGTACTACATAGGTTCATAGGTACGTACTAGGCTATCTGCCCAAGGGCCCAAGCAAGCCTAGCCAACAGTGTATAGGCTTTCTCCACCCATGTATTGTTAAATTCCTGTCCCTCTATCTTGCAGTGCTCCAGACATAATTCCAGGGGTGATGAATTTCCTATCACCCATCCACTTAGCAAGGTTTTTCTTGAAGAGTGCTAATGATGAGCTCTGCTTGATGTGGATGGAAATTTTGTTCCTGAGCATGGGAACTCTCTGGGACAAGAATCTATCCCTCCAGTATGTCCTATTTATTGTTGTGGTGAGGTTTAGGTCCCTAGAGATTATAGCTCATGGAGATTGGGATTTCTTCAAGTGGAGCATGTCCAACAATTCTGGGTTTGACATAACTTTGTATGTCAGACAGAGGTAAGCAGTATGTGACCAAGCAGAGTTTGAGTTTCTTGAGCCGGTCAGCATAGGGCAATTGTTTGAGGCCAGCAGTCCTCTTGGTGAGGTACTTTTGGGGCCTCTCAAGTTGTAGGTGTCTTTTGATGTACATCCCAAATGGGGCATTGTATTCAATGAAGGGTCTGATAAGTGGTGAGTAGAGGGGAACGATGACTTCCTCATTTCTAGATGCAAATCCTTTTGTGATTAAGTGGGCCACATAGAAAGATTTTCTGACCACTGTGGCAATGTGGTTATCAAAGGAGAGGTTACTATCCACTTGGGTCCCAAGGTCTCTTATCACACTTTCTGTGTTAAGTGAACTTCCCCCTATTTGGTAATTCACGGGTACCATGCTTTTACCAAAGGGGATAACAATGCACTTTTTGGCATTTAGCTTGAGGCAATGATTTTGACACCAGGTGTCTGTCTTGGTGAAGCCTTTTTGCAGGATGTCTACGTCAGCAGGGGAATCGATAATGGCACCCAGTTTGCAGTAATCTGTGAACTTGGTTAGCCATAGACCCTTGGTGTTCGCTTGCACTTCAGAGAAGTATATACCAAACACGAGGGGTCCCAAGACTGAACCCTGGGGCACTCCACTTGTCTCTGGTTTGGAGTCAGATCTGGAGTCTGCAACTCTTACTGTGTGGGTTCTGTCTGTGAGCCAGTTGGCCACCCATCTCATGACATAAGGGTTTATGTTAAGGTTGATGATTTTATCTATGATCCCTGAATGAGGGATAGTGTCAAAGGCTTTAGCGAGGTCCAGGTAGGCATGTAGACCACCTTGCCCTCATCTATGGCTTTAGTAACTGTTTCAAAGAAGTCTACTAGGTTTAGGAGACATCACCTACCTTTTACAAATCCGAATTGGGTAGCATCCAGAGTTTGGTGGTTACCAATGTCTTTGTTTATGAGTTCCATGATGATACACTCCATGGCCTTGCAGACCAGGCTTCTCAGGCTAATAGGTCGATAGTTTCCGGGGTCTGTGGTGGTTCCTCCTTTGTGGAGTGGGATAACTGTTGCTGTGCACCATTCTGTGGGCACATAGCCTGCAGTGAGGCTGTGATTGAACACGGATTTTAGGTGGGGGGCTAGTTCATTTTGGAGTTCGTGTAAGACGCAGCCTGGGATGTTGTCTGGCCCCATGGATGCTGTGTTTTTGGCTTTAGAGAGTGCCATTTTTACCTGTGTGTTTGTGATTGCTGAGGCTGTACAGCCATCTGGTGCAGTTATAGGCCCTTTGGGGGGTGAGGGAGGAGTAAAGTTTGCACTGACCCTATCTGCCAATATGTTGGCAATATCAGTTGGCTCTGTATATTTTGTGCCATTCTGTTGTAGTTCGGTGCAGATCTGGGTGTTGCCAAGGAGATTCTTGACATAGCTAAAGAATGCCTTGTGATTGTCTTTGGAATCCATGGCAATTTTTTTTTCAAAATTAGCTTTGGAGGATTTTATGAGAGATCTTAAGTTTCTTACTGAAGCCCGTCAGTGAGTTCCTCCATACCTGGGTTTTTACTCTCTTTTGCAACAATTTCTTCCTTCTGTTGTAGTTTGTTAAAGGTAGGGGACCACCAGATCGGCATCCTATTTTTGAAGGATAGCATCTTGGTTTTGTTGGGGATATCATGATCCATGCAATCATGCAGGTGCTTGTAGAGTGCATTTGTGTAGGATTCAGCAGTCGTAACTGTATTGACTGTGTTATCCATTTGCAGCGGTGTCGCAAAGTTAGCCATCTCAGTTATGAGTAGTGTGGAGTTTGCTTTGGAAACTTTTTTTATGATGGTTTCCTTGTGTGGGGGTGGGGTCGGGATGTGGATATCAAGGATGATTAGTTTATGGTTTGATCTAACAAGCGAGGAGTTGATCTCTGGCATTGAGCACCAGTCACCCATGTTGGTAATGACCAGGTCCAGAATATTGTTGCCCCTGGTGGTGGTGTTGGCAAGTTGATCCAGGGCATTAGAGTTTATAAATTCCGTGAATCTTAGAGCAAGGGGGTTAGTACAAGAGTAGTTTTCCCAGTTTATGTTAGGATAGTTGAAATCGCCCATTATTATGGTATTTGGTTGGACCCTCATTTTTTCCAATGTCCACAGGAACGAGGAGTGAGGGTCCTAGGTCATGGTGGGGGATCTATAACAAGCTGCCATTTCAAATGCATTTTTGCCCAGGGTTAGTTACACTTGGATGATTTCAGAGGCATCGTGTTTTGCAACTAGCCTGGAGGAGTGGATGTCCTTGATGAATATGGCCACACCTCCGCCCTTCATGTTTAGGTTCAGATTTTGTGGCTGAAACGTGTGGTATGAATTATAGCCTGGTAGTGCTGGGGTGCTCTCGGGAGCCCTGAACCAGGTCTCAGTCACTGCACATGTGACAACAATCTCCTGTATTCTCCATATGTCTGGGCTATGGGGTAGGGTTACAAGACGGAAGCCTTTTCTTTAACAGAAAAACATCCAGGCCCAGCTAAAGTTTGCAAAACAATACATCATGTCTCCCAAAAGCATGTAAGAAGATGTGTTATGGTCTGATGAAACCAAGGTTGAACCTTTTGGCCACAATTTCAACACTTTGCATCACCAGAAGAACATCATCCCCATGGTGAAGCATGGTGGTGGCAGTATCATGCTTTGAGATTGCTTTTCTTCATCTGGATCACAGAGGGAATTATGAACAGTTCCAAATACCAGTCACCTTTAGCCCAAAACCATCAGTTGTCTGATAGAAAGCTGAAGATGAAGAGGAATTTCACCATTCAACACAACAATGACCCCAAGCATACATCCAAATCAACAAAAGAATGGCTTCACCAGAAGAAAATTAAAGTTTTGGAATGGCCCAGCCAGAGTCTAGACATAAATCCAATAGAAAATCTGTGGGTGACCTGAAGAGAGCTGTGCACAAGAGATACCCTCGCAATCTGATAGATTTGGAGTGCTTTTGCATGGAAGAGTAGGCAAATATTGCCAATTCAAGATGTGCTATGCTGATAGACACCTACCCAAAAAAGCTGAAAGCTGTAATTAAATCAAAAGGTGCTTCAACAAAGTATTAGTTTAAGAGTGTCCACACTTATGCAACCAGCTTATTGTAAGTTTTTTATTTTCATATTTTTCCCCTAACAGATTTGTTTGTTTTTGAATTGTACAGGTTATAGGTCACATTACAGGTGAGAAAAGTTTTGAAATGATTTATTATGGTCTCATTTTTTATATCACAAAAAAATGGCATTTTAACAACAGGGTGTGTAAACATTTTATACCCATTGTTTATATGTGTATATATATATATATATATATATATATATATATATATATATATATATATATATATATATAAATATAGTTCCCCTTCAGAAAGTTGGTGAATGATAATGTTGAATTTTGAAACAGCGGGACAAGAATATTCACTGGGAAAATATGAGTGAAGTATAGTACATTGTAACATCAAGTACATCTTATTACAGGAAAGAGAGTAGCCCTACTCTACAGCACTGAAAGACAACCCACTGCAGGATGGGTTTGCACTTCTGCAAAACCAATGTTATTTTGAAATGTTTCCTTTCTCCATTGTGCACAAAGGAATAATGTCCTTCCTGCTATGAGACATGTTTGATTTTGTACATCTAAATATTGTAGTCTTTTGCTCATGTGAGCAGTTGACCTTCTGGTTTCACTGTTTTGAAAGTCGATGACATAGGTATGTCAACTTTCTGATATAGGCCTATAGATATATATATATATGGTTCTACCTGACATATAACCAACCACACAACACCTAATAAACTATATCACCGACAATTCGACAGTCCATAAACACGAAACCACACCACACACAAAAAATAACCCAAACGTACACAAACACACACGTACACAAACACACACACACTGCACACACCACACACCAATAACAAACAACACACACACAACACCACACACAACCAAAATATATATATATATATATATATATATATATATATATATATATATATATATATATATACCTACAAGAATAAATATTAGTCTGTACACATGCTCATATGGAATGCTTTATTCTATAGTGCCACAACAAGATATACACTGGCCTTGAAATGAGATTCAACAAGGACAAGCACAAAACATAGCACGTCACACAGTCTCACTGCTGCACATGGAACACTTGGGCATGTTATATGTGATATTTGTGAACAACAGAGTGAATGATTTTTAGGATTTACACATCTGCTTTCTTTTACAAGTATATACAACAAAACACATACTAGCCTGGGAGCCATGCAAAGAAGCTCAGCAAAAAACATGTCATGTAATCTCACAGTTGGAGATGCAACAATAAGGAGGGTTATAATGTGATGCATGTACGCACATATATATATATATATATATATATATATATATATATATATATATATATATGCCTGTGTCTATATATGTATGTGTGTATAATATAAATGTGTGTCTGTGTGTGTGAGTGTGTGTGTGAGTGTGTGTATAAAACAATAATTAATATTTCTACATACATTTATATACACATAGATATATAACAATCATGCCTGAATTTTTTTGAAAAAAAGTGGGCCAGAGCAAAACAACTATGCATTAGCTTTAGTAACATTAAAAAAACTTTTTAATACACTGCATCTCATAAAGTAGGATGGGTATTTACTGTCAGGGTTTATGTTAAAAACAGGTTATCCTTATGATTGTATCATTATATCACCTCTTGCAATGTAAAGCTTCAAACTCTGGAAAAAAGCCTCCAAATCTAATTAATCCTGACAGTATCAATAAACACAATAGCAGATTGTTTGCCTTGAGCTCTGGGCTGTTTTCAAACCATCATCCTCCTACAAACATTTGCAGAACTATGCATTAATGCATATGTTATCTTGGAATCACCTTCATCATTGTTTTAAAATATATTTCTTGTTTAATATAGAAACATTTGTTAGTGTGTTTTAAATTTTTAGTTTTGACCATTTCTTCAAGAAAGCAGTGAAACAAAACATACTAAAACATACTAAACAATAATGACAGAAGTGCCTACTTCAGAGCATTTCATCTCTAAAAGGCCACTCAAACTGCTGTCATTATAATCCACCAAGATCTGTGCTCATCACTTATGGCCACTTTATTGACTGTAGCTGTATTACATGCCTGATTGTGATAAAATAGCTACAGTAAAGTATTCCAATTTGCTTTATTAAAGTACAACCTAGTCCTGCAAAGGCAGACTAATGATTTTTTTTTTAACTTTATCAACTCAGCAGGGTCAGTAATTTTTATCTTCTATCCAACCCAGAGCACTGTGTGGTTAAATTACTTTTTCAAGGTTACAGAATAAGTAAATAAAGGGAGAAAGATTCAAGCCATGGACCCTTGGAACATGTAGCTTTTTATTAACAAGTCAAAGTTTTGGTCCTCTGAGTTAACTGCCAAATAGAGTAGCAGATTTAAAATAAATCCAAACCCAGAAAAAAATGAATGGAGGAAATGACCAAGAGCACTGCATCAAATGTAAAAAATATAACAAATTTATTCCACAACGATGAGAGTTTAGCACTTTCATCAAAAGTACATTACATTGACTTCTTCAGAACTACATACCATGCTTATTACTGATTTAAGTAACCTGCCCTACTCCACAATTGGTCAACCAAAATAACTAATCCACCCCCTTGTCAGGTTTCATGATCCAAATGTCACTGTTGTCTAATATATCGTGCAATAACCTTTTTTCCTTATTAGTCAAATTGCTAGTCCCATCATGTTCCACATAATGGTTCCAGTGAGAGTTTATTTTTCTAAATTGTCTCTCACAAAAAGATTCAAACACTTCCACTAACAGGTGCATAGGTAGAATGAATGTACTTGGTTTTGTAAAGGGGCTAGCGTTGACCAAAAGATTACTAATAGGGTCACCCCCCTGTGAAAAGAAAAGGGCCAGGTTGAGCTTCCTAATATAGATTTTAAACTGTAAAATGGTATTAACAATATCAGTTTTGCATGTTGGCACAAATTAAGCCCTTTCAAAAACAGTTCTGCCCTTTCAACAGTTACATTGGTCTTACTGTAATTGTACACCTTAAAATCATTACCGAGGTTGGAAATAATGCTGCAAACATTGGCATCATTCATCTCCAATGTTGGTGGTGTTGTGATCCCCCCCCAACTCCACTGGTTCTGGTAAGTCAATTGACCATAATTCACATTGTGTTGCCTCCCCCCCCTTTGGTTCATTAACTGCTGAGATCTCCTGGGGGGGTGGATCTAAAGTGGTGGTGTGCTCAGAATTACCACCATCATCATCCTCGTTGATAACAGTATAATCGTACTGCCTATCAGACCACCTAGCTTGTTGCCCTTCAGGTGGATCTGGATAAGCCCTACCTAATTCATAATCAGTTTTGTCTCTTAGTAATTTTTTCTGTTTCTTGTTTTTAACATATGCTTGTTTTTTGGGGGTATTTTTGGTCTTATAACTCTTGTAAGGATATGTAGGAAATTACCTACCTTTATATTAGGATATGACATCTTCCAACAGGAAATGACAACCTTTTTGGCTGACCAGTTGTGGAGTAGGGCAGGTTATTTAAATCAGTAACAAGTGTGGTATGTAGTTCTGAAGAAGTCAATGTAATGTACTTTTGATGAAAGCGCTAAACTCTCATCGTTGTGGAATAAATTTGTTGGATTTTTTACCTCTGGTGCAGTGCTCTTGGTCATTTCCTCCATTCAGTTTTTTCTGGGTTTGGACATTTTTGTGTTTATAGATTTAAAATAAATGTAGAAATCCTTTAAAATCTGATCTTGTAGACAAGACTGTATGATCATAATTTGTAATAAAGCCTGCATAATGGATGCTGAATATTAGACGGTTCTGATCATCACTCTAAATAATGCAAACTATATGGCCTGACAAATGTCAACTCCTTTAAAAGTTGCTGAGGGCTATAAAGAAAGCACTGTAATATATATTACACAATCCAGGTCTATTAACAGATTAATTCAAATTAATTAATTCTTTAGTGAAATGAATAAAGCAAAACAATTAAAGACAATGCTGATACTCTTTTGTTCATTAACTCACAAGTTGTGCAAAACCAGAAATATTACTGCATTTTTAGAAGGAATTTATATGCTTGCAGGACACCTACATCTCATTTTTGAACTCCCTATATCTTTCATGTCATCAAGAATAACCATCCCCTCTGACATCTCTCAGTACAGGTCCAGCCTAATTGAATTGTCGAAAATACCATATTGTTGCAGCATACACGCCCAGAGTCAACAGCACCAAATCAAGGTCAAATGGGGCCATCCTGCCAGTTATAGCAATCTCCTATTGCCTGGCTGTTATCATCAGACACTGTCCAAACTTTCAGATTGCATACTATTTTCTTCTTTACTTTTAAAATTATCATAGAGATATGGAGTCCATTTAAAACTTTCATTTCAAATTTTAGAGCAAAAGTGCTGACAGCCGTTTTGTAAGCAAGATAAAACACTCACATTGGAAACAGACTTAGCATAGAACTTCTCATCCCTTGGAAACCACAATTAATGAAAATGCATCTGGCAATATATTAATGTCTAAGAAATGTGCTGGGATTCAAAATCAAATGGCATATAGTGATGCACTAACTAGCTCTGCATGAAAGGTTCAGGAATTTAAAAGACACATATGCAATACATTTTCTAACAGCCTGGGACAGTCGACTGGACATGTACTTCCTTTTCAGGAGCAGCCCAGGAGTACTGTCTGGTGAAGTGACTTGGGCAGTCACACAGAAGACGGAGATGATAAAACCCTGTATTACAAGAACCTGCTCTTCAGCAGCTTATAGCCTTACTCTTCTCCATTAAGTGTTAGACAAACTGTTGTAGACCAAACACTATGCATTTTACACCTGCATGCTGACAAAAAAAGAAACACGTTAAATTAAAAAAAAAATATTCTGAGTTAAAATATTAACTTAATGCCATAGACTTCATGATGTTCAGTTTATTCATAGATAAATAGTTAAACCACTGTTAACATTCAACAAAAGAAAAAAATGTACCCAAAGAATATGGATCATGTGACGATGCCTCTGTTTACTACATTTCCTTAATTTGCACCATAACTACTCTGGGTCATTGGTAGTTACTAGGTTTGCAGTCTAGAGGACAATTGAGGAGCCTAACCCAAATGTTCGGCTGCCTCAAAACACTATCTGGTTAAGTAATTTAATCAAGGTCTCACAGCAGGCAAATAAAGGTTGAGGGAGTTGACGTCTGTATTTCAGAAACTACATTTCATAGCTTTAACCCTCTGCACCAACTGCCAGCTGCAACTAGCAAAGGAAGGGAATTATTCAAACCCCACATTCTTGGCAAAAGGAACAGCAACATTAACCCACTATGCTAATGTATAAGTAGCAAGTGGAATAGTGGGACACAGGGATCAAATATTCATAGAGAGGCACACACATGCGACCTTCAATTACAGCTTTCTCAAAATCATGCAGTAGGCAAATGGTGGTGAAAGAGTTCAAACCCCATACTTTGGCTATGGGAAGCATTGCATACAGTGCATTAATAGTGCATATAACTGTAATGACTGGCACTGT
>NC_056733.1:383959367-384014367 GCF_019279795.1 Protopterus annectens
AGCTGGCTGGATAACATGCACAGCATCTAAGGAAAAAGCCATAGAGCAATTTTCCTGTCTATTACCTTATACAAATCACCCTATGAATAATAGTTTGTTGTGAATTAGTGCACTACTTCATACAATAAATATTAAATAAAGTAAATTCAATTAGGTATTTGCTCTAAGTTCAGCAGTAGCTTTCATCTCTTCCATTCTTCTACATTAGGAACCCTCATGGCTTGGCCTTGTCCCACTAGATATTTTGCTGTGCAGACTCACCCTGTGCCATTCCTATTCTTTTACTTAACCCCTGATCCTCTACACTTTAGTTAAGAGCACTCGATCCCCCTCGCCTTTTCTGGACTGTTAATTTACTAGAACAACTTGTCTTGTTATTGGTATCCTGAATTCTAGTTCATGATTGAAAGAAAAAATGCTATTTTGTTTCATTTCTGTCAGTCAATCCTTACAATCAAATCCTTCCTGGAGCATTATAGACCCTTTCATTCCACATTTTTTCCTTGGTCGTAGCACCCCAAATCCCCCAGGGAAAGTATCCTCCTTTTTTCAGATGGGGATTTGTTTCATGATGCTTCACCTTGTGGTCTAGTGTGTGGGGGGGTGAAAGTTAAGTTCCTAGTGGGTACTTGTCTGTAGCAAGGAGGTATTTTCTGTTTTTAGGACTTATTTTTTCTCCTGGCAGCCAGTACATGCACACAGTAATGAGGGCTGCTATACCCTTATAGGTTCATAGGTAGGTACTAGGCAATTGGCCCCTAGGACCTATACAAGCCCAGCCAAAAAGGTACCCTGGCTTTTGCCACCCAAGAAAATTATTTTCCTGTGCCACTGTCGAGCAGAGCTACAGAAGTGATCCCTGGGGTGAATTTGCTATTTCCCTTTCAGTCATCAAGATTTTTCTTGAAGAGTGCTAATGAGGAGCTTTGTTTGATATAATTAGGCAGTTTATTCCAGAGCATGGGAAGTTTCTGGGACAGGAATCTATCCCTCCGGCATGTTCTGTTTATCGTGGTGCCAAGGTTTAGGTCCTTAGAGTGTGTAGCTCGGAGGGATTGGGATTTCTTTAAGTGGAGCATGTCCAACAGCTCTGGGATTGACATAGCTTTGTATGTTAGGCAGAAATCATCTCTGAGTAAGCGATATGCGACGGAGTAAAGCTGAATTTTTTTGAGACGGTCTGCTTAGGGCATCTGTTTGAGGCCGGTAATCCTCTTTGTGAGGTATTTCTGTGGCCTTTCCAGTTGTTGTAGATGTCTTGTGAGGTACATACCAAAAGGGGTGTTGTACCCTATAATGGGTCTAATGAGTGATGAGTAGAGGGGAACAATGACTTCTTTTTTTCTGGATGAGAAAACTTTTGTGATGGTGTGCCATGTAGAAGGATTTCCTGACTACTGTGGCGATGTGATGATCAAAAGAGAGACTACTGTCCACCTGTGTCCCAAGGTCTCTTATCACATTTTTGGTGTTAAGTATACTACCGCCTATTTTGTGGTTCATGGGTACAGAGTTTTTACCAAAGGGGATGACAATGCATCTTTTGGCATTGAGCTTGAGGCCATGGCTTTGACACCAGGCATCTGTCTCAGTGAGGCCCTTTTGTAGGATGTCCACATCGTTAGGAGTTTTGATTATGGCTCCTAGTTTGCAGTCATCTGCAAACTTCATTAACCAAAGACCTTCTGTGTTAGCCTGTACTTCAGAGAAGTAGATACCAAACAGGAGAGGACCCAGGACTGAACCCTGTGGTACTCCACTTGTCACTGGTCTGAAGTCGGATTTGGAGTCTGCTACTTTCACAGTGTGGGTTCTGTCAGTGAGCCAGTTGGCAACCCATCTTGTGACATAGGGATTTATACCTAGATTAGTGAGTTTATCTATAATTCCAGAGAGGGGGTTGGTGTCAAAAGCCTTGGCAAGATCTAGATAGGCTGTGTGAACCACCTTACCCTCGTCTATGGATTTGGTGACTGCTTCAAATAAGTCTATCAGGTTTAGAAGACATGATCTGCCTTTTACAAACCCGAACTGGGTGGGGTCCAGTGTTTGGAGATTACTAGTGTCTTTGTTTTTAAGTTCCATGATGGAACTTCTTTGGCATATGCCCATTTCCATAGTGTGGTAGTACCAGATTCACATTCTTGACCCACAGTGCTCCTGGTTACCCCATTTTCTATGATATGCTGCTAGTGTAATGGGCCAGACCAGTTCGTCTCCCACTAATTCCATCAGCTGTGTTGTAGTCAATCCCAGGTTAACCGTGTCACAGTCGGTACTTTATAACTCTGTAGCACAATACCAAATTAAACAATGCAAATTTAATTCAGGAGTGTTGGGCATCCGAGTGGAGGGTATTCCCTTCCGAAAAGTATGTATCAGAAGCTCAGTACTCCAGAGATGTCTGGCATATTCCTAGGATGGTACCTTAGATGCTTAGCATTCCTGGCATGACCATTCTCTTTTAAGGAAGATGCCTTTGATGCTGTTATATCTGATAAAAAAAACTATTCATTTCCCAGTGAAGCTGAAACACTTCTTGGCATTTTCCAGACCTCTTGTGAACAGCAGACATCTGATGTTTAATGTATTTGCTACTGAAGAAGCTGTGCAGATGATTGTAGGCTCCTTAAACTTTGTGATGCATCATACCTACTAGAAACTAAACAATAAATGTAATCTTGCAATGAGCGTTTAGCTGAAGGTGTTATATATTTATTACTTACCTGTTTTTGAGCCAGAAAATGAAATAATTCCTACACAAAAGACATGCTGTAGGGGCAAACTGTGAATCATTTCTAAACAGGTAAAATTTGGGATGCTTACCTAATAAATGAAATTTGATAAATGCAAAACAGTCCTAGTGGGACGGGGAAAAGTATAGTAATACATGAAATTATAAGATGTTACTATCTCTTTCGTTTTGTGCATTTGTCTCTCTCCTTCTCTCTGCTGTGAAATTTCATTCCTTCTCCTATGGTATAGTTACAGTACCTTCCTGACTCGTCTTCAAAACCACAGTAGAAGAAGCAGCTCAGATGTGTCACCATAGCATTATGAATAATTAATAATCTACTAGAACTATTGGAACAAAGGCAGAAACATTCAAGGATTTCACCAGTACATAAAATCTGCTTTAGTTGTTAATGCTAAAAAGCTGTGATTGTGTGTTTTTTTTTTTTTCTTAATGTGTTCAGAACTTTTATAATGTTATTTTAAATTGTAATGGTCTGGCTGTCGGCTTAGAGAATTAAGGAGCTGTTAATAAGTTGTTTCCTGTAATCCAGTGGTACAAGGTTTGAGTCCCTCAGCCTTCATTACCTACTTGTGTGACTGTTAACAAATCACTTAAGCAGACAGTGCTCCTGGACTGAGTTTGAAAAAGGTCCATGGAGATCAGTGTTCTAGCCTGGAAAATTAATGCAAATAAAATGTATAGTGAGGAACTGGGGAAAATGCAATGATTCATGTTGTAATGAATATGGTGGTATATATTTTATTTATTTACGGCTAGTCCAACTGGATACATGTCCATTTTCAGTGGAGGAATACAATGATAAACCTATAACAAGTGAGTACAATTAAATACACTGATGACAATAGCTTATTAGTCTGGACTGGAGCAGGGCATAACCCATTTGGATTTCAAGCATGCTCTAAGATGTAATTAAAAATGGTGCTGAGAGGGCATAAGTCTTAGGTTGTTTGTAGGTTCAGGCAGGAGATTTGCCAATGGAATTGGCATATAGTGCATCACCACCAGCATTGTGTTCGATCCTATTTACTTTTCTTTGACTTTGAAGACCTTGAGAGTTAAGGTTGAGTAAAGTGTTATTTTGTTGTTCAGTGAGGGAGTTTATCTGGATGATTTAATAGTTAAGTTTACATGTATATCAAATTTAAGTTTATTGTGGTTGTGCTGTGATATGTGCCAGTTACAAGCTTTGTTGTGCATGTCCAATTCTAGTGGGAGAAAGAATATTTTGGGAGAAACCATGTAAATGAGGTTCTGTCCAATAGGGGGCAGGAGGGAGAGCAGCAAAGCCGAGCGTGCGCAGCGCCCGCGAGCGGGACTATTTCTGGGTCTTTCTGGGTCTTAGAGGGAAGGGCTTAGCTACCTCTATTATATTTCCTTTTCCTTTTTATTTTTTTTTTTTTTTTTTTTTTGTTAGGAACCTGTGTTTTCAGTATTTTATTCTCTACCTGGTACCTTTAGTAAAGTACAAGGTGGTTGGCAAAGTACAATGAAAGGTAGTTATTTATTTACCATTTCTCTTAATAATCTTTTTTTAAGTTGTTTGTGCATTCGCTGGTGGTGCTGGTGGGGTCCTGGGGGTCCCCAGGGTCCTGGTGGCGTCTGGTTTTGGGGCCTAATAAGGGGGCAACAGAGAAGAATAACTTTTACAGTGTTAGGTGTTTGGTGCAGTAAAAGACAGTTTTTACACAATACAGTAACAGACAGTTTACAGGCAAGTAGTGATGAATTCAACAACACAACCTTAGTTAGTGATGATTAACAGCTAGTACAGTAGTATATTAAGTAATATTTTTTTTTGGCGACATGACTTATGAATACTCTACTATCTGTTTATCTGATAAGATAATATAAATAGCTAAGATAATAGCTAGCATGAGCATGAAATACTAGCTATCTAGCTTGAAATTATATCTCCGACCAGGACCATACATCTGAGAAAAGATCACTTAACTTTGCATTGCAGCGTTTGGCAGTATAACAAAAACAAAAGCGAGTTATCTAAAAAAAAACCTTTGCTTTAAAAAGTCACACAGATCTCCAAATCAACATCAAATTTCAGATCTATTTTACAATCAAAGCAATTTATTTATTATTACTTTTTACATTTTTTTTTTTTTTCCAGTTACATCAACATCAACACAGTGCATATTACTACAAGCAGCACTACAAGCAGGGTTAAAATGGTAAACAAGTGCAAGTTAACCATATAAATTACTATTAGTCAGCAGTTCAATATATGTACAATATACCACATATGTACAATTATGTACCGATACAGTGCACCTACCCGTTCGTAAAAAAATTGGCTTTTTTCCGCTAAACTGTTTTTAGCTCGGCTGCTGCTGAGGTCCCTTCCCTGGTCTTAGAGGAAATAGTGGGTCTTAGGGAGCCAGGGATTTATTTTTCTTACCTAAGTTTTATTTTTTTTCCTTTTTTTTTATTATTTTTTTGTTTTTTTTTATAGATTTTATTGATGCTTTTAGTAGATTTTTAGGTTTTTTGGGACCTTTTGATTTATAGTGTATGTTTTTAAAGTACAAGGTGCTAATGGGCTTTGTTTTTTGAAAGTTATAATGGGTGGTTTACTGTTGTTTGTGCGGTAGCGTTGGTGCTGTGCCTGGTTCTGGTTTGGGGGTTTTGCTGGTCTGTGTTTGGCCTTTGGGTTGTCCTGGCTGGGGGCTTGGCTTTCCTGGGGGTCTGGCGTTGGGCTGTTTGCTTTGGGGGTGGGTTGGGGGCTGTTTGTTTATGGTTGTTTAGGGGGGTCCTGGGGTCCAGCACTGGTGGGGTCCTGAGTGCCACTTTTTTTTAAAGTCTGGTGTGGGGGTCCTGGGGTCCTGGGTCCTGGGCGTCTGGTTTGGGGGCTCCTGCTACCCTGTTTCTGGTTTGGGGGTTTTCTTTGCCTTGTCGCTTTCAGTGCTGGTTTTGGGGTGGGGGCAGAGGGGTCCACTGGTAGGCCTCTGTTGGGTGGTAGCTTCCAAGGTCTGGCTTTTTTTCTGGATTAATTTTCTTTCTTTGCTACCTAATAAAATTCCCTGGGTCCTAGTCCTTGATTTGTGGTTTTCTCTGAGGTTTTATTGGGTTTTCGCTAAAGCCAGGTTTTTTTTGTTTTACCTACCCAGGTTTTATTTTTTTTAAGTTTATTTTCTTTTTTTTTTTTTTTATTTTATTTGAACTGTTGTTGTTTTATTTATTCGCCCTTGGTACCTTTTACCTTTTACCTAGTACCTTGGGTGTTTACAAAAGTACAAGGTGTTTGGCAAAGTACAAATGAAAGGGGTAGTTTTTTATTTACCCTGTTGTTAAGTTTTTTTGGGGTGGTTTTTGGGGCTGCCACGAGGGTCCTGGGGGTCCTGGGTACCAGCCTGTGGGTGGGCCTACCACGGTACCCCAGTGCTGGGTTTACAAGAGTCTGGCTGTGAAGATAGTTCAGAGCAAAAAACAGTGGCTGATTTTATTAGCAGCTAGGAGAATTTTGAAAAGATGAAATGTAGGACAGCAAGTGATTAAGAGGATGCAGAATAAATCAAATATTTTCATGTTTGTCTCTGGTTATTGTGTAATATAGTCCTTTATTTTTTGCTCTTTTCACTCTGTCTTTTTAAGGGTTTAACTTTTAACACTGTTATTTTATAATATCTATTTTGTGTTGTTGTAGTACTTTGTAAAGGAGCCTAAGTAAAGCAAGACAACAAACAAAATAAAATACATATCTACATGCATACAGATATACATAAATGTGTAAAAAGCTGGTATCGAAGGGCAGGATTTAATTTATCTGTTGTTAAATTGTGTATCTCTAGGTAGTACAATGTGAAAAGTTAACTCATATCTTCAGTATGAATACTGCTTAACAGGTGGAATGACAGCTGCCATTTATACCTTTGGTTGACTCTTTAATTAGGCTCAGCAGAGCCTTCTATAACCTCTATTGTCACATGACTTGCAGTATCTTGGGATTCTGACTGTTGAGGATGATGTTTAACAACCAGCACAGCTGCACTGTTTGTATGAGTAACACGCGAACAAAATCCTTTTAAAAGAGCTGGGGATTTATGAGAGATTAGAAGACAAGCTGCTGTGTAAGGTGGCAATTATATTACACTAGTCACCAGGATTATTGATCCATGTTACTGATAATTCTCCCACTAAGTGAGAAAGATGTCAATCAAAGCCTTAAGCAAACAGTTAATGTGAAATTCAGCACATCACCACTTCCCTGTCAAGTACCGTTCTTCAACAACTCTCAGCGTCTTCTAAGGCTCATTTGTATGGTTGCTAACACCCGCTAGTGCTTCTGGTGATGGGATCTTCTCTATAATTTCTACATTTTCTGCATCACAAATTCAAGGTGATCACATAATGTATAAAGTCATTGCTTTGCCCTTCACAAAATAAATATGTATCACAGTTTTACTGGAGCTCAGAAGAAACTGTAAGCCACCTAACAATTTGCAAGGGACAAATCATTATACAGCTAACTGGGTCGCTCCAGATAAACCTGTACATTTACATAGTTTGTGTTAATATCTTCCTGCCTAGACTTCTGTGATAATATTCACACGTAACACTGCAACTGTATTTTGCTGGGAAAATTAGTTTACGAAGCTGTTTTTTTGTGTAAATGACACTAATTTGGGAAAATAAGAATCTCATATCTGCAAGAAACATTACAACAATGCACAGAAGGCTGAATTTACATTAGCTGTAAGCTTGCAAAATAATGTAAAGGATTTTTTTACTTTTTTCTTTTCTTCTTTGTACTTGCAGCATTTAAAGGATTCATGATGAACAGAAATCTGTCTGTAATTCCCAGCAGATGTGGCGTAAACATATAACAGTAAATCTTTGAAAAAAAGTGCACAGTGGTATATCTTGTTTTCTGTAAGCACTGAGAAACTGCCATGATTTGTCACTTACTGACAAGTGCTTATTGCTTGACATTATGTTTACTAACACACATGCCCTGAGGCCTTTATGAGCTGTAGTTGATATATCTACAAAGCACACCTTTTCATCTGCAGATTCCTGCTATCTGCAATTTACAGGCCGAATTGAATATTTTACTAAAAAGAAATTAAAACCAGACAGATTTGTGCTATACTGTTCTTCAGTAATACACCTAGCCATTTCAATTAATTTTACTCTTTCTGGAACTCCTTCACAGTAGCTAATATCAAAGTAAGTCTCCTCTTCCTACAGGATTTTCTGACTGAACATCTCAAAAAGACAGAACCAGAGAAATATCATCAGAATGTTAAAAGGAGTGGTAGGGAACCACTAGGGACATCTTTTAGACATTAACCGGTTTTGCCAAATGCTGAGATACTTCATATTTAAGCCAGTCTAGTTGTATTTTTTGGTTTGGAATATCAACACAGCTTAGGAAAACATACAAAGTGCTATAGGACACCAAAGTGATTTCCCAACTTAATGAATCAAGTGACTTTTTCATAATCTAACAAAATAACATTTTCCCAACAACAATATGGGGAATTTTTCTCTTGAACCATGTACACATGGAAATTTTATATACTAGCTTTCTAAAGTCTAGAATTCTTAAGCCGAGCAAAAAAAAAAAAAAAAAGTACAGCAAAGTTTTGTTTTTTCTTCAGAGCATAGCTGCAGATTAGTAGCAAATTAGCTGAGTGCATATTACAAAGAAGTATTGAAACTTAATCTGTTACCATGCTGTAGACAATGGGGACAAGTATAAACAAATTACAGGCACACAGGAGACTGGTATAAGCAAGTGGAGACATGCCATGGGCATGCAAGAAACTGCTAGATGCAAATAGAAATATAGAATATGCATATGGACCTGGTGCAGCAAGTATAAACATGCCAAAGGCATATGTGGCTTGAGAGAAACAAGCTGAGGCACACCCAGGACACAGCAGTGACTGACAGAGACAAGTATATGTATGCCTTGGGTTTTCAGGAAATTTGTGAAACAAGTATGAACATGCCACTAGCACTTACGAAACTGATGCAGGCAAATATGAGCATGTCCCTAGCACTTACGAAACTAATGAAGGCAAGTAGGAACATGTCACTGGCACTTAAGAAACTGAAGAAGGCAAACAGCAACTTGCCACTGGTACTTAGGAAACTGATAAAGGCAAGTATGAACATGCCATTTGCATAGAGAGGCATGACGAAAGCAGCTACAAACATGTCACGGATGCATAGGAAGCTGATGGATGCATATAGGGAAATATAGTTAGGACTCACTGTGGAAGTGAGGGTGGACAGTATTAGCATGCCATGATGTTATACAGAGTAAAGATTGAAGCAGCTGTAAACATAGCATGGGCACATGAGAGATTGATGGAGACACATAGAAATGTGCACAGAGCTGAGAGTTCATGTGGGTCTGACAGAGATGGGTGCAGATACACCATAGGAAGATGAGTGCTTTCTTAGCCCACGATGCAGACATAGGTACAAGAAATGCATCAGCATGTTTAAATAAATGTTTGCTCAAGGAAAATTTTAAGATACAGCATGCAGTATGAATTGTTATGAGCAAAATCATATTCATACTGGACAGCTTAACTGGGACATTGCATTTCTGTATATTATATTATTCAGTGGCCGTTTTTTAACTGGCCTGATATTGTAGTCTTGCTTGAAACACAGCAAGGGCATAACCAGGAATATTATGTGTATGAAACAGCTTGTGTACTTAAAAAACAATACATTTATTATGTAGACTTTATGAAGTTCATACATAGTTGCTATGACTTTATTTCATTGTATTGTTAGTCTTTTTATGAAATAGTATTCTGTTTTGTTTTCTTTGCTTAAGCCTTTCATTATTGAATTTGTTTTTTTTTTTTTTTGGGGGGGGGGTTGCATTATTGAAGTGGTATGTTGAGCAATACTCTCTGGGATGGTTAGGGTTGAGACTACATTTTTTCATGTGTAAGTCGGTGTACAGTTCCAAGAATCCTGGTTGCACCGCGCAAAATGTCTGCTTTCAGAGTTAAACTGTCATTTTGGCCTTGATGAGTAACTTATCAGTATTTTTACATTATGAGGGCTGCCCCAATTAAACTGATTAAAGTGTTAGCGGTATAAGCAAAGACACTAACAATGGAAGTTAAGAATAATTACATGAACTGTAGTACAATGTGAGTACAGCAAGACTTAAGACTGAGTAACGTATCAAGGGTTTTACAGAGATGATACTTCTAATATGTTCAAAATAATTAAATGAAAAGCATTAATAACAAAAAAACACTGCTTCACCATCATTGTTAAATAATACAGCTTGTAGTTCTGTCTCGCTGTCTTAAAAATAAATCTTTATTAAATCCAGCAACAAGAAGCATCCTTCAGATTGTGATTGACATACTAGAAGTACATACACTGGTGTAACCATGTTACCAATTGCCATGATTTTGAACCTGCTAATACCCCTGTGGAAGATAACCATGGGGATGATTGTGGAAGCAGTGGATAAATAAGCCTGTTTGGGGCTGTGTATTTATTTTTTTAAAAACATGCAGTGCAGCTTTTCTTCTTGTGGACTTGCCTATGTGTATGGCCTGGATGTGTTTTAATGGTGTTTTATCACTGAATACTTGCTATGTTTGTTTCTTGTTCTCCTCAGTTATGAGGAGGGGTATCTTGGTGGCTTTTGTACCACCATCTGCTTGTGTACTACAGATGTTGTTTTTGGGAGGTAACACTATGTTTAGTATATTCTCTGGCAGTGTCAACTTGCTCTTTACTGTTGCACCTCTCAATGCATTACCCATCCCATCTCTATGTGACTACTATATCATGTGTATGGGCATTAGATCGTGCACCTCTGTGTTCACACTTAATGTCCTGTTGACAGTCCCTTACAATTTATTTCTTGGTTAGTCTGGTTGTTTCTTGGAGCTCTTTCTACATGTGTGCTCACCTTTGGGTTGTGTATTGCCTTGCATGTCATTATGCCTTTCTGCCCCATTTGGCACCTTGACGTGGCTTGTGGTATCCTGTATATTGGTCCTTTGTACACACTTTCTCTGCAATATATATGTTGCATTGCTCTCAATACTGACCATGTCTGAGTGCAGATGTCTAAGACTTAAAACTTGGGTTTCAATGGTAGTTAATGCATAATTTAAGTACAATGTGGTCCAAATAGATTCATCAAAAGTTACTAGGCTAGATTCCCTTGTGTGCCATTTACCCATCCAGTTTCCCTTTCAGAGGTGAGAATCAAATATGTGCTTTGTGTCTGTCAGGTAAACACTTTAACCAAATTACTTAATTTCAAGGATTGGTGTTTACTACTAGAGAATTCATATTCGAATCCTTAATCAGCTGTGTTCTTTATATAAACTCATTACACTTATACCTTGTGCCACTGAGGTAGGTGTTTTCATTTGATATGGGTTATTCTTTGATTATTAGCTAGAAGAAAATATTGTGATGTAATAATGTTTTTGAATTGTTTGCATTAATGAAATTGTCACAATTAAAAAAAAAAGAGGAGCCTATAGGCAAGAACTCGTGCAAAATTATGCTGTTTGCTCGACCCGTTTTAATAACAATACTTCTCTTTCTCAATTGCTTGTCATGCAAGCTGTGTTTATTACAGCAATTAAGAAACGTATGAACATAATGGACATGATGAAGGTCACTTACACAACATTTTAGATAATCAGTCTATTTACTGAAACTGTTGTACGAGATGAACATCAAAAAACTAAAACAATCACACTGAAGTGATGAGAAAGACTAACACAGATAAATAAATATGGATGTGCAATTTCCTGTGCTATATAACATATTTTTCTGAAACTATTTCTTGGTCATGCCCATGATGCGATGTTGAAGCCAATTTGGGCATGCATCTGATATTATAACAGGAGATAGTAAGTACAACTGGAAGAAGGCCATAAATGTTGCTGTTAGTAAATGCAGACTCAGATTTTTACAGCTTTGTGTATTTCTGTTTAAATGCAAATGGAAAGAGAATTGTGTTTATTCAACTAAGTTACTGCTACTTGTCATATTTTAAAATGTTCATGCTGTCTGTTGAAACAGTTCTATTAGTGACACCAGGACTTGACAAATACTCAGGAAAGCAGATGAAATAGAATATAAAATGCCCCAGTGGTTTATCCACCTAGAAAATGAAGAAAATGAAATGACCTTGATGTTGCATTATATCTTGATATTTAGTGGAGTTCCAGCCACCCCTCCCCATCCACCATTATGGTTGCTAGGTATTATTTCATAAATAGTTATACCCTAAAACTGACTGGTTAAGGCTGTCAAAGTAACATGATTTTGTTTATCAGGAAGATTTTTTTTCATGCAATACACCTTCTGTGGAATTCAATAAACTTTGTGTAGGCCTCACGGAAAGCCTACATGGAGTTTATATGTCTGCGTGGTCAGCAGCACCATTGATTACATATTCATGCCCCACACCACATTTAAATGTAAACAAGAGAGGTTTCATGGCTGACAGTGGTGTTGCTGGGCAGGAAACATGTAAAGCAATATGAATAGCAAACTTGTTTATCATAGTGCAAACTAACTTAGCAGGATTGCACAGAATGCCAGAATGATTACCAGGGTTTATAATATAAAATGAAAACTCCAGCAAAGCTAGAACTTCCACTGAGTGCCCTCCCAAACCTCTTGTATCAGAAGCACATGGGATATATGCAAATGACCCTTAGCAACATCAGGTGCTCTGCTTGTGCTGTGCTGACGAGGACACTTTGCTTGTGCTGTGCTGACGAGGACACTTTGCTTGTGCTGTGCTGACGAGGTCATAACAAGGCTGAAATATGCATATCCACAGCTAGTGGGGGTTGGCTTTATTGGCCTGAAATTGTCCATTAAAATGACAAAATAAGTCATGGGCATTCAGAATTGCCAATTAGCTGAAACACCTGATGTTCATAAAGGTCATTTGCATATATCCCATGTGTCTATGATACAAGAGGTTTGGGAGGTCACTCAGTGGAAGTTCTAGCTTTGCTGGAGTTTTCATTTTGTTTTTACTGATTGGTTTTTCAGTGACCTTCTCACTTATTGTTTTAGTTTGTTGTTTGGGATATCTTAACAGTGACCTTAATGATAATGGACATCAGCTGGGTATAACAGCCCTGTGTTTCTTATGCTTAGTCAAACACTCTGCTTGTGCTGTGCTGAACAGGTCATAGCAAGGCTGAAATATGCATATCCACAGCTAGTGGGGTTTGGCTTTATTGGCCTGAAATTCTCCATTAAAATGACGAAATAAGTCATGGGCATTCAGAATCACCAATTAGCTGAAACACCTGATGTTCATAAGGGTCATTTGCATATATCCCATGTGCCTCTGATGCAAGAGGTTTGGGAGGTCACTCAGTGGAAGTTCTAGCTTTGCTGGAGTTTTGATTTTGTTTTTACTGATAGTTTTTTCAGTGACCTTCTCACTTAATGTTTTAGGATTTATAATATAGTAATGTATATGGTCCAAACACAGTACAGGACAGTGCATACAGTGGATAATATTGTGAATCCCATTCCAGGCATTCTGTACAAAAGTTGTATAAATGATCTGCAAGGGTACATGAACTGCCATTTAAAATACACAGACAGGGGAAGTGTGTGTATGTTCAATAGGGACACACAAATGAATTGTAGGAATGAACACAGGGAAAGAGGACAGGTGAAACATTGCAATGTACAGCTGGTGAAGGCATGTAAATGGAAGACAGTTGTAGCAGGAATACTAATGTATTGGCATGGTACAGTACAGACTGCACAATGAAAATGTATATTATGTGACTGAGACAAGGTGACATAACAGTGGAGAAGATCTGTTTATGAAATAAGAATCCTGATATGAACAATAGAGAGGACATCTATCAGGGATGTTATATACAATTGGGGTTAGATGCATATTGTGAAGCTGTGCAAACTGATTTGCCTGAATATGAGTGTATTATCAACATACATCTCCAACAAGTGGAACATAGTTACAGGCTCATGGACAACAGTAAAAGGAGCACACACAATCATGGACAATATCAGAATAATGCCACCATTAATCCCATATCTCTGACTCAACATATGTGATTCTGAGTTATTATAGATGGTTCTGCATAAACACACTTTTACAACTATTATGACATGTCATCAATCTATGAGGGTAATCAAGCACACCATCCTGACACTATTATCTGCTGAAGGTGCTAGGAGGGACACTGCTATACCTGTAAGTGACTTTATGATCACTACAGACTAGTTGACTGATGTGCATATTATATATAGAGAGAGATATAAACCTATCTATCTATCTATTTATATATATATATATATATATATATATATATATATATATATATATATATACAGAAGGTAGGCGGAAGTTCCGGTCATCGGAACCCAAGCGGGGATGAGCGACAGCGTGGTGCTATGGGCAATGGAAACACTGTTAGTTCATCTGATTTTGATCATAGGAAACAACAGGAGCATCATTTACCCAGCGAGAGGGGGTTTGATACGTACAGGAATATAGACTTTGATAAATGGTTGAATAAATCCTTTTCGGCGAACCATGCAGAAGCGGAAAGGAGGCTATCAAACAACACTGGATTTAAGGACAAATGTAAACTGTTTCAAGTCCAACTTAATAGGTACAAAAACCTTAGTCTGGATAACTTTTATTTAACTAAATGTATTGAGCAGAATATTGTGCCCAAGGGCTTGAGACTTAACAAATGTCCTAATAATACAGCTAATGATATGGAATTTTTTAAAACAATTTCAAACATACTTAATGAATGTGGGCTTGCAATTTTGAAGGCTATGATAGAGAACAATGGTAAAAAAAATGGAAGTATGTAAAAGGGAAATAGATATTTTGAAAGTTGAGATTATGAATGATTTATTGTTCACGGTGACTGAATATAGAAATATTTATTACAAGACACTTCAGGAAGTGGACAATATTATTTTGAAAAACTATAAAAGGAAAATGGAGAAATTAGAGCGGGATATAGGGGAATATGAAAAGGGAAAAGCCTATTCTATTTATAAAAGATACAACACAATAGGGAAACATTATTACCAAAACGACAATAGAATGAATGGTATAGAACCGCACAATATGGCAGAGCAAAGGAATGACCACCACATGAACTATCAGATAGGTGTAAATGAAATTGATGGAACAGATGTATTTGAAGACCCTTTAGAAGTAATACAAGAGGTGAGGAGGTCAGAAAGAATCAGGAATCGGAATGGACAACAATCATACGCAGAAGTGACGGGGAACTATGTAGGAAGACACAAGGGGAGAGGATGGGACAGGAGATGATTGAAAGACTATTAACGTCAACCCCACGAAAAAGTGTTACTACACAACAACTATATCCATTATCCCTAGCTACTGCAAGAATAAGTGGTTTAGATAGTGAACTAATGTGAAGAAACATCAAGCCATCTAAACAATATTATCATACATAGCAATAATTTCAATATATTTAATTAAACAGATATGGAAATTACCAACGAATACTTTAAACTTTTTACAAAGGGGTTCACCTTTGTTTCAGCAAGAGTGCCTAGGATAGAAGAGTTAGTACTAGATATTAAACTATTCACAAGGAAGTTGAACCTAGCAGTTATATACCAAGATCACTTGACATATGAAAATAAGGTATTAAAGAAAAGTAGTACATACAACCCCCCTTTACAGCAGGATATACACAACTTTGAGGTGTGTACCATCAAAATGATCAGGGATGGATATAAGAAGAGACATAAAATACTAACTAACCTCTCTGAAGGAGAAAAGACAGTTTTAGAAAAACTTAGCAATAACAAGAACATAAGAGTTATGAAGCCCGATAAGGGGGGGGGGTGGTGGTACTTATGGACAGCTGGGATTATACTGAGAGAATGCTAAAAATCCTTGACAATGACAATAGGTATGGTATAATTTCAATGAATGAATTGAATATTTTGTACAAAAGAATAGACCTTATATTGGAGGACAATTTGTTACAGGGGCTTATAGATGTGGAATTATATAATTTTCTTAGAGTCCCAAAACCAGTTATACCTGAAATTTTCGGTATTCCTAAAATACATAAGGGTACAACAGATCCCCCAATGAGACCAATTGTTACATCTAGGGGTTCAAAAACTCAACCTCTTGGTATATATGTCGATACCAAGTTAAAAAGATTTTACAGTAACTATACACATATACTGATTGATTCTTGGGATTTCTTGAAGAAATTTAACACAATACCATTCCAAGAAGATTTTGTGTTTATAACAATAGATGTAAAAGACTTATTTTCAGTAATTCCACACAAGGAAGGGATGGAATGGTTTGAAAAAAATGATTGCTGAGCTTAACATGCTGAACCCGGAAGAATTCAGACTAGTCCTGGAAAATATGGAATTAGTGTTAAAATATAATTTTATTTATTTTCAAGGAGACATCTACCATCAATTGGATGGAGTTGCCATGGGGTCAGCATGTGCACCCATTTATGCGAATATAATAATGTTATTTTGGGAGAATACATATATTTTTGGGTCTAATTTTCAACAATATATAACTAGGTACTTTCGATTCCTGGACGACATCATAATTATATGGAACAGAGGAAAAGAATTAATTGAACAGTTTATGAAATATATTAATAGTACCACCCAGTTCCTGGAATTTACACATGAGTACAATAAGGATGAAATACACTATTTAGATGTAATGATTATTAAAGATTACAAGAAAAGTGGATATAAATCCAAAGTATTTAGAAAGAAATGTTATTCAAATTCATACCTACATTACCAAAGTGATCATCCCCACTATACAAAAAGAAATATAGTCAAAGGGCAAATGATCAGAGCTTCTAGAATGACAACTGAGTATTGTGATTTTATAAATGAATTGGAGGTTATAAAGGAGATGTTTAAGGAAAGAGGTTACCCTTTAAATATGGTAGAAAAAATTAAAACAGAAATAATTAAGAAACGTATTAATAGATATAAACCATTACTGGCAATTGGACAGTATGACAAGGGCCTATCATACCTTGCCACTAATATGGACACAAGTATGAATAAGGAGTATGACTTTAATAAGGATAATAGTAAGGGACTAAACAAAATATTAGACAAAGAAATTCCCCGGTTAATTTTAACCTATTATTCTGACATAGGTTGGTTAAAGAAGGGCATTAATGGGATTTGCAATATGTTTAAAATGATGCCCATGAGAATAAACATATTCCAATACCAATTAAAATACACCTTTAGAAGAAACAGAAATTTGAAGAATATTTTTGAGAAGAAGAAGGTACAAGAAAAAGGAGGGGCATCACTAAAGGTGGGCACACACAAATGTGGGAGGTGTGCACAATGCCCATACATTGCCTGTAGAAAGGATATTAATATTCCCAGCATTAATTTTACAATCACAAGTTACACCTATACAAGTTGTTACACAAAAGGAGTGGTTTATTTAGCTTATTGTCAATCCTGCTGGGGGTATTGTATAGGTAAGACAGAAAGACATTTGAAAACACGTATATATGAACACATTAGAGACATCAGTAAAAAGAATGAGAACAATGCACTTTATAGGCATTCTACTATTTGCCAGAATATGGATATAAAATTTTGGATACTGGAGGTAGTAAAACAGAAGACAAGGAGAGGTGACTGGGAAACCTTCCTGGAATACCGAGAGATGATATGGCAGATGAGACTGGATTCTTGTGTATATCCAGGAATGAATGATCATATTTCGATAAAACCTGCCTTAAAGATGATAGCATCTAATTATGTTAGGAAATAGAAATGATTAACCATTACAGTATTTATGGATAGTTAGGTAATAGTTTTACTATTACTATTTTGCCATGGCTGGCGGGGAAGGAATTATGTATACTGGAGAACATTTTTAACATTTTTTAACTATCTAACAGGAGTAGTTGTAATTTTTAGAGACCAATTTCTGTAATAGAGATTTTTATATATTTATATATTCAATTATTACTATATTTATTTTTGTATATCTTATTACATGTTTCACAAGTTTTTAAGGAGTTTTAATATAAATTATGGATATATATTTTTTATATTTTTATATATAGGATTGGTCTTTTTAACAACTATCATGTTATTAAATTTACACGTATACATATATTAAGCACCATAGGTGATGAAATTAAGACAAGAAAGTTTTATTTGTAAATATGACAAGGTGTTCTATTTATCTATTAACAAAAATATAGTTCAATAGGGGTTCATATTGAACATCTGTAAACACGAGGTAGAATGTTGCCCATACTAATTGTTGCCCATACTATTTGTTTTAATACTGTATGTGTTGGTTATGGTGTTGCACAAAGATTTATTTATACTAAAATAATTTATTTATACAGAAGGTTGCTATAAATGTTTTTATATTCACCAATATTATTTTTTAAATACATGCATATATAGCTTGAGGTTTGTAGATTCCATGGTAATTTTATATTTTTGGACTATGTATATACAACAGATAGTAAACAGTTAAGAATTAATTGTACTTATATGTTTAAACAACAAATTAAGTAATTATTGAATTAGAAAAATGTGTATATATACTGAAGGATTGTGCAGATTTGTAGATTCTGAAGAAGTCTCACGATAGGAGACGAAAGCGCGCTCAATCTTTATTCTACTATATATTTGTTACAGTGTTGGTGTGGACATTAAAGTGATCGTCTTTTGGACATTCTATGTGGCCAGTTCATTTTTTCTAGTATAGTGGAGGACAGCCTTTATTGTAACCTACAGCTAGAGTTTTGTTTTGTATATATATATATATATATATATATATACACACACACACACACACACACACACACACATATATATATATATATATATATATATATATATATATATATATATATAGATACAGATATATATATATATATATATATATATATATATCACAATCTACACTGTCAGGAATGTAACCCATGCCATAAGTGTTGTCAAACAGCTATGTATGTACTATGTGCATCATCAGAACAAGTGTCACGCATGCATCTGGTGTAACACCTTGATGGGTGTTCCACACCATCAGACAGTAATGTTTATGCAACAAAAATACCTAGGCCAATAAGATGTGTAACAGCACACTGTGGCAAAGGTGGTACTCTTTAGTTACACATCACTGGAAGATGTGTAGAGAGGTACATGAAGAAGGGTGCATTGTACTTAATTATTGGTGTGATGAAGGCTGTCAACTATGGAGATATTATGGCCTTTGATGTGGATGTCCTGCACATACTCAGTAGCTGTGTCACATACAAAGGAGTAGTCACCACTGTGGCCACATGCTAGAGGACATTCCAACTACCATCTACTCCAGGACACAGGTCACGTACCAATTGGTCTTCTTATATGGTGTGACATCTACATTAGCCTTAGTTTGTTCGTTTGTTTTCATAATCTAACAAATCTCCCATTTTTTTTTCATCTCATGTGCTGTAATGGCTATGTTAGCAATCTTTGGTGTATGTTGATACTGTCTGTATTATACTTGTATCCCAGATGGAGCCAATGATTGCCCACAATCTGCATTCCTCCAGACAGCTGTTTGGACACAGTATGTGCTTGTCATTCTTGACAACTGTGACTTGAATAATGGACAGATAAGGGCGTAGCAGACAGCCTTGATGTATGGACCTGATAACTGGACCCGAGATAGAGGAACACCACACATTAACATATTTAGATGCCACATATGTGATCCAGTGGTCTACCCACTTGGTGATATAGGTGTTTATGGCTACATCTGACAGTGCAGAGTGAAAACCTCAGTGTGTACTTGTATAGAATGCCTTGGCCTTGTCAGGTTCCACAGGATGATATTGTTGTCATCATGCATGCCCTCAGTGACCTCTTTAAGGACATTTACAGATGTAACAGACATGGATGTAGCATTAACAACTCAAGCATGTTTGTTACACACAGCTGGGATATTACTAGTGTCCATTTAGAAAAGGTGCATGATGACATGTCGATCTACCTCACAGATGACAAGAGTCAGGATGCATCTATACATGCATGCTTTGAGTGATGTCCCTCCAACTCAGATGGATGCATGTTGATGTACACCCTTCCATGGGAACATAGCCCATGCGCAGAGTATGTTGGAAGTGTGTACCCAACTGTGTCATGGAAGTTTATGTTCTTTGTCATGCTCTACATGATCTGTGATGTTGTCACAGACCATTGATTTTGTGTGATAGGCCTGGATGAAGGTAAGGCAGTGCATACTGCTTATCTTGATCTGGCTTAAGGTTTGGACACAATCTCCAACTCTGGTATCACTGAGAAACTCTCCCAGCTGGGGATTAACAATTAAATCACTAGATGGTTAACCAGTTGGCTTACCAACAGAACACATACTGCAAAAGTTGGTGGATCAACTGCTACCAGTACAGCCGTCACCAATGGCATTCCCCAAGGATCTGTGCTTGGACCTTTACTGTTTGGAATCTATTCATCGATAGTCCAGGCTAAAGTATACGTCCTTTGGCTTACCAAATTTGCTGATTCTTGCATATTGGGTGCAATAATTAAGTCCGGCAATGATGATAGAGACTAACACAGACAAATGATTGGTGCCAAAGCCACACTGTCTACAAATAAATGCAAAAATGTGTCATTATTTTGGTCTTCTGTAAAGTGGAACTCCATGCTAATTACAGTATTGACAGCACTCCTGCTATGTTGAAAACCAGTGTGCAAGACCTGAGAACACATATAGATAGCAATCTGAACTTTGACCGCCAAGTGTTCCCAGTGGTATGGAAAGGATATGTTGTGCACCTCATAAGTCAGACCATCATATCCAGACCTGAGGGTGATATAACAGCACTGTACTTGAACCTCATCAGAACACTAATAGAGTATAATGCTCCCTTTTGCATGTGCCTCACCAGACACCTGTAGCAGATGGAGAGACCGCAGGGGTTTCTCACCAAGACAATAGAGGGCATACAAACCATGCCATGTCATATTGTAGATAGACTGAAAGCCCTGTCTCTGTAATGTGCATCATATAGGATGAGGTAACTTGTGCCTGCCCTACAGGCCAGTCTCTGACCCTGCCCTGATGGGAATATTGCACACCCAAAAATCAGCTATAGCTGCTGACATCAGCAGAGTCTGGGGAAAGAAGATGGTAATAGCAGTGTCCCACAAGCTGGTGTAAAACACTGTCTGTAATGTCAAGCAAGTGCACAAAAATACATACACCCCACTTGACTGTAGTGAGAACAGAACCCCTACCTATCTAAGTACACCAAATTGAGAACTCTGTATTTAAGGCCAGCACCACAGCTCAAGTCTGACTTGAAGAATGTCAGACAACAGTTTACAGGTGATCACATCAACGATGTTGGATGAGGAGAAAATGGTAATAGCAATGTCACCCATGCTGGTCTAAAATGCTCTCTGTAATGTCAAGCAAGTACACAAACACACACACATACCGCAGCTGACTGCAGTGAGATCAGAACCGCTACCTAAGTACACTGACTAAAGAAGTTAGTACTTTACACAAGCTCCATGGCACAAGTGTGACTTTTACAAGGCTGCAGGACAACTAATAGTAGATGACATCAGCACTGGATGTTGGAGAGAAATGTTCAGAGGCCTGCATGAAATGGATGTCTAGGCATGTGCAAGTGTCAAAATATTGGCAATCCATGGGATTGGAGTGGTAACTGTAGGATATACACTTATGCTCCTCTGCCTAGATAGACACACATTTGTGAGTCCCATTTGACTGCAGTGAGAACAAAAACCCTATCTAAGTACACCAATTAGAAAACTCAGTAATTTACACAAGTGCCACTGCACAAATCTGACTTTTACATGGCTGTAGGACAGCTTATAGTAGATGAAATCAGCAATGGATGTTGGAGAGACAGTGTTGGGAAGCCTGTATGAAATGGATGTGTAGGCATGTGCAAGTGTGAAAATATTGAAAATCCATGGGATTGGAATGGTAACTGTAGGTTACACACTTATGGTCCTCTGACTAGAGGCATACACACACACACACACACACACACACACACACACACACACACACACACACACACACACACACACACAAACCCCAGTTGACTGCACTGAGAACAGAACCCCTACCTATCTAAGTATACTGATGAAAGAACTCAGTACTTTACGCAAGCACCACAGCACAAGTCTGACTTTTACAAGGCTGCAGGACAACTTAGATTGGATGACATATACACTGGATACTGGAGAGAAGATATTATGAGACCTGCATGAAATGGATGTATAGGCATGTGCAAATGTCAACATGTTAGCTATCCATTGGACTGGAGTGGTAACTGTAGGATACACACTTATGCTCCTCTGACTAGACAGACACACACATATGCCTCCCAATTGACTGCAGTGACAGAACCCCTACCTAAGTACGCTGACTAGAGAACTCAGTACTTTAAGCAAGCACCACAGCACAATTCTCACTTTTACATGGCTACAGGGCAACTTAGTGTGTATGAATTGGCATTCTAATGATCTTCTTCTTCTTTCGGCTTTTCCCGGTTAGGGGTCGCCACAGTGGATCATCTGTCCACTCATGATTGGCAGTGGAGTTTTACAGTGTCGAGTTGCCAGCCCGGTGCCCAGCCTTTCCCAGAAGGCACATACACACATGCACACACTCACACCTAGGGCCAATTTAGAGTGTCCAGTCCACCTACTGCATGTCTTTGGGATGTGGGAGGAAACCGTAGCACCTGGAGGAAACCCATGCGACCACAGGGAGGACATGCAGACTCCGCACAGAAGGCACCAGAGCCGAGAATCGAACCGGAGAATCTCTTGCTGTGAGGCAGCAATGCTAACCGCTGCACCACCGTGGCCGATGTGCATGGTATATAATACAGAATTTTTATTAATTTATGTAGTGTAGTTGATATATTTGTGAACAAGTACTGAAAGACAAGGGTTGCAGTGCATGGGGGGAGGTAACAGGTGGCTGTATTGTAATATGTGACATTTTCTTAGATGAGACCTTCATTTGTTTTCTGTTTCCTCATATAGTTTCATGTCATGAACACTAAATGGACAGAAACAAAAGTAATAGCTCATAGTTTAGTACTAGGCTAACTGCCCTTGTAGGGCATTTTAAGCCTAGCCAATTACCCCATGTGGGAATCAAACCCTGTACCTTGTGTTTGTAAGGCAAACACCTTAACCATTATGCCAACATCCTGGCATGCTACTATACACTTTGTATAGCACACTGCCAAGCAGCAGGTTTGGGTAATGGTTGGCAAAGTGTCTGCACATGTGAAATATGCATTTCTATTGCTTTCTCTTTTTGCATGTAGGTAAGCAGTGCACAAACGTGAGGCTCATTGCCAAAATTATGAAATTTATTATTGAGTGTATGAACTTAGATGACTTGTTGGCAGCAGATGTTAATGCATTAACCGATTTCTTTTTCAGCCCAGATGATATAGGGTTCAAATCCATGTGTATGTAGTACTTTTAAATAAGTCATGATAATGTAATAAAATTATACTTTACACTACATTCACTGTGTGCTACTGTGTGTTGACATAGCACAGCATGTTTAAGTGGCTTTGTGCAGAGGTAACCATTCCAAGAAAGAGACATCCACTGATTCTTGACATTGGAGTATGATACCAAACTCCATGGAAACACAGAGGCCAAAAAGTGAATGGATCCATTGCTTGTTTGGTACTTATGTGTTGTGTGTAATTCTGCTTTTGCACCAGATCATAGGTGTTAAAATTAGATAGATTGCAAAGTGGTGAAATGGGGGGCAATCAAAGGGAAGAACAAAGGAAAGGCAATATAGGAATGTGCAGTAGGGAGGTAAGAATGTACCATAATTATCCAATTTTTCAACAGTGTAAAATGAAAATAAGTACGACATAGCTGAATTTGGACGGTCACCTCCACAAAGAGGTGACAACAATGCAATCATGTTGGCTAGCCAATTGGACCAAATCAAATGTGTCAAGAAGACGTGTGAAATGGAGAGCTATGTATAGGATGACTTTTTAGTGGGACAGGTGCCCATTTTTTATGTAAGAGAAGAATGCTGGGTAAGGTGTGTTGGTATTTCTTGGTTTAAGTTGGGTAAGTGAGGAAGCAAATACAAACAGGCAAACAAGACAAGATACAGGCACATTGATGGACACAAAATGTTGGAGGGCACCATGATTGGGGCGAGGGAGGGGACAATACAAGCTCATGCCCATCAAACATGGGGACAGTGAGTATCTAGGACTGTCATCTCTGTCTCCTTACACAACTGGCTGCTGGAGTGCTTGATGCCCATTTTTATGTAAGATAAGAATGCTGGGTAAGGTGTGTTGGCATTTCTGGGTCTGATAAGTTGGGTAGTTGAGGAAGCAAATACAAACAGGCAAACAAGAAAAGACACAGGCACATTGGGGGATACAAAATGGAGGGCACCATGATTGGGGTGAGGGAGGGGACAATGCAAGCTCATGCCCATCAAACATGGGGACAGTATGTATCTAGGACTGTCATCTCTGTCTCCTTACTCCACTGGCTGATGGAGTGCTTGATATCTTCTCCTCCTATGGACCATGAGGGAGAGCAGCATCCCCATCCAGTTTAGGCATTCACCAGTGTTGCAGTGCATAACCCTACACACCAACCCTGGTGTCTCCAGATGTGTGATAAAATCCCACCTCTGCCAGTACTCTCGGAGAGTACCACAGCACTAGCAGCCTGAATAGTGCTACCTGAGGGTACAGGCAGTACTGCCAAGTCAGGTCCAAGATTTGCCTGGGGTGGGTACTGGAACCGGTGGAGTGGGGGCAGGCTGGCCCACTGGGGTTGGCCTACTTCCCTGTGCTATCTAGCATTTAGTGATTTATTACAGATGGATTACATGGAGACAGTCTGATGACACATAATAGAAAATAAAAAAAAAATAAGGTTTGGGACAAGAGAAAAGAAGAGATAAAATTAGTATCATCATAGCTGACATATAATGCATTATCACAATAATGCAACTATTTTATCTGAAGTATTACATTTAAGTACATGCCCTAACAACTACAAACAATAATTATAGATTATTCAAAGTAATCCTTATATGCTTGGTCCAATTATACAGATTATAGTTAACAGGGGGGCATTTATGCCACTTATGTAGATTTTAATTTGTCATATTATTAAAAAATTGCAGTATTGTACAGTTGTTACTGCTGGTATTTGAACCCACAACCTCAGACTACAGTATTACACTTGACTCCTAATTTTGGTTGAAAGCAAGAACATCTATCTTTAACTTTTAATGCTACAATAATACTTCTCTTGTGCTGCATATGTACATATCACTCCCTTCCCTCAGTATCTCCAGATGATCAGCATGACCTTACATATTCAACTCAATTTCAGGATTAGCTGTGAAAAAAAATAGAAAGCATTATGCATCCCAGACTTGCAAATATTTATCTTTCTATGTATTATAAATGCTCTTTATTAGCATACTTGTACAACGTGTGAGGTGTCGCTAGTTTGAAACTCATCCAACCACTGGCTGAGTGTATCCCTCTTCCACCTTTTAGGTCACTGAAGTGGTGCCTACACTGTTTTCCAGTGTGTGGGATACCAGTTGCACTGGATACAGCCTTGCCAGACTATTCCAAGCCTCAGATTGTACTGGGAGCCTGAATAGTCCCCCTGCAGAAGCCTTTGACTGTGGCACTTTACTAGAAGTCCAGTAAATCTTCTGGACTCCTGAACACCCCACCTCTGTACCTAAATTGGGAACCTTCCCCTCTAATGCCCGACATGTCTAATCCAAAAAGTAGAGCAATGGCAAATGATTCCCCACCAATGCTTGTTATCCCGTTTAATGGTACTGTGCAAACCGTGTTTTTTTATTTTAAGCTGACAGCAACAGTCCCAAAGAGAGAGGGAAACAGCTTTTGAAATTGTTTATGTCCTGTCTACATGTGTTTTATTTGCTTCCTGTGTAGGTCAATAGTCCAGGTTTGTGCATTGCAAAGCGGATAAGCACAGATAAACATGACATTCATTGTGTTTCTCCATTTCCCCTGTTTGTGCTAAGCCATGCATCGTGCAAACAACGGCACTAAAAAATTAAAAAAAGGAAAATTATGAGAAAGGACAAAAGGAAATCTATTAAATAAACAACACTACAAAAATGTATGTTGGTACACAGGAAATATTTTTACACAGGTCTGGATTTAAACTCTCACTCCAATGGACTACCAAAACATGATAAGGGTGTCTTATCCCTCTTTGCCACACAAACAGCTTTGCAACAGAGAACTAATACAATTTTGCATATAATCAACTGCAACATCATCCACAGTACTAGCAAAACATATGACAGTTGTTTGTACATGTACTAATTTCAGAAGTAACACACTGAGAGATCACACTACCATTTATGACTATTGTTTGCATAAATGCAGCTCTGTCTTATCTCTCTGTGTTTGTTGCTCATTCTTGTCTTATCTGACCAGAAATCTGAGACATGCAGTCTATAAGGTATTCTTTATCATTGTCCTTAAAATGTGTAAGAATATTAAATGGCAATAATATACAGCTGTCAAGAAGTAGAGGGGGGTTGGATGTTACTGAACAGAAACTGTGAAATGTATGCAGCTTATGTACATTTAAAACCTCGATACAATTACTTCTACACTTTGTTAGTCTAACCTGGTTGACACACCCACTGGAGGTAGGGGAGTCTAAATTGCTGTTGTGTTTTCCTTTTCCTTACCAGTAATCATTCACAGTTGCAATCCATTAGCAACAAACACTGACAAAGTTCCTGCACTATGTTTATGTATGCAACACATGAGATTCAACACTTCTAATGAATTCATTCCTCGCTTGCATCTTCACTGTGCTCACAGACCTGTATCTACACTACAAAAATGGAACCACATAAAGAACCTGAAGGTGAGGAGACTTGTTTATGGGAATAACACAGATGAAGATATTACTTTGAGATTTATCTGCGAAGAAAACTACTCATTGATAAGGCATGCTTGCATTTTTCTGCTATCTACTGCAGATGCTGAAATGTCAGTAAGAAAAATTAGCAAATGCTACTTTTTTATCTGTACATATTTCTTAGACGTGTACTGATGGCATAGGCATGTTTGTCAGGGCATTTTAATTTCTCAGATGCACAGCCATATTAACTGTCATCAAAAGTGCTGATGTTAAAACTGTTTTTCTCTGTATACTCTACTATTATTTCCATGAAATGTAAATGTCCTATATTGTCAATGACACAGGTGTGTTAGCCTTCTAGGATGGCCCACACATACCACTAAGGAAGTGCTGGCCACAGGTAGACATGACTGGCATATGCTTAAAATGGAATGCTGTGAGGTAAATGTGTACACATGTCTCAGGGACAGTTTATTTGACAGTACTTTCATCATGTCATTGATGGTTCCTTAGCAAAATGTATAATTTTCCTGTTGTTTTGAGGGTAGAGGAGCCAAGTTGCATTTTTGTTTTGGCACAAACATGATTTGGCTATTGTTACTCTCCTTGTTTTTGGATCCAAGCATGCTTTGTTCATGACTGTAATATGTTACAACCACACAATTCCTTTTTTATATATTTGAATATATTGACTGTTTTATGGCTCTCCGATGGGTAATAGAAAAAAATTACTACCTTTTATCAAACCAGGACTTTTATTTATGTGATAATTATGTGTATTATCCTTCTTTTGTGTTTTATTTTACTTAAGATTATGGTACCCAGGCATCCCAAGCCCCACAAACCACCCTTCACTGACTCTGAAAATGAAGTCATTGTGGAAGCATTTATCATCATGGTGCCTTTCTGCTTGAAAGAGGATGTGGGTATATCTCTGGCAGAATGTAAATTTGGCAGCAGATAGTTGCTGATGTGAACACAGTAGGTTGGCCAGAGCAGGGCATATTATCAGGTGCACCATAGGTCACTGACATGATTTCATCTGCCCAGAGGAAAGTAGCTGCAGTGGCCCATGAATGGATGGCTATGGGGAGGGTTGCTAAAGAGCCACCACTGACACAAAATGAAGAGTTCCTGTTCACTGTCAGGGATCCAGGCAGTCACTGGAAAGTGAACAACAGCATGTCATTGACATTGGTGCTGCTGTTTTAGGGAGGACAAGTACATCCCCGGAGAAGCTTCCAGGTAGGCCTAACCATATCAATCATTAAATACTCCTTGTATAATACAATATTGACAGCAATACTTATGTTCTGTTTTGTTTTGGGAGGAATACTAGACTGATCCAGTTAACAACCCATTCTGGTTGATTACACATGGGCTTGGGGTGGATATGTCATCCAAGTTCTTGTTAAAAGTATCATTAATGTACATATAAAGGGCAAACATTTTAACCTTCTGTGTTACCATTCATTCTGATGATGGTGTCCTTACCTTTTGCTTAACTTCTTCTAGGACCATCCAGCATAGGGACCCTACAATCATCTGTACATGGTAAGCCAAACATTTTTATGGCAGTACTGATGAGCAGTTCAAATAAATATTTAGTTTGTTATGTGGGTGTCAGAACTATTGTGTGTATTGCTGCACTGTCTAATAGTGGCACCACTTTTAGTTTGTTAGCATATATTGGACTATAGTAGGGTAAGTATTAATTTTGTCCTATGTTTGTTGGTTATTATCACAGGTGATCCTGACAGTGGAAGTATGGGTCTCCTACCACTGAATGTCAGAGTGTCAGCAGACTCTGATGATGATGGTGGCCAAACAGAGGCACAGTCAGGTGGTGCAGAGGTTGAATCTGACACTGAGCTTGACATTCAGCCATCCCTTTTAATTTCATCGAACACAGCCAGTAGCCCTATGCCAACCCATTCCAGTGAGACCTCAGATATTGGACAGCTGGATGGTGAGACACTTGATCAGGGCAGTGTGATTACTGTGGTTTCAGTGCCTATGACTCTGGCCATAGTCAAAGTGTGGGTGAGGTGTCATGCAGGTGGATTGTTAGGAGGCCTGCTGTCCATTCTCCACCTGATGCAGGTGTGTCTTCCTGTGTCACTCAACATATGTTTAGGGCCATCACAGAGGCACAGTAACATTCTAATAGGTCCTCCAGAGAAATGTTTAGGGTTGCATATGTAGTACAGGCTGACATTCTTGACTTTCCATGTTGTCGATTCAATGGATTGGATGAATGACACATTGGAACAGGCAGTGTCTATGATGGAACAGGCAGTGTCTATGATGGAACATCTGCTGGGAGGGGGACAGAATCCATGTGGGCATAGGTCAGCCCATCATCTGATGTTAGCTGATGTGTATGTGCCCGATCATGCTCCCATAGTGGCACTACCTCCACTGCTCTGTCAGTGGTTGAGGCATCCACACCCAGAAATGGCAAGCCATGGTGTCCTGGTCCTGGGTATCCTTATGAGGGAGATTGTACAGCAGACAGTCACATTCAGGTAGCAGCAGTGCATCTGACTGTGGGCATGGACATCCAAGTGCAACTCTTGGCCGATCCAGTTCTCATGGTCAGGTATGAAAAAGATGAACTGCCACCTCTGCTCACACGTGTCCGACATACCAAGAAGTAGAGCTAGCACAGAGCTTGGCTGTGATCTCGCAGATACTCACACACCAATTTCACCTGGAGGGCCCATACAGATACACACACAACAGTTACATGGTTCAGCCATGAAACCTAAAGCTCATTCTGTCTCACTGGCCATTTGTTACTTTATCCAAATGTCTGCCTGCTTCTCTCACCTTTTTTGTCAGCCTAGATGTTCATCGTGTTACCCTGCTGCAGTCATCACACTTGGGTTATCCTGCCATCAGGCGGCCCTGCAGTCGGCCCGAATTCCAAAGTCTTGGTCCAGCGTTGGTTGCTGTCGCTTCTTCCCTGACGTCAGTGTGCCAGGGGTATATAAGTGGCATCCGACGCCATTTTCTTCAGTCTTTCTTGCCACGCGGTGCCCGAAGCAGAAGCAGTTCGCAAGTGCCGGTCGGCCGACACCTGAGATTTTCGTTTTGAATTTCAGTCCAAAGTCTTCAATAAAGCTAAGTACCCCATTGGGGAACATTTTCTTGCCTCAGTCTGATGTCAGAAAAAGTTAACAATTGCATTTCTTGTGGGAAGCAAATACCTCATAAGGACTTCCACTCCTTTTGTATTCCTTGCCTAGGCCCAGACCACGACGTCACAGGTTGTCGGTTTTGCGCTAGGTTTAATAAACGAACTATCAAACACCGTTTTGACTTCGCACGGCATTACTTTGGTAGGAAATTTAATTATATCATGCCGTCGGAGCAGCCAACAACCGCCATTCATAAAAAACACAAGGATAAAGACAGGCAGCCTAGGAATAAGCCAGACCCCGAGGCCTCAGCTGGGCCTATCTCCGGTTATCCGGTTTTCAGTGAGGTGCCTATGCAGCCCCTGACGACCGCAGAACTGGAACCCCAGACAGCTGCGGATTCCCAAGTGGAGTCTACTAGGCCGATGCAGCCATCTACCGACACCGGAGCAGAGCTAGACACCGGTGCAGTGGAAACACCTTCGGTTGCAGAAGGTGTCTTCAGACCGACTACACTCACCATTAAATCTTATGCTAAGCTTAAAACTCCTTTAAAACCTAGGAAAACTGTACATCAGTCTACAGTTCAAGGCCCCATGCCTAAGAAACAGATGCTTAAGATGGCTGAAGATTTGATTACCCTTATCAGGGGTTCCCATCCCCCTCCTGATAAAAGACCAAGACAAGAGGAGGATTATGTATCCTCTGACCAAGTTTCTCTCTCCACAGATTCTTCTGAGGAACAGGATTACACTTTTCCACCTTATGAAGATTCTGATGCTGAAGACTCTATTCCCTCAGCATCTCCCCCTGAAGACTACTCTTTTGGGCAAACTTTACATACTGTGAGGTAACATTTCCACTGGGAAGGCCAGGATTACTCAGATTCTAAGAAAAGGCTACGGGAGTTCCTTTTACTACCCCAGCACAGACCTCTTGCTATCCCTCCTGTTTTAGATATTGTGGATGATGTTTATTTGGAGTCTAGTTTAAATCCAGACTCTCTACCCCCTGCTCCAGCCAAACCAGACAGATACTACAGAGTACCTGACTCTCACAAATTCCTTTATAAAAGCCCTGTAGCTGACCCAGAAACAATTTCCCAGGGTCCTAAAGGAGCAAAAGCTTCTATGGCTAAAAATCGTGTGCCCTCTGAAAGGGATTCCAGAGCCCTAGATAGATGGGGAAAGAAAATATACACCTCAGCAACTCTGGCTATGAGAGCATTAAATTGCCAGTTTCACATGTTGAAATAGCAACAATTCCTAATGTCTCAGTTAAAACAAAAAATGAGCACACATTCTGAACAGCCTGAATTCAAGGAAATGCAGGATCTGTTGCATACAGCTGAACAGGTGGACAAACATACTTTACAATGTGGATTTGATTTATTGGAAGCTTCCTGTAGAGCAGCTGTTACCGGCTCTGTCATACGTAGACATGCTTGGTTAAAAGAACAAACCCTCCCTGACCATGTTAAAGCAAAATTATTGGATGCACCTTTACAGCAGGATGTATTTGGTGTCAAAGCAGAAGAGGTTTTAAAGAAAATGGAGGATAAGGCAAAGTCTATGCAAACGGTCAAGGATTTTTTGCAGGTACAACCCCCTCATTTCAGCAGAAATTGGCCAACAAAAAACTGGTCCTTTCCAGCTTCAGACAGATCACAGAGGGGCAAATACAGATGCCCAAGGGGCAGAGGTCAGTCACAGGGCCCTTACAAACCTCGTCAATGGGGTTCTGCTGCCCAGAAAGGAGGAGAAGACAGGCCCCAAGCTAGCAGAAGACAAACACAATGACTCTACCAAGCAAATCTCTCCTGGCAACTCCCTTGGGAGGAAAACTAGCATTTTTTGCAGACAACTGGCACATCATCACAAAAGACAAATGGGTTCTAAACATTGTCTCTCAAGGATACAGATTCCACTTTCATACCTTACCAAGGCTCAAAGGAATGCCAAACCTGCCACCAAATCAATGGGCAGAGGCACAAAAACAAATTACAGCTCTCATGAACATGAGAGCCATTCAACAGGTACCTACACAGGAGCAAGGACAAGGATTTTACTCAAGACTCTTCCTAGTCCCAAGAAAGGACAGAGCATGGAGACCCATTCTGGATCTTTCAGTTCTGAACACCTATCTGCAAGTGCCAAAATTCAAGATGCTAACACTACAGCAGCTTCTTCCCATGCTGGGCAAGAATGCTTGGCTAGTCACTTTGGACCTCAAGGAGGCATACCTGCATGTCCCTATCAGACAAAATTGCAGAAGATACCTCCGCTTCATTGCAGGTTTGACGCATTATCAATTCTCTGCACTGCCCTTTGGCTTATCTACTGCACCCAGGGTCTTCACAAAATGCCTGGCACCAGTAATTGCATACTGCAGACAAAGAGGAACTCAAATATACCCATACCTGGATGACTGCCTTATTCAAGCAGAAAGCAAGGACATTCTTTTAAAGCATCTGGCATTTGTCAAACACCTTCTAAGTTGCCTAGGGTACACAGTAAACAAAAAGAAATCAAAACTAGTGCCCTCACAAAACATAATATTCCTGGGTGCCAGCTTGAATACAATGGCCCAGATGGCTTATCTCACACCAGATAAGCAATGACAGCTGTTTCAATACTTCAAAATAATGGCAACAAAGACCCAACTCCCTGCAAGAAAAATTATGCAGGCCTTGGGATTCACGGCATCTTGCATACTACTAATACCATTTGCAAAACTGCATATGAGGAAATTACAATGGTACCTGAAAAGTGTATGGACTCAGCACAGCCACAGCTTGGAAACAATGATACCACTCATTACCTGCCTTCATCAAGAGTTTCTATGGTGGGCACAGGCATGTCACCTCAACAAGGGTCAGCCTTTCACCTTACCCACAGCCAGGCAAACTATGACAACAGATACATCGGACTATGCCTGGGGTGCACACATGGCAGGGCAGTGCATTCAGGGCAAATGGACTACAGATCAGAGGCATCTGCATATCAATCAAAAAGAAATGCTAGCAGTACAGAATGCCCTAACAGCTTTCAAGGACCTTCTACACCCAGGACAACTAATAATAAAGACGGACAATACCACAGTCATGTGGTACATAAACAAGCAAGGGGACACACATTCCTACCCTCTATGCAGGCAAGCAATGACCTTATGGAACACTGCACTGTCTTACCAGGTTCAATTACAAGTACAATTCCTGCCAGGAAAGAAAACACATTGGCAGATGACCTAAGCAGAAACATCATGGATCCACATGAATGGAAACTAGATCCACAAGTATTTGCAATGATAGCTCAAAGATGGGGACGCCCAGACATAGATCTGTTTGCAAGCCCCCACAACCACCAACTTCAAAAATTTTGCACAAGGACCTTCCATCCACTAGCTTGGAAAGTGGATGCCCTCTCATTCAGTTAGAAAACGTTAACAGTGTATGCCTTCCCTCCACTGCCTCTTCTAGCAAAGGTACTGCTGAAAGTCAGATTAGAGAGGCCACAAATGATACTCGTTGCACCAGACTGGCCACGCCAGCATTGGTATCCAATTTTAAGGAACATGGCCCACGGCCCACCATGGATTTTGCCACAAATTCCTCACCTGCTCACCCAGCGAGACAATCAGATTCTACACAGCCAGCTCAAGACTTTAAACCTGACTGCATGGCAAATTACCTAAACAACCAGCCAACACCTTTATCAAAAGCGGTTATGGATGTCATTCTGGAGGCCAGGAGGCCCAGCACCAGGAAAACATATTCAGACAAATGGAAAAGATTTTGCGCCTGGAACCAGGCTAAAGGCCTAAATCCCCTTGATCCAAACATCCCTCAGATTCTACTATATTTAACTGAGATGTTACACAAAGGACTTTCCTTTTCATCTATTAAGATCCACACCTCAGCAATTTCAGCTCATTACAGCACAGATCCTCCTTTATTCTCACATCCACTCTTAAGACAGTACCTCAGAGGGGCTAAGAACTTAAGACCGCCAAGGAGAGCTCCAACACCTACTTGGGATCTCAACTTTGTTCTGGAAAAGCTTATATTGCCACCCTTGGAACCAGCTTTTTCAGCTGATTTAAAATTTCTTTCATGGAAAACTGCCCGACCACTAGCAATAACCTCAGCTAGAAGAGTCTCAGAGCTACAGGCATTAATGGCAGTGGAACCTTTCCTCATTTTAGAGTCTCTACGAACTAATCCTTCCTTTATGCCAAAGTTGGTATCCAGTGTGGCCCTAAACCCAAACCATTCACTTGCCCACCTTCTTACCAAATCCCCAGAACAAAGGAGAAAGACTCCTGCACTCTTTGGACATTCACAGGCAATTACATTACTACTTGGATAAAACTAAGGCTTTCAGAAAAACTGACCAGCTTTTTGTAGCCTATGCTACAGGATCACAAGGAAAAGCCATCTCAAAACAGACCATTTCTAAATGGATAGGGCATTGCATACGATTCTGCTACACACATCATGGGAAACCAGTACCTGCTAACATTAGGTCCCACTCCACAGGGCTACAGCTACATCAGCAGCCTTTCTCAGGGGAGTGCCAACCAAGGATATTCTGGAAGCTGCTACTTGGAGTTCAGTGCACACCTTCACCAAGCACTATCACTTACCTCTATACTCTAAGACTAGAGCTGTTTTTTCCACTGCAGTTCTGCAGGGCTTACTAGCTTCTTCTAACCCTGTTTGACTCCACTTCCCATCCTTAGCTTTGGGATTCAACCCAAGTGTGATGACTGCAGCAGGGTAACACGATGAACATAGTACAGTTTTGTACCTACCATAAATGCAGATGTTCGAGTGTTCACCCTGCTGCAGTCCAGATTACCCTCCCTCCATCCCCTCTGAACAAGCTGAACTTATCTCTACCACTCTATCCTATGCTACCTCTGTGGTGTATTTGCTTGTGCCTAAGGGTATTGTTTTATTTTTATATAGCTATATGTATATATATATATATATATATATATATATATATATATATATATATATATATATATATATATATATATATATATATATATATATATATATATATATATATATATATATATATATATATATATATATATATATATATATATATATATATATATATATATATATATATATATATATATATATATATATATATATATATATATATATATATATATATATATATATATATAGCTATATATATATATATATATATATATATATATATATATATATATATATATATATATATATATATATATATATATATATATATATATATATATATATATATATATATATATATATATCTATATATATATATATATATATAGATATATATATATATATATATATAGATATATATATATATAGATATATAGATATATATATATATATATATATATATATAGATATATAGATATATATATATATATATATATATATATATAGATATATATATATATATATATATATATCTATATATATATATATATATATATCTATATATATATATATATATATATATATATATATATATATATATATATATATATATATATATATATATAGATATATATATATATATATATATATATATATATATATAGATATAGATATATATATATATATATATATATATATATATATATATATATATAGATATAGATATATATATATATATATATATAGATATAGATATATATATATATATATATATATATATATATATATATATATATATATATATATATATATATATATATATATATATATATATATATATATATATTGCCTACCTATTGGGGGCACCTGACATCTGGGGCAAGAAAAACTGAAGAAAATGGCATTGGATGCCACTTGTATACCCGTGGTGCACTGACGTCACGGAAGAAGTGACAGCAACCGACGCCGGACCAAGACTTTGGAATTCGGGCCGACTGCAGGACCGCCTGATGGCAGGATAACCCAAGTGTGATGACTGCAGCAGGGTGAACACTCGAACATCTACATTTATGGTAGGTACAAAACTGTACTTTTCCTGTCCCCCTCCCCACACACACACACACAAAACACAACACCCTGTGTAATTGATGATAGCTTTTCCATATCCTTGTTTTCTATATTTTGGATTCAGGGATACATAACCTTTGTGTCTGATGCTAAGGGTGCATAGCTGAGTTAGTGCTTAGTACATCTCTGCTTGTGATGTTGTTTTGCTAATTGTACTTTTGGCATATTTTGATGTTAGAAAGTTAGACAGTTGATAGAATCTAAACATTTTTTTGCATCAGTATTTTAAGAATCTTCTGAGGGTTATGAAGTCTGAAACTGAAATGTGTCTCATTACCTTTTAACGTCTTTCTTTAATAATTTTCCAGTACAAAGTATGAGGTCAAACTGCGGACATTTGCTGGCCATCAGTACTTTTGAGAGGTATGAATGTGTGAATATTTGATGACTGAGGCCTATTATTTAAGAGACGACACATGTATTTACATAAGCCTCTGCTGTCACATGTTAAAGTCATTGCTGTACAAATCATTCATCTTTTACTTACTTACATTACCAAGTAACAACATGCATGGATATGAATGCTTACTTTGCTAATATTACACAATTCTGTTTTAACACTCCAGGTTCAACACTTACCTTGTAAATCCAGCAGTTGCTACAGTTTTAGTTCAGGGCTGTGTCTGTCTGATGTTAGGAGTGCACTGCCATTACATGGGTAGCTAAAGGTTGTGAGCTTTGCCTGGCATCAATGCACGTAGGATTAACGTTTTAGCCCTTAGGTGGTGAGTGAGTGCGCTATGCATTATCTCTTAACCAATGGGAGGGCATATTGATCACTCCTACATCTGCCCACATACACAGCAGTTGCTGGCTCCCCCTCTGATTCTATACTTGTATGTATGGCAGTCGTGACCTTGGCATTGGTGGTGGGATGTGTGCCCCTTCCTCTTGTTGATCCTGCTGAAGCTGGTTTCTCATGATGATGTTAGGAAGCATTGCACAGATGGTGAAGATTTCAGTACATGTACATGGATTGTACTGCAGGGCTCCACCTAATGTATCTAGGCACCAGAACCTAACTTCAGCAGCCCAAACACATGCTCTATGATATTTTTGGTTTGAACATGTGTGTCATAATGACATTCTTCAGCTGGTGTCTGTGCATTTCTGATGAGCGTTATCAACCACAGTCCCAGTGAATAATTGCATCCCCCAGTAAATAACCCTGTGGGATATCACCCCTGGTGAAATCTGATATAGTTGGGAGGTGTTCCAGATATGTGAGCCGTAGTAAATGCCTGGGTTGCCAGCATACACATTCAAGATGATTCCCTTTCATTACACATGACTTGGAAGTTAATAGAGTGTAAACCCATTCTTTTTATGCAGACCCTTCCCTGTTCCCCAGGTAGTGCCTTGAGTTCTATATATGTACAATCTATGGCTCCCAGTACTTTAGGGTAGTGTGCTACAAGGTAGAACTCCTACATATTTGTGTACCTGCCCTCAGGAGTACGAGGAAAATATATGTGGTCACTGGCATGTTGGAACATAGCATTCAGGAATTGATGGAGGATCCTAGATGTTCTTACCCGTGATACTCCCAGCATGTCGCCTGTTGGTCTATGAAAGGTTCCTGTAGCTAAAACGCTAAGTGCTGCACATGCCTTTGCCTCCACTGTTATGGGTTCCCCTCTGTTTGCCCTGTGTCTGAGTTGAGGACAATAGAAGTTGCAGAGTTCCTGCAGTGTGTGTCTATGTGCCCTGTAATGCTGTACACTTTCAATGTTTTTTCCACTTCATCACTCTGGTTTGCATTAATTGTAAGTTGTTATAGTGCCACTCAGTGTGCATTTAAACCTTCCATAAGCAATAGCTAAATGACAAATTTTTGTTATACATCTTATTCATAATACAACATAACTAACTGTCTCACCACTCCCCAAAATATATTGGTAAGGTGTGAAACTGTCTTATTCCCATGGCTGAAGTCATGTGACTAGCAGCTCACATGTCACTAGTTTAGTATACAAAAGTAAACAGTGTGGGCAACAGATACACCTCAATTCCTGCAGAGAATAATGTGAGATTTCATTTGTAAAAGCATCATTTTGATACAGATGACTGCAATAGGAAACTCATGAGTAAAATATAACTAGTGCTTTGTTGGCATTTGCCTAAATAAAGGTATTATTCTAGGAAAGGAATTATTGGGTTAACAGAAGCATCTGAATTACAATAGAATTAGAAATTGAAGTCAACATTTCAATGGAATCCATGAGCATCCAATCAGTAATGGCTATTTAGCTCATAAGGCTGAAGGTATGAAGCGTTAATCAGCTTTATCTTCTAGTCCAGGGTTTGAGCCCCTTAGTTTCCACTTATGGATTGTGTGACTCTCAGCAAATCACTTAATCAGACAGTAGCCCCACATCACCCTTGAAAATGTTAACTAATAAATTATTAAATAAATAAAAATGTGCTTCACTGGTACTTTGTGAAACAACAGTGCTCATATATCATTGGTAAGAAAACCTTCAAGTCTGAAAAATGTTTCGTCTGCCGAGCCCAGTGTTTTTTTGTAACCAGTAACAGACAATCCTGACAAAATGTCATAGATAGTAACAGCAAAGGATACATTCTCATAGTACTGCACTAAGCATTGTTTGCTTAGAAAACAATCTCTGACACACCTGCTAATTCATTCACAATTATTCATTCAATTGCGGTGTTGCTGTGTTCTCCCATAATGTCTTTTCCAACTGAAAGTAAAACTTTCCTTTTTTATAATGATCAGTATTTTGATTAAGCATTACTCTGCATTTGCTTTTTGTTGAGGGGATACATCAGTGCTTGCAACAGGACATCCATTGGAATTAAAATGTTACTACGGTGAATGGACCCATGTATATTTTTTAGTCGCTCTGCCAGTTTCTATATGTGCTATATAACTATGATTCAGAAAAACATTGGCCATTGTTTCTCATGCCATTTCAGCCATATTGTGTTGAAATAAACTTGTTAAATGATACTTTCAGCTAGATTACATTTTAATATTTGCCATTTTTTTTGCAAAAGCACATGAACCTCTTTTGGAATTATTCCTTAATATATTTCATATTTTAGATGCTAAATGTCTTAAACCAGCTTTGTTTGCTTTGTTGTTAACCAAGAAATGTTGGCAATTTTATTATCGCTGCTGAAACACCTTCAATCACTGCATTAAGTTTCAATACCGTGGCAGGTCCTTGGAGGAGAAACACTGAGGGCTCTGTTGTGATTACAAAATTGAACAATATGAGAGGGGGATGTCAGATCTTTGCTGTGTAAAAGGGAGACAGATGGCTGGCATGATGAGTGCTGACAACATGTGAAGAGCCTTGTTTGCAGGTAGTGCACCTGTCATTCATCACACTTTCACCTAATACTGTGAGATGTCACTCTGATGTACTTAAATTCTCCAAACAGGAAATAAAAAATAAAACAAAAACTGATACCTGGATAAAGGGGCAGCCTTAAAAAATACAGTGGATCTCATTGTGTATCTTTTATTTTTATTCCTTTTCATCCATTTGTACAAAAACCTCTTTCCTGTGGGCATTCTTGTTGAACAGGAAGATTAAATTATTTGCTCAGGGTCACTCAATTTATAAACAAAGGTTACAGTTTGCTATTTAATCTCAAGTCATTTGAAAATTCAGTTATTTCTTTGGCTTTCTGCTTCTTTTTAGGCAGCAGTTAATTTGGCTGCTATCATAGTTATTACTACAATGATACCTAACTGTTCTGAAGGTGTAACCAGGTCCTGATCAGATATACATTTTTATTAGAATTATGAGTCTGCCCAGCATAAGTTTGAATAGCCATGCCATCTGAAGCTTAGTTGGATACTTCTGCATAATACAGTTCATTTTAACTGCTTCCTTTCTGTCACAAAAACAGAAGAGGGGTTCAGGAGTGCCTGACAATGTCAAAATGGGAGGGTGGTGAGAGTAACAGGGTGACAGCTGCTTAGCTGCTAACTTCAACACATATAGGGTGGGGGGAAACTGGCCAGCTATTCAATAGCTGACCTTGGGAATTGATAAAGGGGCTAGAGAATTCAACCACTGTCAAAATGCCAATAAATTAAATTCTGGTGACTCAAGTTCCACGTGTATTGTGTAACTGAACATGGGACACTCACACTGAGTTCAAAAATCATGACTAATCTACTGTTTACATCTTGTTTGTATGATTGATCTAATAGTTATTTTCTTCTTAGCAAAACAGAATGCATTTACCTTCTGTGTTTGAGTAACTAGTACACTCCTTTAGTGTATTTGTTCCTTTGTCATATTGTCATCCCACGGCCTTTCATACCACAAATACATGAGCACAACTGAAATATGCACTAATGTAGATGATTTATTGCACTAGGTTTCTATTTGCAAGTAGACATCTTTGTAAAAATGCTGTACTCATTTGTGTTTTTATATCTACTTTTAGACAATTTTATCCAGATAAATATGGCATAAGCACCAGATTCAGCAAAGCAATAAGGGCCATTGTGACACATATCCTTTGACAAAGTTTTAATTTTATTACAGCAAAAATCCAGTGTCACAATGTTCAATATTATTACATATTTTCTTGATTTCAAACACCATTCCCTCCACTGGTGTTTGGTTTCACAATATTTTTTGTAAAAAAAAAAAAAAACTTTTGTGTATTCCTTCATCAGACTTATTTGTTAGGTCCTGTTAATTTATAGAACAGTGTAATGCTGAAGCAAGGGAAACTGATTTACCTAACCCTAAATTTGTAAGAAATTTAAAAGTTATGTTCTACCTGTTTTATCAGCAGATTTTTATTCATTTTAGATAGGTAGGTAAATAGGTTGTCACTAGGCTAACTGCCCTTGTGAGCCATTTTAAGCCTAGCCAATTATTCCTTGTGAGACTCAAACCCTGCACTTTGTGTTTGCAAGGCATGCACCTTAACCATTAGGCATCTATCTATCTATCTATCTATCTATCTATCTATCTATCTATCTATCTATCTATCTATCTATCATATTGCCAGATGGATCACATACAGGTCCCAGAAAGTCAGGATCTGTGATACCACCATCAGTAAGAGATTGGTCACCAGAGGAGTACCTTGGGTTCCATTATGGGACTGCTCCTATTTGGCATCTACTTCTATTATTTTTTTTTTATCAGTCGACATATATATCAGACTTTCAATGAAATGACACTTAGTCTTGACAGCCAAAACATTGCTGTTCTGCATTTCATTTTAATTTATGGCTGACTATGACCCTTAAGCAAGGACTCTGCCAATCCCCCCATCTTGCCTTCAATTGACTGCTTGACCCAGAAATACATTGTTCTACTTTAAAATAGAGTACAAAGTGTGACAAAAATGAATTGCTTCTTAGTCTTTTTTAGATTTGAATTAGTTCTCCACAGTTTTCTGCTGAAACCCCGGGCTTTGATCACCTTCCCTTGTACTCCACTCTTTCAGCCCTCTGCAAGTCAATTCATAACACCCTGATCATGTTGCATCATATCCCTGTCTCCCCTGGCCTATACTTGTATAGTAGTCACTGTGACTCTGCATACTCAATACATTCTGGTCTGCCAACCACCATGGTTACTTCTATTTAAATCCCCACTGTTCAAGTATGGCTACCAGGGATGCATGTAGTAATCTATGCAGTTCCATATTAGTACTCCATGCAGAAGAAAAGTGACCTCTTATTCTTTGGGAGTCTGACATGGCAGTACACACATGTAACATCTGTTTGCATTCAATAATTCCCTCTCGTATTGAGCACAGTTTTGATTCTTGGAGTGATCAATACTCCAAGGTGATTTCCTTCTATTAGTCCTTACAGAATCTTTTTAACAGACAGTACGACTCTACATTTTGTTCCTATCAAGCCCCATCAAGTCCTACATTAGCTGCCACATCCCTGATCATTCTATGATGGCCAGGCCCTTCTGCAGCCTAGCATCCTCATCTATAACTACTGCTTTCACAGTTATGCTAACAGCAGACAGGCCCACTTTCACAATATGTGCAGCCCCCCTTTTTTCCTCCATGTCCACCCACATTTATTTTTTGTTGACTGTCAGCTGTGCTTCCTTTTGTGTTCCACCTGTCTTTACTACTAGAATATTAATGCCCCCTAGTTGTGTCATCAGTGCTCTCTAGCTAGCATGGCACAGTAGCAGTTACTGTTTTCTTGCTTCTCTTCAGAAGTATCCTACATTTAGTACTTTCTTTACAGACTAGTCTTATTCACGTGAGGTAAATTACAGTGCATTCACTTATGGTGAAAAAATACCAGATAATCTTCTTTAGTGCATATAATTTTGCCGTTCATCATCAGACCCTTATTCTATGTGGCCATCAAAATCAGACATAAATTAATTTTGTAAAGGCACACTTAATGAAATAAGGAAGCCTACTACCATCAGCTATCCAGTAACTAATTCTATGACATCTACCTATATTTGTATGTCTAACCAAGATGTAAAGCCTGGCAGGGACTTTATCCATTTTTAGTAAAACCAGTAGAGCTGTTTTCCTCTTAAACTCCTTCAAATATTTAATTGAATCTCAAGTTTTCATACTGGGAGCAAATTTCAGGGTTGTCATTCCTAAGCTACAGACCTTGAAGCACTGGCCATAAACATATTAACTATGTTTGTTTATAGTTAAGGCCTCTATTTGTCAGCTCATGTGCATAATTTAGATAATTAACTCTTCAACAAAGACTGTCTTTCTCTGACCTCAGGCCAAATGCACTGTCACATATTATATCTTACAAAGCTGTTTGCTACTTTATGACCACATCCAGTTTTGCCAAGACTTTATCAGTTTTAACTTCCATACTGCCTTGACTTTTAGTATTTTATCTCTTAAACAACTGGAATAACTGGGATTTATTAACACTCTCCTGCAGCAATGTGAGGCTATTCTTTGCCAAAAAAAAATCACTTCAAACAAGAATGCTCACTGAGAACTGCATAACTATGTTGCCGTCTTTACGTGTTCCTCAATCACACACCAGCATTTCCCTTATATGCAGCTATTGTAAATAATATACGTCCTCACATGGCTGCACACACAATTAGTTTGTTTCTTTCTTTATTTGCTTGTTAACTGAGTAAGTGAACTTGTCCTTAGGTCTTTTTCAGGAATGACCATTGCACAATTGAATTCTACTTATTCGTCAAGACCAATTGTCATGTAAATCCGATATTAAATTGGTTGTCCTTGAGTATGACATCAGTTACTTCTGACTTTCAAAGTTTTTAGTGTTTTTCCTCCCTTGGCTTATCAGAGTGCTTGCTTAGCAGATCTCTTGCTATAGTATAGAAAATTGTAATTGAGTCTATCATCATAACCAAGTTATTATGTGTCTGAGAAATGGATGCCAAAAAATTCACCTTGAGAGCAGAGTGGAGTGAAGCAAAATTTGAGTGGTGAATTTTGGCACCATCTTCAGAAAACATAAAAGTAGTTTTAACCATAGAGTATAACTCTTTGTACTACATGGAGCATTATCAGCTCCGTGTTCCACCAATTACAGAAAACAAGTGCAGGAACGTAAAGTGTTTTGAAACACTGAGACAGCGGGCAGAAGCAAAGTGTTCTGCTAAAGATCTAAAGGCTTTAAAAGCTGTGGAACACTCTGCTCTATTACACATTTTGTCTAAATGTGTGTAAAAGCTTCTAAAGCTGTTTTAGTTTTTGCCATTGGTCCTTGCTGTCTGACACAGACTACTAATGGTCTTTAGAGTGAGATCTAATCCTGACAGTACTTAGGTGTACGTAACAAAAGCTTGTTGAGCATCCTTGTCTTTTTTATTTTCTAAGGGTAACTGTATTGTGCCACACGCTACAAATTCATTATTAAACTATATCAGAAAACTAAAATGGAGATTTGTGAAAGGATTGTATTATCAATAATATCTCGAGTGCATTTATCGTGTATATTTTCCATATATATTTGATATTTATATTCTTCTTTTACCATTTTATATTTTATCGTAAATTACATTGATCTACTGTTGTAATTTGAGCTCCCCCCTCTAGACTGCCATTGAAAATGTATTTTTGCTGAGTCAGACATTCCCAGGAAACAAATGTCAATCAATCAATCAATTAATCAATCAGTCAAGAAATAAAATACAAGAAATCACATGCAGTAGCAGAAAACTTTTGTTCAGACATCACAGTAAGCAAGAACATTTGTAAGAGTCCTTCATGCTTGAAGGAAGACATGTCTTATACAACTACAGGTATAGTAACTGCTACTACTAGTAAAAATAAAGTCAAGTTCCACAGAACCTGACAATAACAACAACATATCTGATAATTTCCTATATAGATACAAGCAAAGCTTAACTAAACCCCTATCAGTCATGTTGAACAAAATAGTATTATGTGAACTCATTCCTTTACATATAACAGGAGGCTGTAGTGGTACCAGTTTATGTGGGAGGGGGTTCACATTAGACAATAACAGTTTTAAACACACCTAGCCAACTAGTATTTTGAACCTCCAGATTTCTGTTGTCAGGACTTCCACTGGCAATTACAGACTTCTCACTTGACTCCTTTCTCAGAGCTGATTGCTCCAGCCCAGGTCTGTCTCTCTTTTCACTACAAGAATCCACAGAAGTGTTCCAGACTCCTCTGGATTTTCCCAAATACCTTCTACCATTCTAGAATTGTCTTTGCCTTAGAAAGACATTGATTACTCATGTTTTCAGATATCTTAAGCCCAGATAAATTGGTTTAATAGGTCCAGACCCCATTATTCTTCTCTTTCCTAGGTAAATACTCTTACAAACATAGTTTTAGCACTGTGTCATCCCAAAGCCCCTGTCCTGGCCTGTTTGCCCTTATCTATTGGTTACTTATCTGGTGGAACCACCACATTATGTTACATATGAACCCACTCCCAGCTTAAACACACAGGGTTTAAGGCTTTTAGAAGATTTGTGAGCTCTGGACACACCATTTGCTTTATGGTAGTAAACACACAGGTAGTGTTGGACGTGGAAATTGGACAGATGGATTGCTAGGGTCCAACTGCAGAGCTTTACATTACCTTCTTTTTCCTGGTGAAAACATTAAAGGGGGGGAGTTACCTGTAACCAAAGTGACCTAGCTAATGGTCCTACTGTAACTGTTATGCTAAGCCTCTTAGTTTTGATTTATGTACTTGGGCTTAAACCCCTCTGATTTGGGAATTGCTGGTTGAAGGCTTATTGTGCCTGTTGTTCTAAGTGTCTTTGCTCTAGTTTATGAACACAGGCTCAAAACCATGTTTTTTTTTAATTAAGAAGGTTTGTGGTCTGCACTATTGTGGCCGGAGATGGTGGCCTATACCATTCTGAGCTGGGAATTGCTTATGTAAGTCTTATTGTACCTTTATTTAATTGGCTAGAGGGTTAGGTTGGTTAAAATTTGAATCACTGAGCCTGAAGCATTTGACAATGTTTGGTGGTCATGCTGCTTGAGACTAAGTGTTGCTGGTTTCTGTTAAACTCTACAAAAGCTAAGTCTTACATTACCATATCCATTGTTTCAGCTCTTGTTTTTGCTTTGATTGTTTCTGTGTAGAATATCTGCACTTTTCAACCTTTATTCCGGTCTTTAGTTAGAGCTGTCTTGGTACCACTTTAGTGAGAGTAGAGAGAACCTAAATAATTTTCTGGCCTGGGAATCTGTAAAGGAGAGAAGAGAGTGCTGTTTTTGATTGACCATAGGGCATCATTTGTGCTTTTTTATTGAATCTCCTCTGCTATTTAAGCATCACATTTGCACAATGCTTAGCTCTCCTCTGCTATTTAAGCATCACAGTTGTGCAATGCTTAGCTCAACATACAGCAAAATGAAGCAAATAAAACCAGAGAGGAAGAATAGGTCCACACACCACTTTATTGATTAGCAATAAAGATACATAATTGCCAACATACAGCCAGCTAAGACTTGCATTACTATAGCCACTGTTTTGTCACTTGTTTTTCACATTGCTTTTGTCACAGCTGAATTAATTGAGTGTTTCTGTGTTGAGTATCCTTTCAGCATCATCTAACAGTGATGCATCTTGATGCTTATGTCTTACAGCCTATTTCCTCCTTGTAATCTGTGTAGACATTAATCTCTCACAGTGTAAGTTTCTCTTAAAATACCCTTATTATATACTGAGATTTTGTTAACTACTAGAGAATCCGGTTTGTGCACAGCTGAGTGTTGCTCCTCAAGTTCCTTGTGTTACTTACCTGTTCGATATTAAATTTCCCTTACCCCTGCCTAGTAGATCAGCAGTCATGGATATGCACTTCCTGACACACTCTGTGGCCAGTGTGGTTGATATGGGTATTCTGAGGTATTGTAGCAATTTCCTCATGTACACTGACAACCCACATATTCTTAATAAAACACTGATTATGTCTTTCAGAAAGGTATGAGCCTAGCACTGAGCAGCATACTACTTTTTTCAAGGATGATGTGACAGGTGTAAATACACTTTAATGCTGGACGCAAAACTCTGTCATACAACCAAAAATAATACTAGAGAGAGGTTGTCAGTGACACCTGCACCATGCCTACTGCACAGGGTAAGGACCCTACACATAAAACTACTTCTGCTGAGGCACTTACAGGTAACCTTCTTAAAGCACTCAGATCTCCTGCACAGCACAATCAAAAAAAAGGGTCCTCAGCCATCACATAAAGATTGAGGCACATCGATGTCCCCCTCACCAGACTGAGTAAGGTTCCGGATCTAAGATTTATCAGGTCACATAGGCACTTAGGTTATTGAACCACAGGTGGCAGTATAACTCTGTCTTAGTCCATATGGGTATTAATAACCTGAGATGTACCTCACTGACTATATGAAATGAGACATGATCAAGCTCACTGATTGTGTGTCTCAGGCAGGTATGAACCTAGCACTGAGCAGCACACTACCTTCTCCAAGGATGATGCCATGCTACCAACATAAAATGATTTATTTTAACAACTGGCTTAGCTCTTGGTATCATTCCAAATGAGTACAAAATTTAACAGCCTGAAACAACATGGTTGACAGTCCATGATGCTTTGCCATGAATGGTCTGCACTTATTCCCTCTAGGCTTTTGGATATTGGCAAAGACCTTTTCCACCCCATAGTGCCTTTTTAAGGTAATGTCAAACTGATAAACCTCCCAACTCAACTGAACCTAACAAGGAATATCTGAAGGTGGTACTACTGAACACTAGAAGTCTTAACAAGAAACTCCACTCCCTGCATGTCTTCCTGTCCTTGGAGAGTGAAGACACCTGTGTAGCAATGGAGGCATGCTTTAAAGTAATGGAGAATACACCAGCAGGTGCAAGTTTATAATGCCTTTCACACCTTTAGACCTGCTACAGCACAGGAGAGAACTAAAGGTGGAGGAGTCTCAGTTTATATTAAAAACAACCTCATCCAGAGTAAAATGTATGAACCACTGGAACTCATACACATGCAACTGACCATAAACGGGGTCTCATACTATATCATTGCAACCTAAAGGTACCCATCCATCTCCCAGAAAATCCAATGCACTGGAGTCCCTCACAGTTCAACCCATATGATTTTCATGGGGATCTCAACTGCCTCTCTGTAGATTGGGAATCCTACATTACTTCTAATGCACAAGCCCAAGAATTCCTAACCTTTGTTAATACAAACATCTGGGAACACTTGGTACATTATCCTACCAGGGGCACAAACATCCTAGACCTTGTACTCACAAACATGGGGAAGCGATGTTCCTCACCCAATTTAATGTCCTTCCTTATTAGACCCGACCATAAGGCAATATTGCTTAAAATCAAAATTAAATCTGAGGGCCTAGTGAAATCGAAAACCTTTAGGACTTATTCCAAAGCTAACCTTTCTCTACAAAGTGACATCTTGGCTAAAGTCCAAGCATGCCTAACCTAGTAGGCACATAGCATGTGCTGATCTATTTACAAAATCCCTGTACAGCCATATTGATAGCTGTATAGAATGAATTGTGCCCACTCATATTAAAAAAGATTAACTCAAAAGAGAATCCACCCTGGTGGAATCATAATATCAATTGCTTATATCACAAAAGAAAAAAAAATCTTGGCCAAACATAGGAAGAACAAAGCGCAACATAATAACTCCCCCCGACCAATCTAAATAGGCACATAAGAGGGTTAATTAATACCTCAAAAGCTAAATCTGAAGAAAAAATAGCTTTTCAGGCAAAGGACAACCACAAAGCTTTCTACATCTGTGCCCGTAACCTCAAGAGAAATATGGAACAACGTGCAGAACTTATTATAAATGGCATCAAACACACTGAACAAGAAGCCATTGTCAACCTTTTGGCTGACAGATTTAGCTCAAATTTCTCCCCTCACTCCCCCCACCCTCGATATTCCAAAGGAAATACGCATACAACAATCCTTCAAACCATTACTAGGGAACAGGTCTTCAGTGTACTTTCCAAGGCAAAAACACTGCATCAATGGGCCTGATAACATACCGGGAAGCTTATTAAGTAGCATGGAACATGACCTCTTTGTGATCCACTTGAATCACTTTTTAACTGGAGCCTACAATCAGGTTTTTTGTCCTAGGAATGAAGATGACTACACTCATTCCCCTCCACAAAGAAGGCCCAACTACCGATCTGGATATATACAGGCCCATAAGTCTGACCAATCTAATATGTAAAGCCGTGGAAAAAATCATCATGGACACGATAAATGAGGACATAGGTAACCTGTACATGCTGAACCCATCACAGTTCTGCTTTGTTAAAGGAGGGTCATGCCTAATAAATTATTTGAGAGAGTCACCAAACAATTGATGAGGGCAAGCGTGTACACACAGCTTACCTCAATCTGGCCAAAGCTTTTAATACAATACCCCATTCAGAGATTATAGACAAACTTGCTAAATTTGATATAAACCATTTTATCACCTGCTGGACAGCCAACTGCCTTACTACTAGCACTCAGAAGGTCAAAATAGATAAGGTCACCCCCACTCAGAGGCCAGTCACTAGTGCAGTTCCCCAAGGCTTGGTACTGGGACTCCTCCTTTTTGGCGTCTTTTTCTATGAAGTGGTAGCAAATGCCGAAGGTTTATTGCTGACTAAGTTTGCAGATGACCACAAGCTGGAGGTTATGATCAACTACTGCATACAAAAGCATTCTTTCAGAAGACCTGTCTCTGACAAAGCCATGGTCTTAAACTCAGTGCTAAGAAATGCATAATTGTATTCCTTGGGAAGGCAACCATCCCAGCAAATTACCACATTGATAATATGCTCCTGAAAGTCAACCCTGTGGTCAGGGATCTTGGTATGAACATAAACAGTAGACATACCTTCTACCCCCACATGGCTACACTAGCGAGTAAATCCTTTTATATTGTGCAACTTATAAGTAAGGGCATGGCATCTGGGTCCAAAGAGGTTATTATCCCATTGTACTCTTCAATTATCAGAATAATCATAGAGTACCATGCTCCCTTCAGAATGTACCTGACCAGGCATATGCAGCAACTAGAGCGAACTCAGAGGTTCCTTACAAAAATAATACAAGACATAACAAACCTGCCTTATGCAGACTGCCATAAAGCCCTTACCATCTACTCAGTCTTCTATAGATTGCTGAAGGATGATCTATGTCTTGCTTACAAGTTATCCGCAAACACCACACTTATGGACCCTTTGCAAAATTGTAAATCAAACAGTACCATAAGTACAAGTTCTAAGGACCTAAATTGTGTCTGTGATCTAAACAGAACATGCTGGATAGACAGATGTGTCCCAGAGACTGCCCCTTCAATGGAACCAGCTTCCCATCTATGTGAAGCTGAGTTTGTTTATTAACAGCTTAAGCGCAGCATAGACCAGTGGAGAGGGAACAGGAAATTTACACTTGTCCTCGCACCCATGTCTGTTATGGACAGAGGTAGTTTATAAGTGCCTGGACCTCAATGTTCTATTTGGATACACAGCATCATTATTATTTCAGGAAGACTTGACTAGGCTTAGAAATGCTCCCCTCGGTCATTAACCTACTAACAATCTATGAATCATGAGCTGAAAGAATCATTGCACCATGGATCAATCGCAACCATCATGGTTCATTTTTCTTTAAAATGTCACTAGGTAGCCCTCCAAGTCTTTAATGCTACAATAAGGCTTAAGTGGGGGTGTGTATCTTGGCTGCGCCATGAACTTGACTACAGCTACCGTCCCTTCAACAGCAGTAGTTATTGTCTATAGAAGCCATTTTGTGTGTTGTCATCATATATCCTGCATGACCGGGACACAAGGGGCCCATGCTATTTGTTCAGTTGTGAGGAGCACAGCATTATATTCACCTGCAGGTGGAAAAGTGTGCTGTTTGGCAGTGACAAAAGAAACTCGAAGGCCAAAAGTTACAGTTATCTGCATTCTTCACCAAATGTGAAACTTTCAAGGTAGAAACAATCAGTTTCACATATAACAGTATATTTCTATTGATACAAAATAAAATGGACTGATTTGCCGAAATGCAAACAAAAGGAAAAAGTTAACCATAGCAAGATGCCTGTAGTAAAATTCATTATTTTTATATGTAGAACTGAGAAAGCATTGTTCACATATGGGTCATTTTATGTTGGCCAGCCCTCATATCCCTTTAAACACCGACTCTCTCAACATTTGGGTGATATCCATTGCAAGTAGGATTGTACTGCTTTGTTTTATCATTATTTGGAACATATTACTGATCGTTTTTTATTTACCATTTCACATACTATTCATTCATCATCTATGGGTAATGATCAGAAACATGAATTGTTGGATTGTAGGGAACATGTTTATATAGTAATTCTAGAAGCTTTATATGACCTTGGTCAATTAATTTTTCTAAGTGATTTTTCATGCAACTCTATAATTGATTTGGAATTTATTTTATATATGTATTCATTCATTACATATGTATGTGGCTTTGTTAGTTGGATTAATGCACTGGCTACTATGTATCCACTGTGCATAATAATCCTTTATAGATTCTGTAATATTTGATATTAATTGCTATGTTTATATCATTTTAGTAGGGAACACTCAATACAGAGTACTGACATGGCAAACATGGATGTCTTTACATTGAAAACTACACATGCACTGACAAACACCCTCAGAGCATGAAAAAGTCAAGAAGAACCCCCCCCCTGCTAGTTATATATATATATATATATATATATATATATATATATATATATATATATATATATATGTCTATACTAACTCTGAGATCACATAAACACAGGGTAAGGGCATGTTCCCCAGCTGCGAGAATTATTTGATCTCAGCCAGCTACTTAGTTGATCACAAGTAATTGATTAAACAGCTGTTGACCAAACATACATTCAAGGAAGGAATATATATATATATATATATATATATATATATATATATATATATATGTATATCAATCAAAAGTTCAAAATGCTGAAGACCACAATGTCTACAAATCTTGAAAACTAAATTGCCTACCAGTGTAAACCCAGTAAAGATTGCTATCATGGATTCTGCTGGGGTGTGGTTCCAGAAACAAGGGCGATCATGGGTCATGTAGGAGTGTGGACCCAGGAATGAGTTCTGACATCAGCCCTGAAAGGTGGGGGGGTGGCAAGTCAAGGAATTCACTATGGTGGTCTTTGACATTTTGTTCTTTTGATATAAACAGCCAACTGTTAACAAATTGTGCTGATTGTATGAAATCCTATGCCAGTGACAAAATGCCCACAACAGCTTAACATATTTTAAAAGGCATAAAAAGACTAAAAAACACCAAAGTTATATGCAGAAGGAGCCATTTGTATGTGAAGTAAAGAATGCTTTTCATTATTTTCATTAAGTGACTACGGGCACAGGCCTGTGCAAGTCCACTTAAGAACATCTACAGACCCTGGGATATATTGTACTAGTGCCACTGGTCCACACATTACCCAGACTGCTTTATTTATTTATTTTTTTCATTTTAAAGCATGCCCTTTTATGAACACCCTGTTTCAGCTTTTATATGATTGTAAAAGGGGGAAATAGGAAAGCTAGAAACAGAGAGAAAAGACAAGAAACATACAGAAGGAACACATTAAGATGATTGCACAGGAATATGTGACAGAAGAGGAGTAGGTGCCAGACCCTATTTTCAAATTTTTTATGAGGGAAGTTGGGGAAGGAGGAAAGGTAGAAGGGTGAGGGAGAGCAGGTTAGGGAAGCCTCAACCAGGCTGTGAAGCTAGTGGAAGAACTTATCTGTCAAGATCTTGGTGCCACAGCATATTTAAGCCAATGTCAAAACACAGCACTGCATCTAGTAGTTCATGCCACTGACGCCATTCTAGCAACTTGGCATTAACCTCACATGCCAGTACTTGCTCTCACTCTATGGGTACATCACCCACACTATCCATAGGGGGCATTATGTATGACACCTTGCAAATGTAACTTAAAGTTTTTAATTCCGTAAAAGGAAAATAGTACTTGCCCAGCAGTCCATCTACTCACAGGGCTACTGCAGCACTTCAAACTTTTACCTGAAAAATGCAAAGCAGAAAATACCAAATGAAGAAACAAAAATAAAACAAAAAGAAAGAGAGAGAGAGAGAGAGACTGTTCTTCTAGTACAAATTGTTTGTATTCTTTAATAGTCAACATGCTTTTTTCTGGACAAAGCAAGTAAAAAAAAAAAAGACAGTACAGCCACAAACATATGCCACAGTACTGCATTTCAACACACCTGCCCTGCCAATATAACTGGTAATATCTGAAGTAGAGTGCAAGTTGAACATGCATCCCACACCACAGCCCAGAGGTAGCACTACATGCATAAGATATTACCTGTGTAACTGTTTTTCTTTGACTGTTATGAAACGAATGTCATGACTCATAGTTGTGGACTAGACGCAGCATCTTTTCAGTTGAGTTAAAGGAGGAGCAGCAGCTCGCCTTACAAATGGAATTATTGGTCTGTCTATCTATCTATCTGTCTATCTGTCTATCTATCTAGTTGTCTACCTATGAAAATGATAAAATAATGGCAGACAGAGGTACATAGGCTGGAGTACTTAAGACAGATGAAAACACATGTTTCTAGTTACAGCACTATACTGTGAGACGATCAGCATTGCTATGTAAAGGATCTGAGCAAAAAACGCATCAGGTTGAACGCATCTTCACACACTGCAAAAATTTGTTTTATTTATTTGATGCCGAAACATTTAAATTAAATTTATGAAAAAAGGAATTTTGGTGTTGTTGCCTATAGCTACAGAGACACAAAGAAAAATTATCATTTTATGCTAATTTATTATTTTCTGGCTGTATTGTGAACCTGTGTAGAATAAATCTACACGGCTAAGGTGGAGAGATGTTGAGGGATAGTAATGGTATGCCTCACAATGAAGAAAGTTAAGAGGAAATAAGCTTGATACCCTTTTTTAAAGATAATTAGTAGAAAAAGTCGAAATGAATTCTGGTTTTGTGGTAGGATCTCAGGGACTGATGTAACAACATGCACTATTTCTACTAAAATAATTTTGAATACCCAGTGCTTTGTCTAAGATGTTACAAGGTTTCAGTCTGCACTGCCAGTTCCACAAAATAGGTACTGTCAAGAAAAAAAAATGCACTTACCAGTAACAGAAGTAGATTCCTACCAAGGATAAACTGCTCCTTTTATCTTTGTGCAATGAATAATGCATACATCCAGGAAACATCTGCTGTAGATATTTTTAAAATGAGGTTATCTGTTCACACCTTTCATCAAGTATGATTGGAACAGGCATTTTTACCATGAACAAAGAAATAACCTTTACATTTTTTGACAGAAATTTGACAGCTTCCTGAAAGGACTGAAGAGTAGGTCATGCTGATAGGTAGGAGTAAGAGCAGTTTAAGTTATAATGCAGACTTCTGTACAATATCTAGGAGGTGTAAGTCTTAGGAAAGGATTGCTTGTGATTCAGTCTGTGTGTCCCCGCATCGTCCTGTATTTACTTGTTGATTCGTTTAAAAGGAGACTTTAAAGCTCTTCACTTACAACAGAGGGAAACATAAGTGCCTAATGTAAAAATAAAATCATAAAATGGATGAAAATGTTATCTGCCCAGACCTGATCATGCAGACCACAGCCCTCAAAAATGTATTAATATATCGCCCCAACGTGAAGTTAATTACATGCATCACTCATTTTGCTTCAGCTCATTTCTGCTTTGTAATAGCAGGAATGTGTACATCATAATTTACTTTATTACAGGATACTTAAAGTGTGATGGTGATATACTAATTCTCTGACTTTGAAATTTCATGGGTGGATGAGGGAAGCATTCAGCTATGCAAGGAACTATGTCTAAGGGAATGATAACATACAAATTCAAACAGCAACCTTTAAGACTTTATAAAGTTTCATTAAGAAAACATAAACAAAGTATTCTAACAGTGCATGACGTTTTTGATTACTGCAGAAGATTCCATATTAAATGAAGTAGCTGTAAACTGCTTATTGCTCCCTGGAGTTGGGTATACACACACACATGCGCACACACACACACACACACACACACTCTCTCACAAAACGGTCTATTTTCAGCTTCTCATGCAATCTGCACGGAACCCTCAAACTGCTGAAAAATAAAAATATTCATTCTTACCTGATCCTTTCCCATTTTTAAATCTTGCAGTTTGTAAAAGCTGTAAGTGGGTATGAAAACAGCTGTGCTCAAGGTTGAATATCAATAAACTTTAACATCCATGTTGTTGTTGTATTAAAAGCAGGAAAAAACTGACAGTGTGTGTCTCATAATAAACACACACATTGCTTCCTTTTTTGCAACTTGTAGCAAATCGATTTATAACTGTTTTGCTTAGTGTTCTTACCAGAAGTTAGTATCAGTGAAGGTGAATCTGTCACAAAAAGCACAGAAATATAAGACTCAAAGAATGGCAGGCATATAACACTAAATTAATTTAATATACTTTATA
>NC_056733.1:384019367-384199367 GCF_019279795.1 Protopterus annectens
CAGTCTGACTTGGAGTCAGTTACGTTCACACCGTGGGTTCTATCTGTGAGTCTGTTTGCCACCCACCTAGTGATATAGGGGTTGATGCCTAGCTTAGTGAGTTTTTTTATGATTCCTGAGTGGGGATGGTATCAAAGGCCTTGACCAGATCAAGGTAGGCTGCATGAGCCATCTTGCCTTCATCCACAGCTCTGGTGACTGACTCAAAGAAGTCAACCAGGTTAAGCAGGCATGATCAACCCTTCACAAAACCAAACTGTATGGGATCCAGAGTTTGGAGGTTCCCTATATCTTTCTTTATTAGGTCCATGATGATGCGTTCCATAGATTTGCATGTCAGACTTGTTAGGCTAATGGGGCAATAGTTCCCAGGGTCTGTAGTTGCTCCTCCTCTGTGGAGAGAGATGACGGTAGCAGTCTACCATTTAGTGAGGACAAAAGCCTGAGATGAGACTGTGATTGAACAGGGCACACAGGTGAGGTGCCAGTTCACACTGTAGCTCATGTAAAACACAGCCAGGGATATTGTCAGGTCCCATAGAAGCTGTATTCCTGGCCTTGCACAGTGCTGTTTTAACCTGTACAGCAGTAATACTAGGTGCCTGGCAATCTACTGGTATTGTGATTGGCCATTTGGTGGGAGAGAGTGGGGTAAAGTTGGCACTGAATCTGTCGGCCAGTATATTGGCAATGTTTGTTTGCTCGGTATAGGAGGTGCCATTGTGCAACAGCTCAAAGCAAATCTGGGTATTGCCGTGGAGATTATTTATATAACTATAGAAGGCCTTGTGGTTGTCTTTATTATCTGCTGCAATTCTGTTTTCATAGCTAGCTTTAGAGGATTTGATGAGGGGGATATGTATATCTATATATATATATATTTATATGTATGTATACATGTGTATGTATGTAGAGATATATATATATATATATATATATATATATATATATATATATATATATGTATATGTAAATGTTTTGATGACCACTGCACCAGTGGCACAGTGAGTGGCATTGTTGCCTCACAGCAAAAGGTTCCCAAGTTAGATTCTCAGCTGGAATGCCTTCTCTGTGATTTCATGTATTTTTGATTGGATTTCTATTTTCCTCCTACATCCCGAAAACATGATGCAAGTGAATCGGTGATTAGAAATGGTGTGTGTGTGTGTGTGTGTGCGTGTGCGCATGTGTGTGTGTGTGTGTGTGTGTGTGTGTGTGTGTGTGTGTGTGTGTGTGTGTGTGTGTGTATGCGTGTGTGCGTGTGTGCGTGTGTGTGTGTGTGTGTGTGTGAGATCAAAAGAAAGGCCTAGCAATTTACTTCTGCTCCCCTACTTGCCTAGTAAACCCTACAGTTGGTACAGGCTGTTCTTGTGGTTACTAAATGAATAGGATGCAATTTTACAGCACTGGACGGATGATCACTGAATTGTTGGAATTAGTGGTTTGGTAGAAAATGTTTGTGCAAGAAGTTTGTTTTACTGTATTAGGAAACCAGGCAGAAAGACAGGATGTAAGCAGCAATGCATATAATATGAATCCTGTTATTTGCTTCTTTCAAAATGATGTATACACAGTTCCTATGTTCTGTACTAGAATGGATCAGTTTAGTTCATATGTTCTGTACTAGAATGGATTAGATTGTTTCCTATGTTCTGTACTAGAATGGATTAGATTGTTTCCTGTGTTCTGTATTAGAATGGATCAGTTTTAGCTAGCTATGCTTTTCCCTCTATGGAATCAGTAATGACACTGTGTGACTCTTGCATGTATATGGCAACACTGTTTTTGAAAAATATAGTCTCCAAACTTTGTTTGTAGGAAAAAGCTTGGTCTATCTATATGGTTCCCTTACTGTGTGTTAATTAAGCAATAACCCACGCCTGGGTGTGGGTAATGCTGGATTTACCCACAGTTGGTGTAGTTTGGTCATGAGGGCAAATCCCAAGTGACCAAGCAAAGACAACCATGGGTAAATCCAGCATTACCCACACCCAGAAGTGGGTTATTGCTATTATACAATGACATTATTTAAGAAAGAAAATACTTCATTTTCTTAAATAATGGCATTGTATAATGCCTCCGTGCTGCCCTTCTGCAGCTGTCTGGTATTCTGCACCAGTTCTGATGTACTGCACATGCGTAAGCTTACGCAGTACATCAGAGCTGTGGGTGGAAGCAATGGAGAAAGCAAGATCTCCGTTGCTTTTTACAAAGTGTCTCGCTATGTTAAAGGAGTTTAACATAGTGAGGCAGCTTTAAAAAAAAGCAATAGAGAATTTCTGTTGCTTTTTTAAAAGCTGTCTCGCTATGTTAAACCCATTTAAGGAAGATCTCCGTTACTTTTTTTAAAGCTGTCTCACTATGTTAAACTCCTTTAACATAGCGAGGCAGTTTCTAAAAAGCAATGGAGATCTTGCGTTCTCCATTGCAGAAAAAAAAGACTTACACTAATGGAAAAAGTCTGGGCGACCAGACCTTTTTCCATTAGTATAAGTCTTTTATTTACAACGTGCACGCTGACCAATCAGCATGAACGTTTTGGAATATTAATGGTGGGTTGTTGTATAATGTAACTTTTTGCACTGTATATAGTATGTGGCCAGACAAGTAGCTGGCATATGTCTCCTATGAAGATTTGATTTGGCAGCTTCACAGACTCAGAACCACTAATTTATTCTCTTAGTCTTTCCCTGTACTTGATTGTATAAATACCATCAATAATGTAACTATTTTATTTGTTAAAAAAGTAAAAAAAAAAAAAAAAAAAGTAGAGCTCAGTCGTATTATTTTCAAATGCCACACATTCATTTTCCTGTATCTAATGAATATAAACTGAAGAGAAAAAAAACTGCTAGCAGGAGTGCAGGAATAACTAAATTAAGTAACATTTAGGATGTACATAATTAGAGAAGCATTGACTGTCGAAGAGGTTGAGGAGATACCCAATACACAAAGAAAACCACACACAACGCAGCCATTTTTGTGAAAGGACTGATTTTTATTGCTAAACAATTCATAAACAGGCAGTTTGGACATTTGTTCGACTCAGAACAGCCTTGGTTTATTGCTATATAAATGTAGTTTGTTCAACAATAACAATGGACTGCCTTCATTATGCATTGGGAAGCACCATTGCACATTTCGTCATCTTTTTAAGTTAAATCACTTGTATGAGCATAAACTTATATATTGTTTACACACACACACACACACATATATAAATATATATATATATATATATATATATATATATATATATATATATATACAAATATATATATATATATATATATATATATATATATATATGTTCTTTGACAGATTAACATCACTGAAGCAATATCAATAGTTATGGCTAATTTTTTTTATTATCCATGGTCTGATGGAAGCAGACATAGTGATGTGATATGTGATATACATACATATACTATGCTAGATGTCCTGCAGTTGCCCTTCAGCTTTCTTCATTGTCGGAATGCAATTACGTACTGCTTTTCTCCATACACTAGATATACTCAACACACACACGCACACTCACACTCACTCACACTCACTCACACTCACTCACACTCACACACACACACACACACACACACACACACACACACACACACACACACACACACTCACATACACAATATAAATACGCAGTTATTATTCAGATACCTAGTTTTCTGTGATTAACTCAAGGGTTAGGGCTTAGAAGTACATTTCACTTCTATGTTATATCTGTATTACTTTCTTTACCAGCCTAATTTGGTTATAATTTCTGCTTAAGCATAATACTATAAGTGCTATTTAAAGCTATCATACCCACACAATCAGTTTTGTATTATTCATATTTGTAGAAAACAATTGTTTTAATAGCTATGAATAAATTTGCTCAGCAACACCCTTTCTTTGGGAGAGGCATTCTTTTTGTGTGTTAAATATAATATGTTAAGTAGAAATGGTAGCAAATGAGCCAGCACAGATTCTTGTCTATGTTAAATATGTCTGCATTTATAAGACCCATAGTCTTAACTTGAATTACTAAGAAGGAAAACAGAGGTGCAGAATGTTCATATGGAGACAGAGCATGGTGCACTTAGTAAAGAGGGTATTGTGGTTGGCATTTCTCCCTTAAGTATAAATACTGACATGTTATCATCTGATATTTTTGCACAGTTTAAAATGATAACAACTATGATGGTTTTTCAATGTAACAACTATGATGGTTTCTCAATATATATCATAAACAGACCTTCTTACACTCAGAGACCAATCTGATATTTTGTCTGAAATAGTTAAAATCAGATCTAATTGTTTTACTTTCATCCCTTACACCATGATGTAGTTATTACTACAGAAAGGCATGAACTGAATCAAACATTTATAGGTCCCTATCTAGGAAAGATATTGCACTTAATGCAACTTTAATCAAAATTGGTACCTTGAAGTTGAAGAAGGCTTGCCAAAGATAACTTTAAAATACATAAACAAAGAGTATCAGATGATTTGATGGAAATAGAGAATGTACCTACTAATTTTGTAAATTGTAATGTGTAGTGTTTGTTAAACACTCAAGAAACTTATAAGAATCAGGAGTGTTAAACTGTAACAGGCAAAGAGCCACCTCATGTAGATGAAAAAATCTATGGCTGGAAATTGTGACATTGAGAAAAATATGATGCCAAGCCATAGAGTAATAAGTCCCATTGACATTAACAAACCAAATTCTAATCCAAACAAAGGAACTCATAAGGTAAGCAGGAGCTGGCAATGAATAGATTACTAGGTCTACTCTTCCAATCCTAAAACTTTTGGATGTACTAAGTCTTTTGTTGAAACTTCTTAAAAACAGAAGATTATGATTATTTAATGATTCATACTAGAAAACATTTTTTATTGTTGAATCATAAGAAAAATTATGTTCTCATCATAATAAACTATTGAGAAACATCTATATTCATTTGGTATTATGTGAAATGTTATCTCCTGGATTTACAGATTACTAAGTCAAAAAATTATGGTTCTTTAATAACTGGCTAAGACAATGTAGCCTAAAGTATAAAACCGAGCCTATTAAAACTTGAGAAGATGTGTTCTGTTCCCCTCACTTATTCAGTCAAGGTAGTCAACACTTAAAACTGAAAAGTAGCAAGGTTCTGGCATGTAGATTTAAGTAGTTATCCAGGATAGGTTTTAGAAACTCTAGATATGACTACATTTTAAAAGGTTTACTATGTTAATACATGTAGCATAGTTAAAAAGGCATACATTTAAATTATTTATGACTGAGAATTATTTAAAAAGGGTATATATTTGAAAATCAAACTTTCAACAGTTAGAGTGTCATATGGTCAACATCATATGATCGAACTTTTAAAAGTTCTAAAATCTAATAAAAAAAATAAACTACACAAATAACCTACCTGAAGGTTTTAAGCAGGGGGACAAGCACCCCTGCATCCCCCCATACCCCCCACTCTTTAAATATACCAACTCAGAGATCGCACTACAGTGTGGAAAAGGGAAATCTTCCCATTCTGCGCTATACAGAGATCTCTGTTAAAACATTTGAACTTTCAAAAATTCGATCATATGGTGTTGACCATATGACAGTCGAACTTTTGAAAGTTCGATCATTCAGTATAGACACTTTAATAATTATAACTGTTACTATTTTTAGGATGGAATGCATGACAATTTTGCAGATTTTCTGAAGGTTTATTTTGGAAGCAAAATAGATATGGAAGATATATATTTGTCTTAACACATGCTTCTTTTTTATTAGATTTCATTTTTTAATTTGCCAGCTCTGAAATATTAGTACTTCTTATGGTCATTATTTTCAAGTATTCTGTATCAGGCTTGTTGTTTCTGAAATAAGTCCAAACATGAATGCTTAGCAGGGAATTTGAATTGCTGTGCTCTTTATCTAAGCTGATAAACAGTGAGACTTTAGTGAATGACATTAATCATCCCAGCATTGCAGGGATACTTGAATTGTTTTCTCTCATTATGCATTTACATTTGCTAGTCTTCTTTGTAATTATGTATTATTATTTTTTTCTGAGAAATATGAATAATCACATTTTAGATTTACTTTAAAAAGTAAAAAAGATCTTATTTTAGATTTCACAGATGTTAAATTATTGGGTAGCCCAGATTATGAAGTGGCAACTGTTACAATTTCCTTGTGTTCCTTGTTTAGATAATATTAAAATTTATGATCACATAAAGGTATATTTACAGGTGATTGGAAAGCATCTTACTTCAGCAAACTGCAATTATATAGTACATGAGGTAGACACATCTCTTGTTGGTGACAGTATAAACTGTATTAAATGTAACATTAGTAAAAGGCCTTGTAGATGGAACAAAGCTGCGTCTCATCTACTAAATAAGAAGATTCCTACTCTAGTTAACATATTGCTTGAATAACACAAATCAGCAATTAAATGAATATATTCCTGTTCACAAATCAAAGTATGAGTTATATTAGCATTTCAGAATAACAATGGGAAGATGTATTATCTGTATATTAATTTATTAACAAAAAGGATGTGTCTAGTTTGTTCTGTTCTGTCAAGACAAAATGGCATCTTCAGCTGAGGTGGTCATTATTTTTGATAATATTTTTCAAGTATATTTTGTAAATCTATTATGCCTAAAGAGTCTTTGAACTTTTATTATACATGTATCTCTTGCCTTACCATTAGCCCTGATGTGGTAAGAATTGAATAACAAAAGTTAAGAAGTCAGGTTCCATGGGTCCTGGTAGCATTTCCAGTTTTCTAATTTGTATCACAAAGGGTTGCTTGGTTGATTATGTAATTAGTCCTTTTAGTGTCTTTTTAAAGAAGGGATTTGTTGCAGAAGACTGGTGACTATTTATATGAGTGGAAGTAGGAATGTTGTTGCTTACCACAGACTTATCAGTTTAACTTAATTTCTAGGAAAATAACGTTTTGAATATTATCTACTCACCTATCAAACATGTAAAATTAATGAGAGCGGAAAGATGAAAAGTCTATTCATAATTATTCTGTAAATATTGCAAATACTAGGCCAGACTGCTGAAGTAGTCATAGAGTCATAGATTAGTACTAGGCTGCCTGCCTTTGGAGGCCATTTTAAGCCTAGCCAGTTACTCCATGTGAGGATCAAACCCTGTACCTTGTGTTTGTAAGGTAAACACCTTACCCATTATGGTAATCTCCCACACCTGTCTTTCTGAAATTCTTTCCACCAATACCAGAGCTATATAAACCAGAGTACATGTAACAAATATGGACAGGTTTTTGGACTAGCTACTTAAAAAGCATATGTTTTACAAGGAAACAAATGTGAAAACAGACATAGAAAATGCAAGCTCTACAAAGATAGTGACTGGAGGCTATAGCACTGAATTGTAGTGTTGCCCTACAAAGGCTGTAGAGTAGACATTGGTAGGTAGAGTAGGCTGAATTACTGTCTTTAGTTACAATTTTGTGATGCATTTAATGTTAAATAAGAAGACATACCAGCAGTCTCACTGTTAGCATTATATATGAACAAATGTCCTGTCCTTGCAAAACTAATTCATTTGTGTAATGCTAGAAAAGAAGAAATATTGCATTCCATTAAGAACATATGGCAATGTTTGCAGGGTTCTTTCACAGCTCTGGGAGGCCTAGACCATGGGTTAATCTTCCTTAAAAAAATTATTTCATCCTTCCACGTCAGTTGATCTGTGCTTCATTTGGCAAGTCAGTATTCATCAGCTTTAGATCTCTAGAACTTTTGTTTTCCTAATCACATGAAATCTTGTGGTATTTTAGGGCCATTTAGAGTATTCAGTATGTGAACCATCCAAGAAGTTACAAAACAAACTTTCTAAGTCTGCCATGTTGCACAGAATCAAGGCATCTGTCTGAAATGACAGTGATCCTCATTTAAAACAGTGTGGTTATTTAGTTATTTACTAGCTTTGTGACACACATGCACTGGCTCAGTAATCAAGAAGCCTCAATACTCACCACTAACACAAGTGAGGAGTGTCCACATTGGGAAAGATAACAAATACACACACAGTAAAGTACAATTTCCCTTAAGAGCAAACAGAGATCACAGTCAGTCTGGGGCTGTTTTCTCCCCTTTCTCTTCAGATCCCCAATAAGACTCCCCACTAGCACAGTTATAGGGTACAGATCTCAGCTGAGTAATCAAGCCAAAATCTCCAATGCCTACTCTGTCCAGCCAGTGCTTCATGTCCCACCTCAAGTAGCTGACACACACACATTTTGAGATTTGGTTTATGTACAAACATACAGACACTCCTGGGGAAGGCTGGTGCAGGTTCTTCAGCTATACCCCTCCTGCCAGGCTATAACGTAGTAATCATTGCCTCCAACTACTCTTATCAGCTACTAAAAAGGCCCTTACCAAACAGTTTCCAATTATTACTATGCAGTATTATTGTCAAAGGAAAAACAACTTCAGAAAGATCAACACATGGCAGGTTCAGGTTAAGGCACTTTAATCTTGCAGCAAGGAGACAAAAACATGCTAATACAGAGTTTGTCTAACTAGACTCAGGAAGTGAAGCCATTCTTATACATTTCTTACAAGACATTGCCTACTAAGCTGACGTAATAAATCACAAGTTCTTACAATATTATTTCATAGCAGCTGTCTGTCCATGATTTTCTGCTGGCACTATCAAGTTTATAAAAAAACTTCCTAAGAAAAACAATGTGGCCTTGGAGACCACCGATTAGATACAACTTCTCACTATATGATGTTACCATTCAAGGTACTATGGCTAATTCAAGCACAAAGCAAGCACAGATTATAGTTCATTTCTTCAAGCAGTCTTTGTTCAACTGTATCTATCTTTTCTGCAGCTGTGCATGTTCTCATAACACGAATAGAGCTGATTGTTCAAGTTCAATAACATTATAGAAAACAGTACTGTTCTATTCATTATTTTCCTGACCTAGCAGATAATCACCTGCTTCTCAGTAAATTTCCAAAAGGCATAAACATGAATTTTGCTGTGCTAGCAAATACTAGGTCAGAGAGCATTTTGCAGTTTCAGAAAGCATCTTGTAGTTTCATACAAAACTAAGCTGTACATAAAATATAATGAAATGTGTTAACCCTTTTAGCTTCTAATAAGCGCTAAACATACACATTAATACATATTTTTCTGACATTTCCCCCCTGTTAATACTTTATATTCTATTTTCAAAAGCATAAACAGTTTGCTTCTTCTCCCAACCTCTTCTGTTCAGAATTTGCAGTTGAGAGTCATTCAGTTTAAACTTATGAAAGTGTTTCATTTTTCAACAGTTCTTCAAATTCCGTACTTTGATACAAAGTCTCAGAAAGTGGCATGTCTATAAAATCTTTAATTAATCTTTTCATGCAGGGAATACCACAACAAACACACACTCCTAATAGGAAAAGTCCCACACAAATGGCAATCAGGATGTTCATTAGGATGATACCCCACCCCCAAACAAATTCTGGAAAAAGTCCATCAGTGAGTTTGGGCCTGGTTTGGTCATGGCCGACACTTGATGAATTACCTCGAGGTGGTTGTTTATCTCATGCTGGTTGTTAGGAATATATGAACAGCACTCCTCTTTTATTAAAGCGCAAGTACCGCCTTTCATCGCTAGGGTGAAGTTGAGAGCCATGCGGTTTTGAAGCACCACAGTTCTCATAGCGTTCACTTCATCAGTTACTAATTCGAGAGCAGAAAATGTTGCATTGCTCATTACTTTGAGAAGTTTGGACAGTTTTCTCAGCTCCCAAATTGATTTTACTGTGCCATATGCAGGGGCTATACCTGCCCACGATATGATAGTATCACTCAAGTCCACGTGTGTCAGTTTATCTTTGTTTTTCAAGGAGTTATGGTTTCTCCAGCCTGCTTCGATTCGTCCCACTGAATTCTCAGGTTTCTTGATTGGATTTCCAGGTTTCTTGGTGACCTCTCTGACATTTTGAATTCTTCCCTGAGGCAAAACTGCAGTGTGTCATATGGCCGGAACCAGGTAACCCAAAAAACAACTGCCGGACCAATTCTCAGGTAACCATTTGTATGCCTTTTTCCCACACACAAAATAACAATCCTCTACTTTAGTATTAATATATACTTACCCTGCATGAAACATTTTTCTATCAATGATAGATAGCTGTTTAAAAAGAACAGGATTATGTTGTACTTCACTAACTGTTTTGTGCATTGATTTAAGAAATGAGTCATAGTTTGTATCACAAATGGAACCTGCATTATTAGCTTTGGTATAACATTTGTAAGGAACGGTCAGATTACAATTGCTCCAACCCATCTGAACAGTATCATTTTTGTAAAAACATACAATTCCCTTTTGTGTAACAGGCAGGTACAATGCTATTTTGTCTTGTGATTTCACAGTCATAGTATCAAAAATCAAATTTTCCCAGGTCTCATTGACCCCTAGGGGGACAGCAGTCATTAATAATCCCCTGTATGCTGTTGGTATAGCTGTACAAACCCAACAATTTCAAACATTAAAAGTCTCAGCATACACGTTTGATCGCTTGGTAAGTGTTTTGGATGCCAGTCTATGAGTAAAGCAACACGTTTATTCAGTTCAGCTCGTGTGGCTGGAAAAAGGAAAGGCCACAGCAAAAAGATTATTGTTATCAGTATAGTTAACAGAATGATCATGCAATACTTCTGAGGTTGTTTTGTATTCCTATTTGCTCCATATATGGTCATTTTGCTCTTGTGTAACAGTAACAAGTTTTTTGTCCAGTTTAAAGATTTTGATCAGTTTACAGTGTGTCAGATGAATCCAGGATGCTCGCTCTGCGATCTTGACTGCAGTGGGTGTTGACACTAGCACTTGGTATGGCCATTCCCACTTCGGTGACGTCCAATTCTTCTTTTTGATGACTTTCACCCAGACCCACGTGCCTCGGACTACTGCTGCTTCTGATGGTCTGGTTTGTTTTTTATCTGAAACAGAATTTAACTGCAAAAATTGTTTATTACTTAGTAGTCGTCTCATATATTCTGCGAGTGAACTGTCGGCCTCCTGGTCTGCAGGCATGAGAGATTTTCACTGAGGTATATAGTATGCCTTCCCAAATAATTTTTCAAAAGGAGTTAACCCCTTTGCGTTTGGAACAGTTCTCATGCTGAACAGTGACAGAGGCAGGCAGTACACCCAATTCTTTCGTGTCTCACTAATTAACTTCCTAAGTTTACTTTTCAAAACCCCATTATGCCTCTCTACTAGTCCTGCAGATTGCGGATGATATGCACAATGGTTCTTCAAGGAAATTCCGAAATATCGGCTCAACTGTTGAATAGTTTGATTTACAAAGTGTGTGCCATTGTCACTGTAGATCTTTTCTGGTATGCCAAATCTAGGAATAATTTCTCTAACAAGGACTTTTGCAACAGTAGCTGTATCTGGATTTTTGGTCGGAAAAGCTTCCACCCATTTGGAAAACATATCTATAATGACAAGACAATACTTCTTATTTTCACACTTGTTCAGTTCTATGAAATCCATGCAGATAGTAAGGAACGGGTATGGTGGTGCAGGGAAACTCCCTTGCTTAGGCTTCTACGCCCCTTGTGCATGATGCTTATTACAAACATAACATGCTGCACAAAAATTTTTTGTGTAGTTTATAAATCCATATGCTGTGAACACTTGATTCACTAACTGTACCATCCCCCCTGTTGAGACATGGCACTGCCCATGGCTCAACAAAGCTGCATATCTAAACAAATTAGATGGCAAAATCGATTTTCCTTCTTTGGAGATGTACAGCCCTTTCTCAAGAATCGTTTTATCCATTTCTGTTTTTCTACTTTCATAGTAAGTGTGTGCATTGTTTTCAACATTTCTAAATGTAAAATCTCAGAAGGTTGTAATTCCTCACTCAAAAGAAATATTTCTGAAGCTGCCTGCTTTGCAGCTGTTTCAGCTCTCGCATTACCTTTTGAAATCCTATCCTGTTGCTTGGTATGAGCTACGCATTTACAAATAGCTACTTTTTGAGGTAACTGAATAGATTCTAACAAATCTAAAATAAACTGCGCATGATTAATCGGTTTACCAGTAGATGTTATCATTCCTCTATTCTTCCACTGTTGCGCAAAAACATGTACAGTAGAAAAAGCGTACTGGCTGTCAGTAAAAATATTTACACATTTACCCTTTGCCAAGGTACATGCCCTTGTCAAGGCAATCAATTCTGCTGCTTGTGCAGATAAGTTGTGTGGTAAAGACTTTGCTACTAAAATCTCAGTATCAGAAACGACTGCATACCCCACTAGGTTCTACCCTGTAGGACCCCTTCTGCATGAGCCGTCCACGTAATATGTCACCTCGGCATCATCCAAGGGAACATCCATTAGATCTTTTCTAGGCAGTGTCTTTTGCTCAATCTCCTGCAGGCAGCTGTGTGGTGTGCCGTCCACAGGGGTTGGGAGCAAGGTAGATGGATTCAAAGTTGTGCATCGTTCAATTGTCATATGAGGTTGGCTCAACAGTATAGTCATACAGGAAAGATGTCTAGCAGGAGAAAGATATGCTACTTTTTCTTGCAGTAAAATAATCGCCACTGCATGAGGCACTCAATGTGAGAGGGTGGAACAACACTACTGAGGCTGAAGCCTGTACTGCCATTGCAGCTGCGACTACTGCTTTGTACACAGTGGGGCAGGGATCGTGCCACTGGGTCCAGCTGTGATGAGAATAGTAAGCTATGGGGCGTTGTTTGTCCCCATGTTGTTGTGTTAACACTGATGTCATATAACCTTGTTTACAATCTACAGTTTGAAAAAAGCGTTTATGATAGTTTGGTAATCCTAAAACTAATGAGGATGCTATCAGTTGTTTTAGTTTGCAGAAAGCTGATTCTGCTTCTGGTGTCCATTGTAATAAATCTTGTGCTGCCATAGGTTTCTTGTATATCAAATTGGTCAGTGGAGCAGACTCCAAGGCATAGTTTGGAATTCAACTCCGACAGAAATTAGTAGTACCCAGGAAGGACATCATTTCCTTCTTGGTAGTTAGTTTAGGTGCTTGTAAAATTGCTATTTTCCTATCTTCATCTAATGTTCTGCCTTCTTTGGATATTACATATCCCATGTATTTAACTTGCTTTCTCCAAAGCTGCAACTTGTTTTTGTTTACTTTATCTCCTTGAGTGGCTAAAAAATGTAATAATGCTATGGTATCTTCTCTGCATTCTTGCTGGGTGGGGGCTGCCAGCAGGATGTTGTCTACATAAAGTAAAATCTGACTGCCTCTCGGTGGGCTAAATCCCGCCAAGTTGCTTGCCATCTCTTGTGAGAATATTGTTGGACTTTCACAGTATCCCTGTGGTAGTCGCGTGTATGTATACCTTTTCCCCTGAAATGTGAATGCAAACCAATGTTGGCTGTCAGGGTGTATCGGTATCGAAAAGAACGCATTGCTAATATCTACCACAGAAAAATACTTCTGTTGAGGCTTCAAATCATTTAATAGGGTGTATGGATATGGTACCATAGGTGCTCTAGGTATTACTGTGCCATTTACAGCTTGTAAATCTTGGACCATACGCCATTCTCCGTTTGCTTTCTTGACAGGAAATAAGGGTGTGTTACATGGTGAATCGGGAGATTCTACCAGTACTCCTTCCTTAAGTAAAGCTGCTATTATAGGTTTGATTCCTACTTCTGCATCTTTCCTTAAGGGATACTGTCTCTTTTGTGGTCTAAATGCTGATTTTGGCGTGAACCGGTCCTGCTGTACAAATTAATCCTACATCTGATTTCCCTGTTGACTAGAGAGTTTCTGGTATGTTCCGCAAGGCATTCTCTTCCTCTTCTAGTAAGAGTGCTAATCAGCTGTCCCTGCTAGACTGCAAGTGTACAGCTATGTGTGTCTGTGTTATCCAATTTAACTTCTGCTTCTGTACTCCCTGTTCTGACAGTTCTAACTCTGTCTGTTTTTCCCACTTTGTGACTTTTTCTCCTAGGTCTGCCCATTTCACATTCTTGTCCTTAGTCAAACTAACATGTGTTAATCAATTATTTTTATAGAGTTCAAAGAATTCCTGGGGAAATGAATAGCTAACTACGCTGTTCCCTTCTGTGTCCCAGTACAGATTACGTAATACTAATCTGTTTGCATGGTTTCTAAACAGTTCTTGCTCATATTCTTTATCAGGTCCTGGTGTGTTACAATAATACAGAGTACAGTGCAACAAATGCTGTTTATCAGTGTCAAGGGAGGGGGACTTACTGATGGCTACGTTCATCAGCTCTTTGGTTACTGCCCCTGGACCAGTCGTGACCAAGTCCTGGCTGTACTAATAAAATGTTTCACCCTCTGGTCACACTACAAAAGTATCCATTTGTCACTGTGCTTCCATACCCTGCATAGTTGGAACTACTGCTATGCCAAATATCTGCATAAGATCTCTGCCCAAAAGGTTTACCGGGCATTTTGCAGAAACAAAAATTTTGCTTTTCTGGGTCATCCCTGAAACAGGGTCAGTTATTGCTATGTTATGGGAGAGTGGCTCCCAATACAGTTGTCCATTAGCTGCTTTCACTAATATGTAATCGAGTGATTCGTAATTTTCTGGTAGTTTAGAAGGATGTATCAGGGTCCGTGATGCCCCTGAGTCACACAGAAATTTGACTTCCCTCCCCTCTACCAGAAGTGTAACTTCCAGTTTTGTATCTACTAAGTAGCGCTCTAGGCTCAATAATGTTAAGTCTAGAATTTCACTTTCTTCACTATCTGTGATTTCTTGCACTTCCTCTATTTCTTCTGTCACATTCTCTACTCCCTCTGTCGCACTTGCATTTGTCTTTTCTTGGTTATTCCCTTCCAGTGATTCTTGACTATCATATAGTCAGTCCTCACCCTCCTTATCTTCCATGGCTACTTTCTTGTTTTGCTTGCAATCCCTTGCTAAATGTACCTTTTTTCCGCACTTAAAACATTCACCCCTTTTCTTTCTCTCTTCAAACTCCTCTGATCGCTTATCAGATTGTTTGTTTCCTTGGGCATTTTTCTTGCCCTTTTTCCCGGACTATACTACATAAACATCTGCTCCATCTTCTACAGAAAATACTTGGGCTTTCTTTTTCTTTTTACTGTTAAAATGCCTTTCGGCATGTCTAGCATATTCAAGTAGTGACTGTAATCTACTTGTACGATGATCTACCATGTGCTTTGTAATAAAGCTGCTTATAGGTAAAATACTGCCTTTTAAAAATGCATTCTTTAGCTGCTGCTCATACAGGGAATCATGTGTTTGGTCTTCAGGTACCTGCATTCCACAATGGTTATTAAAACACTCTAATAATCTAGCATAATATCTGTCAACAGTTTCACCTTCTTGTTGGATGCATTGATTAATGCAAGTCCAGTCTGCCCTAAGCTTCCATTTCTCAGAGATTCGGTCTGTTAGACCTTTTACTTTGTTATCCAGTTCTGCGTTGCTATGTGGGAGTGGCTTGTGTTCTGCGTCACGGAGATTCCAGTTGCCACTGATCATGTGCCAATCTGGACCTACGATTTGTCTAACTACTTTTTCTACTTCTTCTCCATTTAAATGATAACTTAACCTCATGCCCTGTAAGTCTTCTAAGAATTTTCTAAAATTAACTTTTGGATGGGGAATTCCCTCTGTAGCTTTCCGGATGTCTTCCGGTGACCATGGTCTATATACCAGTTGAGTTGGGTCCTGCCCTTCCTGAGGATTTGGTACTTCTATGAGCGGACATATCTTTTCTTCACTAATAGCTCGTGAATTTTTGTTCATTTGATATAACTCAATATCCCCTCTTAAGTTACGTGTTCGAGACCTAGTCTCGACGGAATCTCTGACAGACTGTCTTGGCATCGCGGAGACAGCCGGGTATAGCGGAGGTGGACCAGCTTGTCCACTCGCTTCATATTCTGGTAAGGGAAGCAGAGGAGGGCAGAGGGGCTGATGCTATTACCAAATTATTGTCCTCTTTATCTAGAAACATTGCTTTTGAATTATTACTTTTTTGTTCCCTAAGGTTTGCTTCCTCAATCCACCTGTGTGCCTGAGGAATGCCTAATTGACATTGCTTTTTTACCTGACCTTTTGCGTCAGTTTTAAGCTGTTTGACAAGTTTAATAAGTGAGGATTTTTCTAATTTGCCATCAAATTCATATTTATTAACCCATTTTGTATAGTACCTAACATTGTCGGCATGCTGTAATTGCATATATTTTGCATTTTCAGTTAACGGCGGATCTTGGGAACTTTTTGTGCACTTATTTCCCATATTGTTCTGACTGTTAAAATGTTACGTAACCCTTCTTATTTTTACGTGGTACCACGATTTCTCTTTTTCACAGTTTATCTAGAATAACTGCCTTACCTATTCTGTTTCCCTGATCTATGACAAGACTGCAATCTTCCTGTCCCTGACTTGTACAAGACAAATCTCCTGACAGATGATACAAATCAAGTCCCTGATCTAAAACAGAAAAAGGTAAATCTCCCCTTACCTGAGCCTCCATGATTGATCGTCTGGTTCGAGGAAAAACTGTTAACTCATCCTCCAGTCGCAGATCAGAACAGTGGCTGGCCTCTTTTGAATGACAATTCAGTCAGAGGTCTTTTAGAGCAAAAGAACCGATGTGGTCTCTTCCCCGTACGGTTTCATACCACCTGGCCCATCTGACCTGAGGTGAAGTGAGAGTTTCCGGTCCGAAGTACCAATCTGTCAAAGGAAAAACAACTTCAAAAAGATCAACACACGGCAGATTCAGGTTAAGGCACTTTAATCTTGCAGCAAGGAGACAAAAATGTGCTAATACAGAGTTTGTCTAACTAGAATCAGGAAGTGAAGCCATTCTTATACATTTCGTATAAGACATTGCCTACTAAGCTGACGTAATAAATCACAAGTTCTTACAATATTATTTCATAGCAGCTGTTTGTCCATGATTTTCTGCTGGCACTATCAAGTTTATAAAAAAACTTCCTAAGAAAAACAATGTGGCCTTGGAGACCACTGGTTAGATACAACTTCTCACTATATGATGTTACCATTCAAGGTACTATGGCTAATTCGAGCACAAAGCAAGCACAGATTATAGTTCATTTCTTCAAGCAGTCTTTGTTCAACTGTATCTATCTTTTCTGCAGCTGTGCATGTTCTCATAACACGAATAGAGCTGATTGTTCAAGTTCAATAACATTATAGAAAACAGTACTGTTCTATTCATTATTTTCCTGACCTAGCAGATAATCACCTGCTTCTCAATAAATTTCCAAAAGGCATAAACATGAATTTTGCTATGCTAGCAAATACTAGGTCAGAGAGCATTTTGCAGTTATAGAAAGCATCTTGTAGTTTCATACAAAACTAAGCTGTACATAAAATAGAATGAAATGTGTTCACCCTTTTAGCTTCTAATAAGTGCTAAACATATACATTAATACATATTTTTCTGACAATTATTATCCAATTAGTAAGTGTGATGAACAACAAGGCTCATTTGGATTGGCTTTGTACAGTATCACTATATACATGCAATGTACTCTAGAGCTTAAATTATCTCTACACAAAACAGCCACAGTTGAAAGGTTTAAAAATCTTTAATAATTCCTCTGTCTTTCGGCTTTTCCCAGTTAGGGGTCGCCACAGGGGAACTCCTGTCCGCTTATGATTGACAGTGGATTTTACGGTACCGAGTTGCCAGCTCGATGCCCAAGCTTCAACAAAGGCACTCCCATTCATGCTTGCACCTTCCTGCATGTCATTAATGTAACTCGACCACGGGGTGGACAATCTTTAATAATAAATAATAAAAATACAAGGCATATCTTCTCAATTCAACGCAGTGCTAGTCAAGAGTTCAGAAATCACAGGAAAATGCTTATAATAGTACTGTAGACTAGTCTGACATAAATATAGAAAACACCTAGACTAAATCTGACTAAATTCCTATCTAACTCTAAGAGCAATCACAGTTCTAAATAAACTTACATGTAGAGCAAAGGCAGAGTACTGGTGAGTGATGCTCTTCAGACAAAATCCAAAATGCTCTCTCTTTCTCTCTGAGATCTCTTAAATTGGTAATACATCACTGCCGATTCATTTTAGATTACATCATTCTTCTCTCGTTCACAGGTCAACAGAAACATAGAGTTTTAACATTTCTTTAATCTTGCACCTGGCCAGGAAACTACAGCAAAAAAGACATTATATATGTAAAATCTAGCAATTAACTCTGGTCTCAAAACAATCAAAGGAATTCCTCAGTCCAGACATTGTCTCTGAGCCTTGAGATCAGTCATACAATGCTTGACTTATCAGCTTTCTTCCAGCAGAGTGCACTGTGGCTACACTTTTGAAGTTCAACATTTAACACAGTTTTCCTACATTTTAAAAGAACAAGCCTGTGGATTATATTCATATTTACAATGACATAGAATTATCTACAAAATTCTATCTAGCTAGACTGGCATCCATCATGTATCTTCACTTATTGCCCCTCCCCCCAGGAGAACTCAAGCTAGTTTTTCAAGTGACCTTGAGAAACATTGCTTGAGAGGGTAAGGTCTATCTGAGTATACTTTACCCCATTCCCTCTCTTGAGAGCCCATCTGTGTTGGTGTTGCTAACCCCACTGCGGTGATGCACTGACATCATATGCTTGAAACCCTAGGCTCCATCTTAGCAACTTGGCATTTTGCTGGCTGGCTCAGTGTAACCATGTTAGGTGACTGTGATCTGTAACTGTAGTGAATGTTCTTCCATACAGATAAAGCTGAAGTTTCTGCAGTGCCCACACTATGGCTAGACATTCCTTTTCCCTAGCTGCATAGCATTCCTCCCTGGGTTGGAGCCTATGACATAGATAAAACACTGGGTGCTCTTCTCCTTCTGAAGAAATCTGGCTAAGTACAGCCCACACCCCATGGTTTGAAGCATCCACTTGCACAACAAATTCTTTGCTGTAATCTGGACTGGCTAACATGGGGGGGAGGGTCCTCCTAAAGCTTCTTTAAGCTTCTGGAATGCCTGCTCACATGCTGAGGTCCACACTACCTTATCTGCCCTGTTCTTCCTTGTAAGGTCTGTAAGGGGAGGAGCTATGGTACTATAACTGGGGACAAACTTTGTGTAGTACCCTGCTGTCACTATGAATGCTCTCACCTGCTTTTTGGTAACAGGTGCAGGGCATGCCTAAATGGCTTTCACTTTGGTAGGTTCATAGGTTCATAAGTATGTACTAGGCCCTGGTGCCATTACAAGCCTAGCCCATAGGATTAACCTGGCATCATGCCACCCGACCTTAGTTTCCAGTACCTCTGTTGAGTAGAGCCACTGGAGTGACCCCCCCCCCCATGTGAATTTTCTATTTCCCATCCACTCATCAAGATTTATCTTGAAGAAGCCAGTGAGGTGCTCTGCTTGACATGTATGGGGAAGTCTATTTCATAGCATGGGCAGTCTCTGGGTTATGATCCTGTCCCTCCAGCATGTTCTATTGATTGTGGTAATGAGGTTGAGGTCTCTGGAGCATGTGGTGCGAAGGGATTGGGATTTCTTTAGATGTAACATTTCTAACAGAGCTGGGTCAGACATGGCTCTGTAAGTCAAGCAGAGTTCACCTCTAAGTAGGCGATATGAGACAGAGAATAGTTGGAGTTTTTTGAGGTTGTCCAAATAGAACAAGTGTTTAAGGCATAGAATCCTCTTTGTGAGGTATTTTTGTGGCCTCTCCAGTTGTTGTAGGTGCCTAATGATGTACATGCCAAATAGGGAATTATACTCCATGATTGGCCTAATAAGGGAAGAGTAGAGGGAGACAATGACCTCTTTCTTCCTGGATGCAAACCCCTTAGTAATGAGATTTGCCACACAGAAGGACTTTCTGACCACAGTGGCAATGTGGTGGTCAAAAGAGAGGTTGCTCTCAACCTGTGTTCCCAGATCTCTTATGATGCCTTCTGTGTTCAGTGGACTACCATTGATGTGGTAATGCATGGGAACTGGGTTTTTCTCAAAGGAGATGACGACACATTTTTGGGGAATGAGCTTAAGGCCATGGTTCTGACACCAGTCATTGGTCTCAGTGAGGCCTTTCTGTACGATGTCAACATCACTTGGGGAGTTAATTATGGCTCCCAACTTGCAATTTTCTGTGAACTCTATCAGCTAGAGTCCCTTAGTGTTGGCCTGAACTTCAGAGAAGTAGATACCAAATAGGAGAGGACCCGGGACAAAACCCTGTGGGACTCCACTCATGTCTGGTCTGCAGTCTGATTTGGAGTCAGCTACTTTCACACTGTGGGTTCCATCTGTGAGCCAGTTTGCAACCGACCTGGTGATATAGGAGTTGATGCCTAGCTTAGTGAGTTTTTCTATGATTCGTGAGTGGGGAATGGCCTAATATTACCACTCCCCTCTGTATGTCCCAGGTAGGAGACCTCTACCATACCCATCTGACATTTGCTCAGCTTAATGGTCAGCCCTGCCCTCTGTAGTCTGCATAGAACCTCCCTGACATGCTGAAGGTGCTCTTGCCAGGAATGGCTGTAGACAGCAATATCATCTAGGTAAGCAAGGGCAAACCTGTCTGCTCCTGCTAGGATATGATCTACCATCCTCTGGAAAGTTGCAGGGGCATTTTTCATCCCAAAAGGCATCTTTGTGAACTCATACAAGCCAAAAGGAGTCACAAAGGCTGACCTCTCTCTAGCACTGGGAATCAAGGGCATCTGCCAGTAATCCTTAGTAAGATCAATGGTAGTAAGATATTTAGCCCCACCCAGCTGCTCAAGGACCTCATCTGTCCTAGGCATGGGGTAAGCATCTGCCTCTGTGTGACAACACAGAACCTGGTGCTGCCATCCTTCTTTGGCAGCAGCACCACTGGTGAGGCCCAAGGACAGTTGGACTCTTGAATTACCCCTAGTTTCAACATCTCCTGTATCTCCTCCCTCAGTGTCTGTTTGACTCTCTCAGTCACCCTATAAGGGGCCTGCCTAATAGGCCTTTGGGTTCCTGTATCCACCTTGTGCTGCACCAGGTGGGTGCACCCTCGTTCCCCAGTGAACATGTCCCCAATCTCCTGTAACACTGCTCGGATTTCTTGAACATGAGTAGGAGATAGCTGCTGGGACATTGCTACTCCTTCCACTGAGGTGTCAATCTGAGCCTCACTGACAAGATCAGTCACCAGATCTCCCTCAGACTCCTCCTGAAGTCCACTGCAAATACTCAGCACAAGGGCCTTCCTATCATGGTAAGGTTTCATCATGTTAACATGGTACAATTTGTAATCCTGCCCCCATCTAGCAGTTCTACCATGTAGTTAACATCACGTACCTTTCTTACCACCTTGTATGGTCCCTCCCAAGCTGCTTGCAGCTTGCTGTGTCTGACAGGAATGAGAACCATTACCTGATGTCCTACAGCATACTCTCTAACTCAAGCATTCCTGTCATACCAGATTTTTGCTGCTGTTGGTCTTCTGCCAGGTTCTCTTCGACCAAGCCCATGAGTTCCCTGAGCCTTGTCCTCAGGTTTAGGACATATGCCACAACAGACTCCTTGTGAGATTTGCATTAACCTTCCCACTCATCTCAAATTAAATCTAGAGGTCTCCTCACCCTATGCCCATACAGCAACTCAAAGGGTGAAAAACCTGTGGATTCCTAGGGAACCTCTCTGTAAGCAAACAGATGGGGCCAAATGTTTTTCCCACTCCCTCTTAAACTGGCCTGCAAATGTTCGTAGCATGGACTTGATTGTAGAGTTTAACCTCTCAACAAGACTATTAGTCTGGGGATGTTAGGAGTGGTCTTCAGGTGCTTTACCCCGCAGTACTTCCACAGATAAGCCAGCAGGTCTGATGTGAAATTGGCTCCTCTGTCAGTCAGTATTTCTTTTGGGAAACCCACTCTGCTGAAAATCTCTAGCAAAGCATTTGCCATCTTTTCTGCTTCAATGGAGGACAAAGCCACTGCCTCAGCGTATCTTGTAGCATAATCTACTGCCACTAGGTTATACTTTTTCCCTGTGGAACTCTGGGTACTCTGAGGCCCCACAATATCCATAGCTACCCTCTGAAATATATGAATGAAACTTTCAAAATTATCCCCCTCTGTAAACTACAGAAGAAATTTACTGACCTGTCGTTCTTCTGGGATCAGGTTACACACTTCCCCAGTACCTCCATGACTCTTTTTGTGCTGCCTCTGCCTCTCATTTTCCTCAGCTTCCAGGCATAGCAGTTTCTCATCCTCCTCACCCTGTAGATGTCTCAGTCTCTCTGCTGCTTCTGTTTCCAAATGCCTTACCTCCAACTCAAATCTCTTTAGCTCCAGATGGATTTTAAGTCCTCTGCAGAATGATTGAGCTATCCATTCTCTGAGTGTTGTACATCTCAATGGCCAGTCTGATCACCCTATTGATTGCTGTTTACTGATGCAGCTGTGACCAAAGCTGCAATCATATCTGCCTTACTCAGGTTTCCATGCACCAGTCCCTTAGCCTGGCACATCTCAGCCAACTGGCTCCTTGTCAGCTTGCCATACTCCTCTGCTGACATGCTTGCCTGCCCTCCCTGACTAAGCTAATAAAAGAAATAAAATAATTGTGATCTGAACTTTGAATATTCACTGCATGGCTGATATAGTGTACAAAAACACCTATCCACACCACTACAAGCCAATTGGCAACCAGTTAATATGTGGTGTGGATATTCCACCACTGCCAATCAATTAATATGATGTGGATATCCCACTACTGCCAAACAACTACTCTTATCAGCTATGAAAAAGGCCCTTACCAAAGGGTGTCCAATTATTATTGGGCAATATTATTATCCAATTAGTAAGTGTGATGAACAGCAAGTCTTATTTGGAGTGGCTTTGTACAGTATCACTATATACATGCAATGAACTATAGAGCTTAAATTATCTCTACACAAAATAGACACTGTTGAAAGGTTTAAAATATTTAATAATAAATAATAAAAACACAAGGCAAATCTTCTCAATTCAACACAGTGCTAGTCAAGGGTTCAGAAATCACAGGAAAATGTTTAAAATAATACTCTAGAGTAATCTGACATAAAGAAAACCCCTATACTAAATCTGACTAAATTCCTATCTAACTCGGGCAATCACACTTCTAAATAAACTTACATATAGAGCAAAGGCAGAGTATTGGTGAGTGATGTACTTCAGACAAAATCCAAAATGCTCTCTCTTTCTCTCTGAGATCTCTTAAACTGGTAATACACACTGCTGATTCATTTTAGATTACTTCAGTCTTCTCTGGTTCTCAGGCTAACAAACTCAGAGTTTTAACATTTCTTTGATCTTGCACCTGGCCAGGAAACTACAGCAAAAAGACAGTATATATGTAAAATCTAGCAATTAACTCTGATATCAAAACAATCAAAGGAATTCCTCAGTCCAGACATTATGTCTTTGAGCCTTATGATCAAACAGTCATACAATGCTTGACTTATCAGCTTTCTTCCAGCAGAGTGCACTGTGGTTGCATTTTTGAGGTTCAACATTTAACTCAGTTTTCTTAATTTTAAGAGGACAAGCCTGTGGATTCTATTCATATTTACAATGAGAATTATCTACAAAATTCTATATAGCTAGGCTGGCAGCCTTCACATTTCTTCACAAGCTTACTTATTATTTTGATACCTGCATTGTATGGATTGGTAACCATTTTCTACACAGAATGTGTTAAGAAAAGAAAATGCCCAGCAAGTGTAAAGAAATGCATACCAGGCCAAATATTTATTTCTGCTTAGTTTGATAAGAGGAATACTTTTCCTAGGCATAACTCATTTTCTCATTTTCAGTGTGGATTTAAGGATAAAAGCTCCATTGTATAAATAAAGGAATTCAGTAAGAGTGTTAACATCCCTTTGCATCATATTCTTTACAGTGAGCTGAATACATAACTATAAAGAGGGTAGACTATAAAAGTGTACATATTGGTCATACATATTTTAACAGACAAAGTATAAGGTAAAATAAAGAGGTACACAGTATAATGACTTAGCACAATTCATGATTTCAGATATGTTTTAAGTTTATTGTAAAATTGCTTGAGGTACAATACTTCATCAGCATATATAGGAGAGAAACTGTGCACTATGGAGAGTTAGTGCTCCTAACTACAAGGAAAAATATAAAAAATAAAGTAAATTAAATTATCAAAGGAAGAGTGGTCAGGTGTAATGAAAAAGATGTTAAATAACACACTAGTTAACAGAAGGGGATAAGAGGATATGAAAGACAAGAGACAAATGGGGTATGTGATAGTAGAGAAGGTAATGAGATAGTGATACAGAGGGGGGAGAGAGAGAAGGAGAGAGAGAGGACACAAAAGGAGTCCAGAAAGAGGAGCAGAACTATGCAGTGAAAAAAGGAGGCAACTGGCAGAAGAGGATACTCTAGATGAAAAGGAAAATACAACACGTGTGCACATTTGTGAATGCCACCGAAATATCTAACTAAAACAATTAAGGCCTAAACAACATGTCCTACTTAGACTGACATAAAAGCTCTATCTCTATACCAGGTATCTTACAAAATGCTAAGAGGTGACCGTCACCTGGCATACAAAGCATACTCTGACCCATTACTGATGAATTTACTGCACTACTGTGCATAACCCCATACCTGTGATCCTCCCCACCTCCTTCACGTCCTAATCACCCCACTCCCTCCACCCATCCTATCCACTTTCACGTCTGTGTTTCCTATCCCACTCCTCTAGGAATCTATTTGTAGGGGTCCCTAGGTCTGGTGCCATTTTTGATTTTCCCCACTCTATACCAACTGCGTCTCTCAGTCTCTCGGTGTTGTGTGTTAACCAGTATGAAAGTCTCTACTTTTTTAATTCATATTTTTTGTTTACAATCTATTGCTTTGAATGCATTGATACTGTTTAAATGTATCTGCTGCTGCCTTTGGCTGCCCCTTAATAAGATGTTATTTGAACTGAACTTGTATGTTGCAAAATACTATATCTTCTTAAGCATTTTTCACTAGCTGCTAATTGATTACATTATAGCTTTCAGCTGCTTCATGCTGAATATGATACATATGAATATGCTGAATCAGTATTCATGTTACAATGTTTGCTTAGTTATCCACAGATGCAAATTGGTACTGCTCAGTTGAATGTTACACTGTAACTTGTACTAATCTTCTGATACATAAGGTTTGCACACTGAACTATTGTACTATCATTTTTCTAGGTAATAGTGTATTGCCTTTATTTCTGCTGCCTTTTTCCAATCCTGTTTTTGACTTAAGATAGCTGCAACATACTGCCACTGTAGTTGGACAGTCACGAGTTCAGATATCTCTACTGTGTTTCTAACACACTCAACACTGTGGCCACATAATTTACAGGAATACTTACCTGTGGCCTTTGGAAATATAGTTAGTCTCCATTCTTTCCAAATGCAATATCCAGTGCTCATAGTTTCCCTTCCTGCTTAGCAACAGCCATTGCTCCTACCTTACTAATCTAGCTACACCCCCAACTCTCACTATTGCTCACTTTGTACTCTTGCCTCCTCCATATCCCTTGTGATTTCTCTGCCTCTACCCATTATATTTCCCAACCCATCTCTCCCCCATTTTGGCTATCTGTGATACTGTTGTGTCTATATGGTTACAATGTATTTAATAAGTTTCCTCTCTTTTCTTTATTTTACAGCTTGCTATTCCACCCATACACTACCTGCTTTTTCTCCATCCCTCCAAATCCTATCATTCTACTCTCAACTGGACTATGCACTGTGGGACCATTTGTGAGTCTTCAGGATCAGCACCTTTGCCTAAGCCAAACGTAGGTGCTTGCCTACTGTTCTAACTACCTGAAAAAGTGCTTTTATGTTGTTCCTTCATGGGTAGCACACTTGGTGAGACTCCCCTGAGAATGCTCCGCCACCCCATTTTTTACATGTACTCTAATTGCCCCTTCTGACCACACGGTGGCAGTATTGTACCAAAACATACATAACTAGCCCCTACAGCCCCTTGAGCTGAACTGATCAGCAAGCACTGCAACATACCTCACACCAGCTCAGAGTAACTGAATACATAGTTGAAAGGTGCTCGGCAGGATAGGAAAAAGTTACCTTGCTCCTGTTCTTACCTGCTGTACTCTAACATCATAAAGAGCAACAGTTAACTCCTCATTTATCTTATTTTTACTTTTCTGTGTGTTTTCCAAGCCCATACCTACACTCTGTTATGCCCTCCTTACTTTATTTTTGCTTGGTTTATTTGATTACTTATCCCATTCCATTCAATTTTAAGTTTACAGCTGTCGACCATACTAGTGCCTTAAGAAATTATCTTCCCCATTACAAGTTTACTGATTGTTTTTTGGGTTCTCCTGCCTCCTCTTGGTGGGTTGATCCACCCCTTTCGCCCTCGCTACTCTCATGCTCACTCCGCTCGCCTACCCTACCCCCAATTCCCACACACCCCCACATCTACATTTATACCTAGACACACCACTCCCCTTAGCCCACAAAGTCAATCCAACTCCAACCCTTCCCAATCCCAGCAGACACAATCAGCATCCACACCCACCAGCCGCCATTCCATCTACAATTCATACCTGACCAACAGGCATAATCTTGCATAACCCCACCCCATTCTCTTACCACACTATCATCCAACCAGACAAACTCAGTCCACCCTCACCAACTCCTCATGCTCTTCACTATGCTCCCTGTGCAAATTCTTTCTCATTTTACCCTCCATCTTACCTCCTATCACAGAAATATTACTGCCCAATATACATCCCCTACTAACCCTATTAACTCACCACCCATTCTCCCACATCCAATTTCCTCATTGCCCCTAGCCTCTTCAAACTAAGCAACACATATATATTTACTTATAGATATGTCTCCTTACCTAATACCATAAACTTGGCCCTTAGGCTTGCTTCAAAAATCCCACTCCTGCTCCCACACAGGAAATCACAATTAAAGTTAAGTGGAGACATACACCCAAATCCTAGTCCTTATCCAGCTGAGCTGACAAAAAGCTTAACACACTCCTCCAACCCAATACACTTCACAAACCTCAGACCTTCCACTCCTAGTTTACTAATCCTTAACATGAATGTTAGGAACCTTGTAAACAAGATTCATGAACTCCACGCAATGATCTCATTCTACACTCCTGACATAGTTATCCTAACAGAGACCTGGCTTAAACCCCAAATTACTGAAAATGAAATTATCCCCCCCCCCCGGCTTCAGCATCCACAGAGATGTTACCCATAATAAACAAGGAAGAGGGGTAGCAATGCTATACAAGGACACACTTAATATCAAAAGAATACAACCCCCCCCCCCGACTTGAATAACAGTGAAATGCTAATCTGTAAGCTTTAAATTAATCCATACAAACACATAATAATAATAATATCAGTCTACATTCTGGTAATAACCTCTCCACCATAGAGGAACTCTTTTCTTGGTCATCCACCTCTTTCAATCAGGAGATTATTATTATGGGTGATTTTAATATTGATTGGCTCACCTACTCCACTGACATCCCCTCTAACTCCATCAATCTATATGGATACACACAGATTATAAACTTTCCCACTAGAATAAAAAAACACAAGGGCAAAAAACAATTCTTGACTGGATCCTATCTAATAAACCTTCTCTTGTTTGGGATTCAGGCTGTCTTCCTTACAACCTAAGTGACCACTTACCTACCTTCCTAGTCAGGCACAGAACTAACACCCCCAAATCTACAATATTCAAAGCAATTAGAAGCAATAAGCACTTTTCCACAGCCACCTTTAACTCTTTACTACAACACTGCGACTGGTCCCCATTATCTCAATTAAACCTGGACACTGATGTAGAATATTCCAATACTAAGTTGAAAAAATCAATACTAAGTTGAAAAAAAAATCAGTAAATATTATCTCTTGCTATATACCTCTGGGCAACAATATTCCCTCCCTAGAAGCCCTTCTACATTGAGTTAATCAAAATCTACCCCAAGAAACAATCATCCTAGGTGGCTTTAACACAGACTGGTGCACATGTCCAACTATTAACCCCACCAACCATATTAACCTCTATAACTTCTCCCAAAACATTCACTCTAGCACTATGCTAGAAAGCAATAAAACCAAAGAAAGTCTCCTAGATTGGATCTTGATAAACAATACCAGTGCTCCATACCAAGCAGTTGTCCTACCAGACACCAACCCACTTTCCTACTAAAATACAAAACCCATACCTACTCTACCCCACTATTTCAAACTACCTGGAACAAACATAACTTTGACCCAAACAGATTCAAGCTTGAACTAAAATACCAAAATTGGAACACACTAAAGGAAATTCCCCTAGATAAAGCTGTTAATCAATTCAACAGAACTTTCCTAAAAATATTAAATGCCCATGTCCCTCCTTGTACCAGAAAACTCAAAATGTATACAGCTCCCTGGATCAGCAAAGAGACTAAAAATAAGATAGCACAAAGAAATAGAGCCTGGCATCACCAGAGAGCCACAAAACTACAGCAACTAGAGAACAATTCCAAACACTTAGAAATGAAACTAAAAAAACTAATCTCCTGGACAAAAATAATTATTTCCTACATCTGCAAAATAGGCACCAACACAATTCCAAAAAATTCTGGGCAGGAATACATAAACTACTTCACCCTGGGTAAACCCTCCACCCCACCACCAACCTCCACAAGTGAAATCACAGATATACCTAACTTATTCAATAAATACTTCATAGAAACCACCTCCAAACTAGTTCAACAACAAAAACACACTACTACTACTACTACTACTACTACCAATTTCCCCGAACCTGCAGTCAGCCCCAACACTACCTTCCAGTTTCAACCCATCCCCGCCAGTTATGTCAAAAAATTACTAATGAAAAATAAACCTACTACCCTATCAGCTAATGGCATTCCCGCAGCATACCTCCAGTTGGCTGCTAATGAGATCACCTACCCAAACTCTATTCTGCTTAACTCATTACAGCCAGGTGAGCTTCCAGGCATTTTTGCAGTTATGGCCTACTGACGCCTCTAGGCCACAAATATCACATGTTCATATTTTCATTAATAATTCCAAAACCATGCTACATACAAGGTATCAGAAGATTTTACCTTAAAGCATACATGATGACAAACACAATTGTATTGATATTTGACCTCTGTCTAATACAGCTAAAAAGGTATTGTGCACTGTTTATTTGTATTATAATAATTTTCATATTTCTCTAAATATCTCAACATTCAAGTAACATAGACAGAACTGCATAGCCTCATATGAAAGCTAACAACTATATGAAGAAAGTCCTGCTGGCAGTATTGCTTGAAAAATTAATAAGATATCATAAGCTGTTTATACATTACAGAATTAATATTCACTGCCTTTATTTTGGCTTATAAAATCCAGTTTAAAGCATCAAACTGAATGAATGCCATTAATGTAAAGATTAATTTATCCTGAAAACTTTGCCATTTACAATTTTCTAGTAACACTTGTGGTTCCAGAGATATGAATATTTATTTGAACTGTATGGTGATAACTTTATTTTTTTAAGGCTCAAGCCACACCGACTGGGAGTTAAAAGTACACACTCAAAAGAGCTGTACTGGACGGAATAGGTTAACAGATCCATATCTGAAGGCACTATCCCATCTATCTGGAAAACCTCCTACATCATCCCTTTACATAAAGGTGGTACATCCACTAACCGCACCATCACCCTATTGCCATCCTGTCCCCACTAGCAAAAATTCTTGAAAAATGTATACACCACCAACTTATGCCACGCCTACGTAATAGCCAATTACTGTCTCCTACCCAGCACAGATTCTGACTTGCCCACAGTACAAGCACAGCCCTACTCTCCTTTACAGATCTCATCAACCAAAACAGACACTTAGGTGAACTAACATCTGCCATATTCTTGGACCTGTCAAAAGCCTTTGATATGGTCAGCCATCCCAAACTGCTCCACTCCCTCACTAACCTTGGCCTTAGTAATTAGAACTATCTACAAGGTAGACAACAAGCAGTTCAATGGGACAACAACCTGTCCTCACTGCTACCTATTAGAACTGGAGTCCCACAAGGGTCCATTTTAGGTCCCCTTCTATTCTCCATCTTCATTAATGATCTCCACAGTATCTGCCAAGATGCAACTGTTATACAATACTTTGACGACTCAAAATTAGCCTGCTCAGCCAATAACCCCCACAAGCTCCTCTCCATCACCCAAAAAAGCCTTCAAACCACTAAAACCTGGTTTCATAACAAAAACATTTTACTTAATCCCAAAAAGACCAAACTATTGCTATTTAAACCAAACAAATCAGCTCCAATTACCAACTCATTCAATATTGCATTTAGAGATGGGACTATCATCTCTCTAGACACCCATATTAAACTGCTAGGAGTCACAATCGACAGCACCCTCAAGTCTGATATACATAGAACTCAAACTATTAAAAACATCCACAAAAAAACTGGGCAGTCTTTATAAAAATAAACAATTTCTAACAACCTGCTGGAATAACCATAGCACAAACCCACCTCCTCTCCCCACTATTATAAGCCACTCCTATCCTCACCAACCTACCTAAAACTGAAATGGCTAAGCTCAAGATTTGCTACAATCAAATTGCCAGATTTGCCACCAATGCCCCCTACCATGCACACCACTGTCAGTCACTGCATCAAATTAATTGGCTTGAATTCCCAAATCTCATCTCATTGCACCAGCTTTCTTTCACCCATAAACATCTACTACTTCCTGAAAAAATGCCAGCACTATCTAATCTACTTAAAGTATAAGCCAATCCCAGATAAAAGACTAATCAAGGTGACCAAAATCAATAAATCAGCAGGTGACTCCCTATTCCCCAACTACATAGGTAAAATTTGGAACTCATTACCCTCTGCCATCTCAATGGTTACATTCAAAAAACTACTAAAAGAACACCTGATACTCACATGGAAATGCCCTTGCCATCTTCCAGGTTGACCCCTATTATACTAACCCCCCACCCACTCTCTCTTGCTCCCACTCACTTCTATCCCTTGTAGATGAAGCATAATCTCCCCCCAAGGTGCTTCACCTTCAAACATCTTCCCCAACAGTCCACGAGTAAACACATACTATCCCAGACCCAGTCAATACCCACAAAACAAACCCTAACACTCTTTTTCAATCCCTTCTTACTTTGTCTTAAGCAATCTTTCTCTAGAATCCAGTACACTCAATGTACTATCCTACTTCAAACTTTAAAACTATGTGATATTTGATATATCTTGCTAATACGAAGGATTATTGTACCATGAAACTGCAAACCTATGCAATCTTGTAAAATAATATGTTTTCCTATGAAACTGTAAAACTGTAAACCTATGCAATCTTGTAAAATAATGTGTTTTCCTAAGGAAATTTTGCTCAGTATGTATTAATATCTTACTTGTATGTTGTTATTCTGTGGAGCTTTTCTCCCCGGGTCTCCACTGAAAATGGACATGTATCCAGTCAACAAATGTAAAATAAAATAATAAATAAAAATAAGTTCCTTGAAATTCTAAATACTCTAGCTCCAAATAGAAAAATTTGGGTCAAGGCTAACTATACTCCATGGCTATCAAATGAAACCAAACAACTACTCAAGGATAGAGGCAAGTCCTGGACTCTCTATTAGATCAACAAAACCCAAAACTCTCTTGAGACTTATCGTCACCTAAGAAACAAAGCCCAAATCCAATCAAAAATGATAAGAGCCTACTATACCCAAATTCAAAACAGCCACCATAGCAATCTTCAAAAATTCTGTAGTAGTGTAAAAAAACTCTTGCAACCAGGACAGTCCTCAGCCCCACCCCCCACCACCTCCAATACCACAGATACTTTGGCCACCCAGTTTAACTCTTTCTTTACTAACTCCATCCTATCCCTCCTAAATCACTCTACCCTCACCCATTCAACCATCCCATCCCCACCCCCTAACAACACTACTACCTTTTCCCTAGCGCCCATCCAAACAGCCACCATAAGAAAACTAAAACATAAATTAAAACCTACAACCCTTGCTATTGACCAGTTACCAGTCTCATACCTCAGACTAGCTGCTAATTCCATAGCCTATCCTATTTCTATACTAATTAATAGATCAATCAAAGAACAGTATGTTCCCAAAGTTTGGAATACCTCATACATCATCCCTCTACACAAGGGTGGTGTATCAACTGAATTCACAAAGTATAGATCAATTAATAGCTGTTCTATCTCCTTTGTCAAAAATCCTAGAAAATGTGTCCACACCCAACATATGGGCTACCTAATTGATCACAAACCCCTAACTAGCTCCCAGCATGGTTTCAGGCTTAACCATAGTATGACCACTGCTTTCCTTAGTTTCATGGATACTATTAATCACCTAAAAAAATAAGAGCCAACATGTAACATCTTTCTTTTTAGATATGTCCAAAGCATTCAACACTGTGTAACACCAAAAACTGTTAAATTAATTTGCCTCACTTAGCCTATCCCACTCCGCACTAACTGAGTTTCAAAATTACCTCACAGAATGCCACCAAGCAGTCAAATGGAAAAATTACCTGTGCTCCCACCTCCCAGTTTTAGTAGGAGTCCCTCAAGGTTCAGTCTTAGGCCCACTGATCTTTACAGTCTTTACCAACAATCTGCATACTGCTACCAACCTGGCTACTACTATTCAATGTGCAGATAATTCAACTTTAATAGGTACTGCTCCCTTACTGTCCCAGTTACAAGAAAAAAAAATCCTTCACAGAAATAGAATCTTAGCTCTCTAGTCAACAACTTATATTGAATCCCAAGAAAAATAAACTAATTATTTTCTCTAACAAAAACCCAACAACTCCCTTCACTATCTTCTCAGCTGATAACACCAAAATTGAACCCACTTCCCGTACAAAACTGCTAGGTGTCTCTATTGATAGTAACCTTAAATTTGACAAGCATATCTCCAAAGTTATCAAAAAGACCCATATTAAGCTTGGTACTCTCTACAGGTCCAAACAATTCCTTACCCATCCCACTAGGCAGGCTATTGCCAGAACCCATATTCTTTCCACCCTGTTATACTCCTCAACAATCTTTACTAACCTGAGAAAATCTGACTTAGCTAAGCTGGAGGCATGCTACAATAAAATAGACAAATTTGCTACAAATTCCCCACATAGGTCTCACCACTGTGCAGCACTCCACCAGCTCAACTGGCTATAACTACCCAATCTCCTGCATTTCCATTAAATATCTACTCCCCACAATATCATTACTAATCCAGGAAAATTCTCCTGCACTTCAAAACCTCATCCAGCCATAATCTAACCTCAGAAGACTAAGATCCACAGATAAAACCCTTCTTTTATTTTCTAAATCTTATAGCAGTTTTGGAGATGTCTGGAACGCCATCCCTCTAAACATCCTTAACACTACCAACTCCAAGATGTTCAAACAAATTCTTAGGACCCACTTAAACAACAACTGGAAGTGCTCTTGCACTGCCCCCGGCTAGAGTACACCCACACTGAACACCCAGAAACCACTCTTTCTCTGGATTCACATCACTTCACTGAAAGACCATTTCACTGAGAACATATCACCTAAAGTTCATTTCAACTAAAACTCGTTTCACTGACAAGTAGTACTCTAAGGCAAATCAAAGGTATATGTCCTTTTTCCCACTGTAGTGCAATCCTGGTCTTAGTATATGTTGTTAAAACAGGTAAAACAAAACCAGACAACAGAAAACCAAATGTGTGCCCCCCACACATCCCCTAACTATATATACTAACACCAAGTACGCACTACACTGGAGAAAAGGACATATACCTTTGACTTGCCTTAGAGTACTACTTGTCAGTGAAATGAGTTTTAGGTGAAATTAACTTTCAGTGAAATGAACTTTAGGTGATTTGGTCTCAGTGAAATGGGTGTCAGTGAAATGGCCTTTCAGTGAAGAGATATAAATCCTTCTTTCTCTCTATATGACATTTACCTTGCACCAGCTATTTATATGCAGCCATATTGAAAGCAGTTTTACTTGAATGTATGTATTAGTTGAAAATTCAGACTGTAATATAATTATATAATTTTCACCTTTACTAGATTGCAACAGTTACTACATGTAAATAATTTTGTACAATTGTAAACATTTTCTGCCTTCTCTTTTTAGATTGCAATACTTTTTAGTTCATGTAACAAATGTGTCCTTATGTAGTATCTTATCTGTCTTTCGATGTATTTCTCATTTGAACTTTTCTGTTTGTAATTTTTTGTCCCGCTTTTTCCCCAGGCCTCTGCTGAAAACTGGCTGTAAACCTAGTCTGACTATCCTGGTAAACAAATGAAAAATAAAATAAAATAAATATCTGCAAGTCAAATGTATCAGAAATAGATGGTCTAGGGATCTAAACCTCTTCAAATCCATTAACAGAATGGTTTGGAGGGAGAGCTATATCTCACAGAGGATACCACCACTGCTCTGAAACAGACCACCTGTCTGTATAAAACAAAACTCATCCCTATCTGTATTCAAGTGCAACTTGAATCTATGCACGGGAAAAAAAAAATATCCCAGGACTGCCCCCAGTAATGAAAGGTGGCAGCTCCTAGATGCTTTATTTAATATATGGGCTCCCTCACATTCCCTATAGTATGATCCTAGTTATTATAATTAGCGATAATACATAATTATTGACTATGGGATGGGTATAGCCAATTTCTAACCAAATGGGATAAGATAATTCGAGCATAAAAAGGAAAACTGGCTAGGCATAAAATGGCCAGCTATGGAAGCTAGCCTAATACTTACCTATGAGCCTCGTCTCAGGTGGAGGCTGGATTACAGAACCGGTTTCAGTTTACTTGCACAAACAGTTACAACCACATCTACTTAATTGTAATACCATCCTGAAAGATACACATGATTTGTTATCTAAGCTACAGCAATGGTATACTAGAAATGAGTCCGATATAAAAACTAAAAGACATTATTTAGTTAGCTTGGATATCGTATCCTTATTTACCGTCATTCCTAATGATGCCGGACTTGAGCTTCTGAGGGAATTTTTAATAACACGACCTAACCCTGATTTCAAATCCATTGACAACATTTGCTGTCTTATGGATGTTGTTTTGAAAAATAATATTTTTATGTTTAACGAAACTTTATATTTACAGTTAACAGGAATAGCTATGGGTACCTCAGTGGCTAACACATACGCTAACCTAGTCCTTTACCAATGGGAACATAAACATCTGTATAGTAATAGGAATCTTTCTACCTATATTAGTTTTATCAAAGATTTGTTGATGACTGTTTAATTGTTTGGAATGGTACACTTCATGATCTGGATGTTTTTGTTGACTATTTGAACTCCACAACTGATTATTTAAAATTTAAAATGCAAGTTTCTGAAAATACTATGTGTTACTTAGATGTAAAAATCCAGCTGAATGATGGAATTCTTAATACTTCTGTATATAAGAAGGAAGTTAGCTGTTGTAAATATTTACATTACAGTAGTATGCATGCTCCACATATTTTCAGAAGTGTGGTAAAATCACAATTTATTAGGACAAGTAGGCTCAACACAGATGATGATGTATTCAAGTTACAACTGGATGATTTGATAGTCGAATTTACCTCGAGTGGTTATGATGTCCACCTACTTAAGTCAAGAATTGATATTTTAGAGGCTAGGAAGACTTATTTGAAACCTATCAGCTTTAATCAAGGGCAGGATATTTCGTTAACTACATCCCAGAAAAATAATAACAGCAATAAAGAGATGACTTCAAGTTAGATATATGACCACTTTTAATAGAAGAAGTCACCTGGTTAAACAAATTATCTCAAGAAATTGGATAATTTTATTAGCTTCAGATGAAATGAAAGCTATTGTAGGTGATAAACCATGCTTCTCTTATAGAAATATGAAGACTATCAAAAGCTTATTGTGTTATAAAGATTTTTATAAACCTTAGCCTATGACGTTGGCTATTAAGCATGGAACTTTTCACTGTTTTAACTGTATTGCTTGTGCACAGATGTTTGGTAATGGTAGTGATATTTTCACACACCCTAGCACTGGTCAAGTATTCAATTTTAAAATTTCAGCTACTTGTAACACTTCAGGTGTTATCTATTTGGCTACATGTAAATCCTGCACCTCGTTCTATGTAGGAAAAACTATTCATAAGCTGAAAGATCGTGTTATTGATCATAATTCAGAAATCAGACGGTGTTGTGAAAATAATGCACTATATAAGCATATCAATATTCATGGCTCTGAACATTCTTTTAAGTTTAGAGTTATTGATTTTAATTGTCCTAGTGCCAGAGGTGGAGATCTGAATAATTGCCTTGAGACTAAGGAATTTGAATGGATTTTAAGACTAGCTGCTGATTCATATCCAGGAATTAACAGCAAAGTTAGTTTAAAACCAATTTTAACTAGATTACGTAATATTATTAATTGATTTTTTAAAGTGATTTTTTAAAGTTTTATTATGTTGTTTGCACTTTAAGACCTGTTTGTCACATGATTCTTGGCTGCTAATCATGTGACTTCTAGACCTGTATATAAGCTTCTAGTATGCAGACTTGATTGTATTAGTATTGAAGAAGGGTTCTGCCTGAAAGCTTTGCTTTGTTATTAAAGGTGGTTCTTCCTACAAGTTTGTGTTACTTGCTCCACGTTTTGCAGCTGGTTTTTTGGAAGTATTACATTACCTAAGGTCTCTGGGTGGTATTTATACTACTGAAGGGCATTGCATAGGGAAATCTGTCACTACCATGTAGAAGTTGCTAAACTTAAGTGAAGTATTTTTATCTTATTTGCAATTTCAGGTCACTCACTATTCTTTATGAATAATATTGACGGTTGTGTGAACCTAAAGTAGTTAAATGTTCAACCACTTCATCATAGGCATATCTTGGCTTTGTGGTTAGATGGGCTGATAGAGTGATTTGAATCATATCTTCATCCAAATTGAAGTTTAGGCACAATTTGGTGTCACCAGTGGGAATGAGAAGAAAGAATGTAGCCTTATCAGATAATGGCGTCACATGGTATTGGTCAGATTTTTGACAGTAGTTTTGGTTTGTTCAGCAAATTACACTGATTTGCACAATATGATGCTTAATTATGTAATTATATTTACCATTATTGTGGGATTAGAGAGTACAGAACAATGTATTTTTACTGTAGAATAACATTACATTAGATACAGAGCTGTTTAATACTGAATCAGAGCTTTTAATCCAATGATCCAGTGTCTGAGATAGTCTCCCTGCAAGACTGTTATTTGCAGGAGGAGGAATCATATCATGAGCAGGCTGTGTTAATTGAAACAGCAATACCACTTCAAATTTATAAATATGATCTGAAGACAGATCCCTTCGGAATGGCATAAGTCGCTTGGTAATGATTCAAATAGGTGTTAATAAATGTCAGCAAAATGTAGAAAACTCTTATTCTTAATGACAACCATCCTACTCTGTTAGTGTGCAAGTTGTAGCATTAGTGTGAGCACAACTCCACCCCCAGGTAAGCCAAAAGAAGGAAATTATGTGATCTGGTCACCTGCTTTCTTGTGACATTTGTTCAGGATGCATCTGCCTTACTAAAGAAGTCATGCTAATGTGCATACAGGATGAAAATGTACAGGAAGATACAGATGCTGAAAGTGATGACCCCCACTGTGCGCAGTAACTATGGTTTCCAAGTGCTCACACAGTAGGGCATGTTGTACAGCTTAGCGTCACTCACCTGTGAGTCACAGGCCACTTCTGTAAACAGATCATATGTAAGATGCATGTGGGAGTTTGAGGGGTACTTGATTTATTATGGTTTTATGGAACAGGGACTGTAGATGTGCTGGTGGGCTTCTTTTGATCCTTAAAGGCTGTACTGATGAGCAATGCCTAGCAGAATTCAGCTATGTTCAAGAATACTTATTTTCTCATTTGGATTGCACAAAGCTGACACTTACTCATCAACTCAGAGATGTGCTTTTTTTGCCACTCGGTATGTGCGGTTTTGTGCAGTGTATACAGAGGTTAGTGACAAAGTATTTCCAAAGCTTACTATCAGTGATGAACAGAACATGCTATCAGTGAAGTGTAAGCATATGATCTATCTGTGGAGGGATGCCCAGAACCCCAGACAAAAAGATTACAAACTCACACACCATGCATGGGAGGGAGGAACTGAACCTTGCTCCTACATTATATCTATGCCTTACAATAAACATCATCATAGTCTGATAATCATTATCATCATCATTTTCTAAAATGTTTTTCCTGGTGAGTGCCACTGTGTTTACATATTTCAAATAATTTCAATGTTCTGCAGATGCTTTTATTGTGGTTGGTGAAACAGTCCAATCACTGTAGTAGACTCTTGGATCATCTACTTCATATATAAGACATTTCATACTACTAGTGTTCATAGAGAAATGCAAGGACCTACCTCCAGTGCTCCTGGTCAAGCTTGGGACCAGTCAGCTATTTATTTTTAAACCATACCTTGTTGAAATGACAGAGTCCAGGTTTAAAGACAAAATTAATTGTTGTACTCAAGTGTGGTCAAGTTCATGATTCATGAGTGCTATGCATCTTTCCTTGTTGGTTTTTCCTTTTTAGCATGCCCTGCTGCCATATAATCCCATGAATATGAAGATTCTAAATACAGCTACAGAATATGCAAACCCTGAAAAAAAAGACTGAAAGCAAACTAATCCTGAACCTTTAAATATTAACTATAAAATAAAAAAACTGAGAAATGGTAATCTTGAGCCACACGCACGCGCACACACGCACACACACGTGCAAACACACACACACACACACACACACACACACACACACTCACAACTATATTTATTCCCACAGTGGTGTCATGTAACCTCAGAAAAAGAATGAATATTTCATTTTATGCAGACAATGGTAACTGTTTGACCTCGTGTTTAGAATATTGTACTAGTGAGACTACAAGGATACCTTCACATCATAAAAACTGCACAGTCAGTCTTTTGTCATTTTGCTTTCTTGTGACAATATAAAGGTTGCTTACAGGAGTAAAGGCTATTGGGACATGTTTCACAGGTCACAGCCCAAAACTGAATCTCTCCCTTTTTTTTCAGTATAGAAGCTGAACTAGTGATAGTGTATGTGCAGAGAAGAGACTTGTTGACTGGAACATATTTCTCCACAGTGGAGGGGGTGGTAGTTTGGAGGACAGTAGTGTTATCAGATTAACCACATAGTTTTCTGTAGCTGTACTAATTTAATTAGATCATTTATACAAACCAGACAGAGAGTTCAGAAAAAAATATGCAAGTTACCTCTAAGACAAATCAATGAATTCAGGATTGTTGGGATTCTGGATGGCTTTTTTAACGGTTTTATGTTGCCTCAGTTATTTGCGTACTGACATTTCTTAGTGTTACATAATACATGTTACAAATAATCAACTTTGAATGACTGTCCACGGATTCAGGAAATGACCCTGATCACTGGAACTAGGTAGTTGACCAAGAAAACTTATCTGTACTCACAGCATGACCAGTTAGAGTAGACAGACTGAGCTGCCAGTGAAACACTGACCGTGAAACAAATAAGTGTTTTTTCTTGGGGGGAAAAGAACAGTAATGTGAATTCTGTGCATTGCAGGAGGGTAAAAAAGGTTTCATAGTGTAGATATACTCTTAAGCTTTCTTATACAGAATGCACTGGTATGTGGCAGGCATTTCCTCTTGCTCATATCTCCATCTTACATCTAAGATAATAATGTATGTGTGTATAACTCATGTGTTCTAACTTAAAAAAAATATTCAGCACTTTAAGTTAAGACATGGTAACATATTCCAAACCAAGCTGCATATCACAGTTGTGTAACTAACAGTATCTATAGATGACAATGGTACCCGTCAGAATATACAAAAAAAAGTAGCATTAAGCAACATCCAGCACATATTCTGAACTTGTTCAATTACGTTTATATACTCCAGTAAATAACTACTTGGGTATTTAAAATATTAAAAGGTGTTAGCAACCACTTAGGCATTTGAAACATTAAAAGATGACAAACTATCAAACAGTGTAATTATCACTTTAGCAGTAATTAAGTTCATCTTTAATTACCCCTTTGCAATATTACTGAGAAGGTACATGCTAGCACATTATAATGTTTTGTACTACATTATTAAAATGTGACATCTACTGAATCAGACCAAATTATCAACTGTGCGTTCTATAGTCTAGGCATATTTTAATTACCAGGGACAAAGTAAATAACATGCAACAGAAACAGAACGCTAGGTAAGACAAATAATTGTATGTAGCTCATTTCTCATTAGTGACTCACTCTCAGAATAACGGGCTTGTTGATGTTTGACATCTCCTTGGCAGTAAGAAGGATGCAGAGAATCACTCATAACAAAAAAAAAGTTTCCCTTGAGAGCAGTTATTCCTCAGAAAAATGGAATGCGATTACTGATAAAAGGATACCTCTGAACAGACATCACATTCTTTATTGTTTAACAGAAAGATGTTGGGTCACCTTGTAGAAAGTATTCTACAAAAGATGACAAGAAGATCCCAGAATGATTTCTGAAAAAAATAAATTATGGAAACCACTTTTTCAGAAAAACACTAATGACAAGCGGGATCATTTAAATGCTCAGCTGCATAAAAAGCGTTACATCAGACCGTATGTTCTGAATTTATTCCAGTTTTAACACTGTCCTTTACTGGAAAAAATGTAGCTTACTGCTTTTGTTACACTTTGTTTTCTACAGTTGACTGATTTAGGGCACTGACCAATTAGAGAGGGGACCAAGGGAGAAATGTTCTATTACTGCTAAACAATAAGCGTTCAGTTTCAGACAATATGGAATGTAAACTATGGCAGCACTAAACTTTAACAAATAATATTTTGATACAAAGGTTATCTGAGAAGTAAGGAAGTCTGAATACATAAAGTGGCATTTTTGAGGCCACTTATTTAAAATATAATCTAATGTCAACAATTATAGTCAGAAACAGAAAGAAACATACCTTAGTTTGGTCACTGATGTAGTGCAAAGTCTATGTGTCACTCTACATGGTTTATCTTATTTTATACATTGTACTACCCTAAAATGCACTGATAGGGGCAAGCATGCTGTCATGCTTTGTTTTTCACAAATTGTTCTCTCCTCAGTAATATGCATTTGTTCCTTATCATGACATTTTCTTCCATTCCTTTTATATCACATTGTTTTGCATGTTCACTTAAAATGAAAATACTCCAAATCACAGCTTGATTAAATAATTCTGGAGTATTTCCAAATGTTTTGATAATGACGCATTCGATTTATATGATTTGCGTTTTGTAAACATTCTGAACAGACTTACAAAGATCCTTTTTAATTTAACTGAACAACATGATTAAATGAGGCACTTTGGTGAAAGATTTTTTTTTCTGTGCTATCATTCTCTAGTCATTCACTTTGTCAGACAAAAGTGTCAGACGTCTTGATTTCCCAAGCTATTTGCTCAGCTGTAACAAAACAACTGGTTGGTCTCTTCTCAATAAACCTACAGATCAAAAATGGGAATAGGCTTATCAGGTCTTTGGCAGTGGAGGATAGCAGGCCTATAACCATTGTGCCACATTGGCTATTCAGAGTAAAAAAGTTGTAAAAATAATTGATAAGAGCTAGAGGTACAAATACCTAAAGAAAGCATTATGAGATTTCATGCAAGCTTAACATGGTGTGCAATGAAAGCTAAACAGCTTAAAAAAGAGATACCACAAAAATAGAAAAACTATCAAGCTGGGTTTTAATTATACGTAGTTGTGTATGGACATTTATATACAGAGGAAAATGCATTCTGAGACAAAGAAAAGTTGTCTTTAGGGTATAGTCTTCCTTTAATTATGGATGTACAGTTAATTCAGGAAAAGATATTAGTAAGACAGTAGCTCTAGAGAGAGAATAAAAATATTGATTACTTGTTCACAGCTTAAAATATAAGAGATAACAAAATATAAATGATAGCAGGGCTAATGACAATAGGCAACATACCTCTCAACTACTACATATGAGCTGTCTTCCTCTGCTCCAGTTTCTCCTTTGGCAGATCCAGTTTTCTGTTCTTTCATTGGCTCAGTTGTACAGCTGATGAGAGAGGATCTCATTGAAGGCAAAATTGAGTAAATGAACTCAATGCTGGCTTTTAGCTACACTGGACATACAAGTGCAGATAAAAAATTGACTAATAGTATAGCAAGCTTCTAGCTGCCTATGTTATCACTTTTCTTTTCTGGGTGCAGTTTAATGCTACTCTGATCTGTGGACTGATAGCATAGTATAATTAGAAAAAGTAACTTTTAGCTCCCTGTGCTATTTAACTGTTTCTCTCTCTGTACAATGCTATTGGTCCATTCAGGAGACCAGTAGCAAAGTGCAACTAGAAAAGTAGTCCAGTAGCACAGTACAGGGCTTGATGCAGCACTAGCTGACATAGGCAGCTGGCTAAAGGGGCCCAGTCAAAACATTAATTTGAAAAGGCAATTTTCCTCCTTTAGTTCAGCATTCACATTAACATTAGTTTAAAAAATATCCTGCATTGCTTAACATCAGTAAATACCAATATTGCTGCTTTAACATTTTCAGTGCTTGCTTTCAGCTGCTTTGACAGTGCAGGTATAACAAATTTAGACCAAGTGTGAGATTTCATGGGTATATTAACAAATGTGAGATATGCAGCATTATGTCATGGAGAGGCACAGGCTAATGAAAAGACAAGAGATGGATGTTATGTGTACAAGCTACAGGAGACAAGGTGTCTGGATATGCAACATTATCAGATGGCAACAGGCTTGTGAAAGAGGGAGTGTGTGTGTGTGTGTGTGTGTGTGTGTGTGTGTGTGTGTGTGTATGTGTGTGTGTGTGTGTGTGTGTGTGTGTGTGTGTGAGCGTGCGCGTGCACGTGTGTGTGTATGTGTGAGCGTGCGCGTGTGCATTTGAAATACCCCAGTTTGAAAAAGCAGTTTAGTCAAGTGCCTTGCTCAGGCTCAAACTCTGCAACTTGGTTACAGGAGTCAAAAAACATATTCCTCTACACAGATTTCTAAATCTTGATTAACTTTTCTTTTCCTTTGGCAAACTACTGGGCATCACTGTCAGTGTCAGTCAGTTTCACTGCCTTTGTTCTTCACAATATACATGTGATTCCAATAAAAACTGATTATTTCATTTGTCTCTCTAACAAATGCTGCTTTGTTAACAATAAATATAATTTAAAACAATCAAGAAGGTGAATCAAAGAATGCATGTATTTTCCTAGGTCCTAAAATGTATGCAGGTTGCCATGTTTTGAAAGCAGCCGGGGACAAAGGTACACTTAATCTGCCACTGATTGAATGTAAGTTTCACTGCATTTTCAATGAATGTGAACTTCAACAGAAGAGAAGTTTAATGCTGTTTATGCTAAGTCTATTTACAATGGGCTGATACTTCATTTAATCACAGGCCCATCAATGCTTGAGCAATACAAAGACCACATCTCTGTAGTCATTATACATTTAAATTTAAAGAAGAAAACAGTATGCATACAACAGTTTTGAAGAGTGTTTATGGTAATAGGGGAGAGATAACCAAATAATGGGGCACTGGAATGGCTGTAGGGAAACCCTGGTCCATTCATCTGCCTAGGACCCATTTGGCCATGATCCAGCTCTGGCACAGAGAGCTTCTACCCACCTATAATGTCGGTCCTTTTTTGTAGCTGCAGTGTGTGTTATTGGTCGAGTCAGTTGACCAACAGTTAAATGCAGCTATAAAAATAAACCACTAACACTTTGGGCTTCTATCTCCTAGTGGTGTTTGTTCATTTTTCAGCTGCACTTTTATCAGTCTATTCAGCAGACCAGTAGCACATTGTAGGTAGAAAAATGCAACAGTAACACATAGGAAATGTAGCTGCAGCCATTCTTCTAACTATAGTGAGCTATTGCTCTTTTGAGCATACTAATAATAGCTCAGTACACCTAGAAAAATAAACAAAAAACACAATGCAGCAAGAAAGTACTGCAATCCAATACATTAAGTAATTTAGGATTCATTTAACCAGTTGTACATTCTTAAGTGAAAGTACTCAGGTCCATGTGTGAATTAACTGTAGGAACTCTAGCAAGACGTTTATATAAAGATGTTTGCTAAAGTTCTACACTTCAGACTTTATTTAATTTTTGGTTCTCAATTTCATGATGGGGGATGCTCCTTTTCTGGGTCACCTACATTGCTTTTTAAAGACAGGCACAATGACTTTTAATGTTCAAAGGTTGAGAAGTATGGTGGGCAGCATTTTTTATTTTAGTACTCATCTTTTCCTGGATAAAAAAAAAAGTGAGATAGAAAAAGATAGCAGAATAACTGAGAGTGACTAGACAAGGATTATTGCAGGAAAAGAAAAGTACTATGTTATAACACAGCGGGTAGAAGAGTAGCACAAGTAGGTATAGTGCATAAAGAAATGAAACATCTCAACTGTAATGCTAACATAAGATTTGACAGTAGTAATGGATCTGACTATCTTAAAGCATATGTACAGGGTACATCAGTTCAAGTACATGAGGGCAGGGGGGAACCAAGCCTGAAGCATATCTACATATACTATTGTAAGCTTTTTATAAACTGTTTATTTATTTATTAACATCTGTCTACCGTGCAAGTCTGACTGGGCAATAAATTCCCATTTTCAGAGGTGTTCTGGGGAGAAAAGCTTCAGGGAGTTAAATAATATCAAATAAAATAGGTGTATAGATGTACTTAAAGTGCATATATACATACAGTTTAATAGTGGAAAACATACAATAAAGCATGAGGAGACACCACTGGTATAATAAAAGAAAAAAATATGACAATCAGTATATGCAAAAGTATTAGCAGCATAGTCTACTGTTCTAAGAAATAAAAAAATGATACAACCCCCACCCCAATAATGGTTAGAGGGCAGGTGTAGAAAGGGCGAGATAGATAGAATGATGAAAAGTTAGCAAAAATGTAAAGTATTTTTTGATGTAGACCATAGCAGACACAAAGTCATAAAATACCAGGATTTGCAAGCAGAAATGAGATCAATGTGGAAAAAAGTATTAAAATATATTCTGGCAGCCAACAAAGTACCACAGGACATAAGGGCAGTTAGGGTAGAAAAACCACTAGTGCAATGATTCTTCTTACTTAAAATTCCAAAATGCTTCTTCTCAACTAAGTAAAGACGTCTTCTCCTCATGTTTTAAAAAATTCTTTGTTTGGATCTGATGATGTCAGCAGATACGTATGCAGATATGTACGCAGTCCCATGATTGCAGACCTATGCATGTAGTCAGTTTTGAGGAGGCCCATATCTTCTTCAGAAAAAAGAAGCTTTTTTGAAATTTGCAGGCTCTGGTTGTGTCTTTGTGGGGCTCCTTTCACCTCTGGAAAACCCATCTCAAACTCGCCAAAGAATGGAGGTAGTGAAAGCAGCACAGACTCAACATGTTGACATTTAGTGGCAAGAGTTGTATACAAACTAACCACTTTGGGCATCTAATGTGATGCACAGTATCCTCATGACAGAATAACACAAATCACAGACTACATGCCATGGCAGGGCTAGATACTCGACAGTGTAAAATATGTCTCTAGGTGATTTGGTCATGTTGACCAATGTTGCCAAATGGGCATGGGGATTTGCCAGTGATAAGTGGGTTGAGGACTCTGCCTACTCCGACCTACATCAGGGACCCATGCTAATCGTGTATGTGGCCCTATTGGCCAGTGTGTTCCCACCATAATGCCCAGCAATGCCGGCTCAATAAGCTACTGGCCAGCCAGTGTCGATTTGCCCAACTTGAGTAACCTGGGATAGATCTGTTGAGCAAAAGCTGGATGCAAAACCATCAACCTGCTAAGCATAAACAAAGAATTGCTACACTCACTGTAGGTTTTCTGACAGGACATAACATTGCAGTGGATGACATGATGATAAGGAGGAGGAGGTTGCACCTCCTATGTGTCCAGGAGACAAGCTGAAAGGGCAGTGCATCAAAGTCACTTGGCTTGGGATCCAGAGTCTACTACTCAGGAGGATAGGCTAGAAATGGTGAGGGAATTGTGGTAAGGGAAAGGCTTCAGAAGATAGTGAGGGATGTCATCAGAATTAGTGAGAGACTCATTGCAATCAGACTTCAGCCTAATGACAGAACAGTATTTATATTCTCAGCCAGTGCCCCACAGCAGGTTTGTGATTGTGAGGAAATTAGTGCATTCAGACAGCAGTTGCAGGACCTACTAGATAAATCATCATCATCATCATCTTTCGGCTGTTCCCGTTAGGGGTCACCAAAGTGGATCACCTGTTTCCATTTCTTCCTGTCCTCTGCATCTTGCTCTGTCACACCAACCACCTGCATGTCCTCTCGCACCACATCCATAAACCTTATCTTAGGCCGTCCTCTTTTCCTCTTACCTGGTAGCTTCATCCTTAGCAGCTTTCAGCATCCCTCCTCAGCATATGTCCAATCCAATGTAATCTTGCCTCTCTGGCTTTGTCTCCAAACCTTCCAATCTGGGCTGACCCCCTAATATACTTATTCCTAATTCTGTCCACCCTCGTCACACCCAGTGCAAATCTTAACATCTTTAACTCTGCCACATCCAGCTCTAACTCCCGCCTTTTTGTCAATGCCACTGTCTCCAACCCATATAACATAGCTGGTCTCACTACCCTCTTGTAGACCTTCCCTTTCACTCTTACTGGTACTCGTCTGTCACAAATCACTCCTGACACTCTTCTCCACCCACTCCATCCTGCCTGTACTCTCTTCTTCACCTCTCTTTGACACTCACCATTACTCTGAACTATTGATCCCAAGTATTTAAACTCATCCACCTTCTCCACCTCTACTCCTTGCATCCTCACCATTCCTCTATCCTCCCTCTCATTCACACAAATATATTTTGTCTTAGTCCTGCTGACCTTCATTCCTCTTCTTTCCAGAGCATATCTCCATCTCTCCAGGGTCTCCTCCACCTGTTCCCTCCTCTCACTACAGATCACAATGCCATCTGCAAACATCATAGTCCACGGGGACTCCTGTCTGATCTTGTCTGTCAACCTGTCTATCACCATTGCAAAGAGGAAAGGGCTCAGAGCTGATCCTTGCTGTAATCCCACCTCCACCTTAAACGCATCTGTCACTCCCACCACAGACCTCACCGCTGTCACACTACCCTCATACATATCTTTTACCACTCTTACATACTTCTCTGGCACTCCCGACTTCTTCATATAATACCACAACTCCTCTGTTGGCACCGTCATATGCTTTCTCTAAGTCTGTCAGGACAGTATGAATTGGTGTTAATAATGGGTGACTTGAATGTACATACCTGGACAGACAGAACAGGATATGAGGACTGCCTGGATCCACATGGTGTGGAGCAACAGGAATAAAGAAGAGGTCATTCTAGACTTCTTTCTGGCAAATGGCTGACAATAGCCAACACATGGGTCAAAATAGAGACAGTCAAAAGATCACAAACAAGAATGGCCAACATGTAACCCACGCTGACTTCCTCCTAGTAAGGAAAGGGCACTAGGGTAGAATCAGCGATTACAAAGTTATCCCCAGTGGAACAACAGCCCACAGCATAAACCACTGGTTGCCACAATCAGCTACAATAAGTGGTCAGGGAAGGCTGTAATGTTAACAGAGACCAGATGAAGTTTTGGAAGTTGACTGGAGAGAAAGCACAACAGTTCAATAAATTATTCAGAGCTGTAGCACCTCAAGAAAGGGAGTAAATAGATGCAGTTGAAGAAGGGCAGCACCTCAAAACGGCATGTGTGAGAACTACAGAACAGATATGTGGCTGAGCCAACAATGGAAATAAGGTACATAAGGAAAGCCGGTGGTGGAATGCAGAAGTCTAGGAAGTCATCAAAAAATGAAGGAGTGCAGAAAAAAGTGGGAGATAGAAAAGATGGACCAGGTGAGGAAGGAATATTGGTTTGCTAATAAAGAAGCTAAGAACAGAGTTGCAATAGCAAAGAACAAGGCATCAGAGGCACTCTACCAGCTTTTCAAAAGTAAGTCAGTAAGTCAGATGGCACAAATAAACTATATCAGGTTGCAAGGCAAAGACAGAAAGATAAAGAAGATAGTCATACCTGCACCTGTCACCCCTGGGATTCCGGATATTGGCAAAGGCTCTTGCCACCCCCATAGTGCCTTTTTTAGGCAAGGCTCAAATTCTAAACCTACCACCCTAGAACACAAAAAAGGAAAAAAACTAAGGGTAATGCTGCTCAATGCCAGAAGTCTAAATCTCAAAATGCATGCACTCGAGGCCCTTCTCAGTATGGAGAACATCGATGTCTGTGATGTGACAGAAACCTGGTTCAAGGCTCCTGAGAGCACCCCAGCGCTATCAGGTTTTACCTCATATCATGCGTTCCGGCCCCAAAATCCGGACAATACCAAGAAAGGAGGGGGGGTATCCATATTCATCAAGGACACCCACACCTCAAGACTGGTGGCAACGCACGATGCATCGGAGACCATCCAGGTGCAATTAACCATAGGCAAGACTGCTCTGCAAATTGTAGCATGTTACAGGCCACCCTCACAAACTCAGGAAACTCACATGGCCTTCCTGAAAACACTAGAGGGATAAATGTATCACCAAACACCATCATACTAGGTGACTTCAATTACCCTAATAAAGACTGGGAACACTACTCAAGCCCAAACACCCTAGCCCAAAAGTTCCTGGAATTCATAAACTCAAATGCCATGGAACAACTAGTCACCATCCCCACAAGAGGAGATAACATACTTGATCTCATCATCACGAACATGGGAGCACAATGTTCAACACCGGAAGTATACCCCTCACTGGTGAGATCAGATCACAAACTAATCTCGCTGGAGGTCCTCATCCCACCCCACCTGAAATAAAAAGACCACAGTAAAGAACTTCTCAAAAGCCGACTTCACACTTCTAAAGACTAGTGTGGTCTCCTTTCAGGCCCCGAGCGGGAAACAATACTCAAGCCGCTGAATCACTTACAAACGCCTTCTACCAGCACCTGCAGGACTGCATGGATAAGGCAATCCCAAGCAAAACAAAGACTCTTTGTACCAAAGGCAAGCATCCAGTCTGGTGGACCCCAGCCATAAACAAACTCTACAACAAAAGGAGGAAGCTACTACAAGATAGAGCAAAATCCTTAAAAGGTAAGACACTCTTGATCACTATAAGTAAAAACTAAGAGCTCTCATAAAATCATCCAAAGCAAATTTCGAGAGAAAAATAGCTAAAGACTCAAAAGACAATCATAAGGCCTTCTTTAGCTATGTTAGAAACCTAGGAGGAAACTCCCAGATATGCTCAGAACTAGTTCAAAATGATGTGAAGATTACTGATCCTACAGACATTGCCAACATACTGGCTGACAGGTTCAGTGCAAACTTCTCCCCTCCCCAAAAGGAGAGATATCTATACCAAATGAGTGCAGCCCCCCAAACATCTCCAGCGCCCAAGTGAGAACGGCTCTCTCCAAAGCAAAAAACACAGCATCCATGGGACCCGATGGTGTCCCCGGCTGTGTGCTCCACGAACTCAATGAGGAATTAAACCCACAGCTAGGACAGCTGTTTAATCAAAGTCTTACCTCTGGATACGTACCCAGGGAGTGGCGCACTGCAACTGTGGTCCCACTTCACAAAGGCGGTGCCTCCACAGACCCTGGAAATTACCGGCCCATTAGCTTGACAAGCCTTATCTGCAAAGCCATGGAGAGGATGATAATGGACCTCATAAATAAAGACATAGGGAATTTGCAGACTTTGGATCCAACCCAGTTTGGCTTTGTCAAAGGCAGATCATGCCTTTTAAACTTGGTTGACTTTTTTGAAACAGTCACCAAAGCCATTGATGAGGGAAAGGCAGTCCATACAGCCTACCTCGATCTGGCTAAGGCCTTGATGCAATACCCCACTCGGGTATCATTGAAAAACTCATCAGCTTAAATGTTAACCCATACATCACAAGATGGGTTGCAAACTGGCTGAGTGACAGAACCCACAGGGTCAGAGTTGCTGGCGCCATGTCAGACTCAAAGCCTGTCACAAGTGGTGTCCCACAGGGCTCAGTCCTGGGCCCACTCTTGTTTGGCATCTACTTTTCCGAAGTACAAGCAAACACAGGAGGGTTATGGCTGACAAAGTTTGCAGATGACTGCAAACTGGGTGCCATAGTAGAAAACACATCTGACACAGATATCCTTCAGAAGGGTCTCACAGAAACGGATAACTGGTGCCAGAGCCACGGCCTAAAGTTAAATGCCAAAAAATGCATAGTCATACCCTTCGGGAAAAACAAGGTTACCCCTAGCTACCAAATAGGTGGCAATCCACTGAGCACAGAAGAAGTTATCAGGGACCTGGGGACCCAGGTTGATAGTAGTCTGTCATTCGACACCCATGTACCTAAAGTAGTTAGGAAGTCCTTCTACATTGCCCACCTTATCATGAAGGGATTCTCATCTAGATCAAGGGAGGTCATAGTTCCCTTTACTCATCACTCATCAGACCAATGATTGAGTACAATGCCCCATTCGGAATGTATCTGACCCGACACTTGCAGCAGCTGGAGAGGCCACAAAAGTTCCTCACCAAAAGGATAAAGGGTCTCAAAAATCTGTCCTATGCTGCCCGACTGAAAGAACTCCAGCTCTATTCAGTCGCTTACCGCTTGCTCAGAGGTGACCTTTGCCTAACATACAAGGCCATGTCAAACCCAGATTTGATGAATATGCTTCACCTCAAAAATCTAGATCCATCAGAGCCACAAGGGCGGGAGACTTAAACCTCGACACGGCTATTAATAGGACGTGCTGGAGGGATAGATTCATCACCCAAAGACTCCCTATGCTGTGGAACAAAATCCCGGTACATGTGAGGCAGAGCACCTCGCTGGCCTTGTTCAAGAGAAATCTTGACCAATGGATGGGAGATCGCAGATATACCCCAGGAATTACCTCAGTGTCACTGCTCGACAGAGGCACAGCAAAATAATGGGTATAGTTCCCCATACTAAAGGGGTGGCGTAAGCCACAAAACAATGGGCTAGGCTTATAAATGCCCTCGGGCAGATAGCCTAGTATGAACCTATGAACCTATACACCGTTCATAAGGGATGCCAGCAACAACCAGTCCACAGGACATCAAAAGCAGATGGAAGGAGAACTTTCCAGAAATTTCTGAATGAAGAAAATCCATAGAAGCTGTACTTCCCCAGACACAGACTATGATGAGAGAAGAAGAGGAGTCCACCATAGAAGAAGTAAGAACAGCACTAAGGAAAAATGAAGTCAGGGAAAGCAGCAGGCTCAGATGACGTCACACCAGATATGATAAAGATGCTGGGTGAGATAGGGGAGAAATGATTCCTGTGGGTACTCATAGTAGTGTGGAGACAGAGATGTATCCCATATGGCTGGAAAATAAGCATACTAGTGCCAGTGTTCAAGATCAAAGGGGACATTTACAACTGTTGGCAGTGTAGAGGTATCAAACGTATGTCACATTGCATGAAAGTTCTGGAGAGGGTGACTGATAAATGAATACGCAGAGTAGTAGAAAATAAGATGGGAGATGAGCAGTCTGTATTCACATCAGAATGCAGCAAAACTGACCTGATGTTTGCAGTGAGACAGACAGTAGAGAAGAGTCTAAAGATGAGGAAAAAGTCCAAGTGGGCATTTGTGACTTGGAGAAAGCATATAACAAGGTAACAAGAAAGCTAATTTGGTTAGTCCTGCGGTGGTTAAAAGTCTCCGAAACATTGGTAGAATTAGTACAAGCTAAGTACAAGAACCCACCAACTCAAGTATGGTCAATGTTTGGTCTTGCAGAGGTGTTCCCGGTATGAGTGAGTGTGCACCATGGGTTTGGCTCTGACCCTTCTGCTGTTCATACTGGTGATAGAGTTCATTAGATAACAGGTTGGAAGGGACAGATTGACAAAGATGCTGTATGCATATGATGTGCATTACAGGCAAACTCTGAGCAAGAACTTCAGCAAAGGATCGGGGAAATGCAATGCAAATCTGAAGGCACATGGGATGAAACCTGAGTACATAATGGCAGCAAATGGAATCAGAAGAAGCTGAGAACTAAGATAGAAGGGAAAATAGCGAAACAGGTTAACAGCTTCAAGTATCTGACAGGGATGGTTGAGGTGAAGGGAGATCTGAATGAGGAGGTCAAAGCTACATTCAGAGACGATGCAGCCAACTGACAAAGAATGTCAGGTGTAGTATATAACAGACGTAGGCCAAAGAAGCTGAAAAGTTAGGTGTACAAATCAGTGCTGCGACCAGTGCTACGGTATGGCATGGAAACCTGGGCAGTAAAGGCAAAGCGGTTGAAGAAGCTAGAGGTGATGGAGATGAAGTGCCTGAGATGGGACAGTAGGGTTCACATTGTGGGACAAACAAATGAGGACATAAGAGCAGAAGCCAAATTAGCTCCAATTGCAGAAATAATTCAAAGAAAACAGATTAGTAGTTCTAACACATGTACAGAAGAGAGGTACAGAAAGGAAGACAATCTAGTGAAGAAGATTTGGGGCAGGCAGGAAGAAGGCAAGAGGAAACAAGGGCATCCAGCAAAGCGATGGATGGATTGCATGAAAGAAAACCTACAACAGTCATGCATGAGTGCTGAGGAAGGCAGGAGAGTGGCATTGAACAGAGAAGGATGGCAACATTTAACACAACACCCTGAACCCATGTAGAAAATAAAGGAAAAAGGGGGCTAATGATGCTAACGAGTATGCATTGATTTTTATACATCATTCCACAACCATGAATAATTTTTCCTATTTTCATGTCCAATTGATTTCTGAATGAAGAAAACCCATAGAAGCTGTACTTCCCCAGACACAGACTATGATGAGAGGAGAAGAAGAGGAGTCCACCATAGAAGAAGTAAGAACAGCACTAAGGAAAAATGAAGTTAGGGAAAGCAGCAGGCTCAGATGAGGTCACAGCAGATATGATAAAGATGCTGGGTGAGATAGAGGAGAAATGGCTCCTGAGGGTACTCCTAGTAGTGTGGAGACAGAAACATATCCCATATGACTGGAAACTAAGAATACTAGTGCCAGAATATAAGAGTAACTGGAAAATGCTCCCTTTACATATGGGAATTTTTTTCCTGGTTTTCCATACTAAGGGTACTTTGCCTGTTTTTAGAGACCCCTTGATAAATATGGTAAGAAGGAGTGCTGTGTAATACCCAAGTTGTCTAACATATGTTGGATGGAGACCATTAGTAGAAATGTTGGCATGATTTCTGATTTAATTAATAATCACTTCATAATAGTGACTGCTGTGACCTAGATATTGAATCCGGGGTGTCCATTTTCTGTATGGCTTTATAAAATTTAAAACTGGTACATTTTCTGTCAGCTTCACAACCATGGATGATAAGTAGTTTCTTAACACAATAGCCTTATCCTGATGTGCAGTGAGGGGCATATGTTTGCCACCAAATGTGTTACTTTTTCCTTGGGGCTCATTTATATACTTCCAGCAATTCATTCAGCAGGTTAAGTTTCTGCACTGCAAAGAGGTGTAGTAGCTTTGTTTAGCATACTGTTCTGTGGATTTCATAGACATCTGTGTATGTAATGCAGTTGTTCTCCCTTTGGGATTTAAATTTTTGTCAAGACAGGTACTTTTCAGAAATGAGTTGTAATCCATGGTAAGGCATGAGCCTTGTGTTTTATATCCCTGCAGACAGCATACTAATTAAGTTGGCCTAGTAGTAGTAGTTAATTGAAGATAGCTACTTCATCTGCAGTAGGTAAAGCAGGTAGAAGTCCATAGCTTCTAGTGTGTGAATATTTTGACCCATATGAAATTATTGATTACTATATGAAAAGCCATTATGTGTATTTCCAAGTGGTAAATGTTGGAAGGTGGTCACCCTGCACAAACTGAAGTGGCATTTTAGCAAGGGATATTCCAAATTGTTAGAGATGTCTGCTGTTATACACACCTGTTTGGATGTCACTCCCTCTTGACAGCCAGAACTGTCAGGAGATATTCAAATCTGACAGTAATACTCGCATGCATGATCAGTTTTAAAATCAGTTAAAAAGTGTGATCGTCTTCACACCAGAAGATTGTGCATTAGTTTACTTGGAATAGTAAGGCTTAAGATTCATACAAACAACTCTGAGTATTATATTACCACCTATTTGGTTAAATGTCATTCCTTACTATATCAGGAGGTTGGCTCAGGCCTAGTTTCATGTCAGTAAAATTATTAACCAAGCTGGCTAGTCCTCTAAATATCTACCATATCTGACTTTTCTATTAGTAATATTTTCTGAAATATTTTCCTCTTCATTTTAAATATTGAACTTAGATTTTAGGGACTAAGATCACGTTAGTTTTAAGTAATTACATAAACCTAGAAAGTCAGATGTTTTATTTAAAAAAAATGTACACATTTAAATGAATAAGTCTAATGTTAAATTTCTATTTAAGCATACCAAAATCAGGCTATGTGTGGTGTATATATTTAAATTCCTTACGGTTAGCGTGAGTGTGTCCTGAGCATCCATTAGGTTCAGTATTGCTTCCCTGAGTTCAGACCACACTTAAGACTGGTATGTTTGCTATGAGAAAACTCACAGATAAAATGCCTTTAGTGAGATAACACTCCAAGAGTTAATCATCTGAAATGTGGGGACCCACTAGAGCAAGTTCCAAAATGTAGAGACTGAATCGATGCAGAAAGAAACCTACATATGCTAAGTCCAAGATGGCCATCTCTCGGAGTATCTTCTTTTCTCCCAAAGAATGGCGATCTTATTGTTAGCATGGCAATGCTATTAATTTATTTTCAGCAGAAGGAAAAAAGAGTTAAGTTTGATTACATGCTATGCTTTTTATTAGAAGGGAGAGTATGTAAAATCTGGCAGTTCTACAAGAATAATAGTAATTTATAAGCAAATTATGTAGAAGATTAATATTCCCCAGACAGAGTTGCCAGCCTCTTAGAAAACAACTTTAAACGGACAAATCCCCTTTGAATAGATAACATTCCAAAGAGTATATTATGCACAGGGAGAATCTAGAAGAAAACAAAATGGCCTACCTTTGACAAGAAATCCATATGCTGTGAGCAAAACCTTTTCATGAAGCTGCCATTTCTTCTCCGGTCACTCACAATGGGCTGCAAATAGCAAAAACGGAGCAGGGCAGCCATTATATAAATAAATGTTTCACTGCATTTAAACGCATTCCTAATTAAATGAAGATTTGTGAGTTCTTCATTAAAATTCTGAATTCAAAATGGACTAGCTGTGTATTAAGCAAGGTCTTTACTACTGCACAATTAACTGCAGAAAAATATATCTCTGTTTAAACTAAATTGCCATTTAGGCATGCTCATTATAGAAGCATAATCTACCTGGAAGAAACTATGGATTACTCACTGTCACTGAGAACTTTAAATACATACTGCAGAAATAAACAGAATGTGAGCATTAACTGCCAATCTAGAAGGCACACAGTGTCATTGCCACAAATTGCATGCAAGGAAAATGTATTGTAACCCCAGAAATACTTTACATAACTTCTCTGAAAATTAATTCAAGCTGACATTTGCCTTTTGCAATGAAACAGTCAGCTGTTCTACACTGTGGAGTCTATCCTTCTGTTTTGGACACTGCAGCAGATCTACTTGACTAGAATTAGGGACCTGCATGTAGCATCACCCCTCTGGTCAAAAAGATTCCGGTACCTTTGCTGTATTGAGGTACCTATCCACTTATGAGGGTGTTTGAAGTGCTACCCCTAATTATTAGCTTTTGGACTCTGATCCCCCAGCAGGTTTGATTATCCGCTCTTCCCCCTCTGTTTACAGCTTTGTTTTCTCATTCTTTCCCAACTTTTTACATTTTAATCCCATGTGCATAAACATTTACAACTTTTAACATTCAGTCCTCTCTGTTCTTCTTTCCTTCCTCTGAGGCAGGCACAAAGGACAACTGTGTAAGTGAAGGGTCTCCTGTTAAGACTGTGAACATGCAAACAGTAATCTGAATGTGTACTTAAATGTAATCATTTTTTTCTCTGTAGATATATTGTTTTACATAATGTGCTGATTCACACAGGTTGGCATCACATCCAGATTCAAACACTTTCACTTACTCCACCAGTATAACAGAAGCAATAAACCTTCCGCAAATAAAAGATTGCTATCCATAATATGAAAACAAAAATTTGATAAAAGAACTCTCCACAACCCCATATCTTTGCCAAGGAAAGACCATTTCCATAATTAAAAACTGTATTGACAAAATATGTTCAGCAGATAAACATGGACTTTGTTTCATTATTTAGAAAGAATTTTCAACATTCCATGAGTGCCTTCACAATTCTGTGGCTAGAATCCTTCATCTTTCTCCAAAGAAGAGTGCATACCTCTGCTACTGATCATGAACTTGTAGTGTTAGTAATAAATTATGGACTTTAAAGAGTTGAGAAGACACTTATCAGTTAATCCATTGTTTGTATCATCTCCATTGCCAAGTCATTGAATTTGGATCATATGAATAACTTCAGCATGCTCCAAATTAGATGATTATCTGGTTTACTATTGAAAATGCGAATGGCACTTGGGCGACAGTCGGATAGTCGAACGTATAAGGTTGTAAACAAGGATGTCGAAGACAAAATAATCAATCTAGGAACGGTTTTAACATGGGTCGAGGTAGGTGTTCAGTATTATTCCCTACTACAAACATCTTCCCTACCTCCACCCATGTTAAAACCATTCCTAGATTGATTATTATGTCTTCGACATCCGTGTTTACGACCTTATACGTTCGACTATCCGACTGTCGCCCAAGTGCCGTTTGCATTTTCAATAGTAAACCGATTATCCTGCTGTTTGATACTGTTATCCTGATTTTCGATGGATTACACATGCCTGGTAGTAAATCATTATCCTGATGTTCGATGTATTGCACATGCCTGGTGGTATATCATTATCCTGTTGTTTGATGGATTGCACATGCTTGGTAATATATCATTATCCTGATATTCGATGGATTGCATGTGACTGGTAGTATATTATCATCCTGACAGTGAATTTCACATGCCTGGCAGTAAGTCATTATTCTGATTTTCCATGGATTGCACATGCATGGTCGTATATTATAGGTTCATAGGTAAGTACTAGGCTATCTACCCTGAGGGCATATGTAAGCCTAGCCAGAATGTGTTGGCTTTCGCTAACCCCTTAGATTAGTTCCCTGTGCCTCTGTCCAGCAGAGCCATTAGTTTGCTGTGCCTCTGTCCAGCAGAGCCACTGCAGTGATCCCCGGGGTAAATTTTCTGTTTCCCATCCACTCATCAAGGATTCTTTTGAAGAGTGTTAGTGAGGGGCTCTGCCTAATGTAGATTGGAATCCTGTTCCAAAGCATGGGGAGTCTCTGGGACAGGAATCTATCCCTCCAGCAAGTCCTATTTATCATTATGGTGAGGTTTAGATCCCTAGAGCGTGTGGCTCTCGAGGATTTTTTTTTTTTTAGGTGGAGCATGTCCATCAATTCTGGGTTGGACATGGCCTTGTATGTCAGGCAGAGATCACCTCTGATTAGGGGTATGCAACTGAGTACAGCTGGAGTTTCTTCAGTTGGGGCTGCATAGGGCATCTGTTTGAGGCCAGTAATCTTCTTGGTGAGGTACTTCTATGGTCTCACAAGCTGTTGCAGGTGTCTTGTAAGGTACATCCCAAATGGGGCATTGTACTCTATGATGGGTCTGATGAGTGATGAGTAGAGGGGTACAATAACCTCTTTTGTTCTAGATGCGAACCCTTTTGTGATTAGGTGGGCCACATAGAAGGATTTTCTAACCACCTTGGCAATATGATTATCAAAGGAGAGATTACTATCTACTTTGGTCCCCAGATCCCTCATTTCATTTTCTGTATTTAGGGGACTACCATGTACATGGTAGTTCATGGGTACTTTGTTTTTTCCAAAGGGGATGACTATGCACTTTTTGGCATTTAGCTTGAGGCCATGATTTTGACACCAGGTATCCATCTCAGTGAGACCCTTCTGGAGGATATCTGTATCAGCCAGAGAGTCAATTATGGCCCCCAGTTTGCAGTTGTCTGCGAACTTGGTCAGCCATAGTCCTCTTGTGCTTGCCTGTACCTCTGAGAAGTATATACCAAACAGAAGGGGTCCCAGGACTGAGCCCTGGAGATGCCACTTGTAACCAGTTTAGAGTTGGACCTATAGCCTGTAACTCTCCACCATGTGGGTTCTATCCATGAGCCAATTGGCAACCCATCTCGTGACATAGGGGTTTATGTTCAGGCTGGTGAGCTTGTCTATAATACCAGAATGGGGAATGATGTTGAAAGCCTTTGTGAGGTCTAGGTAGGCTGTGTGGACCTCCTTTTCCTCATCTAAAGCCTTGGTAACTGTCTCAAAGAAGTCCACCAGGTTTAGGAGGCATGATCTGCCTTTAACAAAGCCAAATTGAGTAGAGTCCAATGTTTGGAGGTTCCCAATGTCTCTGTTAATGAGTTCATGATGATGGGCTCCATAGCCTTGCAGACCAGGCTAGTCAGGCTTATAGGGCGATAGTTCCCGTGGTCCGTTGTGGCTCCACCTTTGTGGAGCAGGAAACTGTTGCTGTGCACCACTCTATGGATACATAGCCTGTAGAGAGGCTGAGTTTGAACAGTGTGTTTAGGTGAGGGGTTAGTTCATTTTGTAGTTCGTGTAAGAGATAGCCTGGGACACCATCTGGTCCCATTGAAGCTGTGTTTTTTGGCTTTGGATAGGGCTATTTTAACCTGTGTGTCAGTGATTGCCGGGGCTCTACAGTCTTCTGGTATGGTTATGGGCCCTTTAGAGGTGGTGGGGGGGTGAAGTTTGCACTAAACCTTTCTGCCAGAATGTTGGCAATATCAGTCAGTTCGGTGTATTATATGCCATTCTGCACTAACTCAGAACATATCTGAGAGTTTTCACTTAGGTTCTTGACATAGCTAAAAACGCTTTGTGGTTATCTTTGGAGTCCTTGGCAATTTTTTTTTCGAAGCTAGTCTTGGATGATTTTATGAGGGGGTCATAGTTTCTTGCTGATACTGATCAGGGATGTCTTTCCTTCTTGGGATTTTACTATGGCAGGAGTCCACCAGACTGGTTTCTTTTTCTTGAAGGACTGAGTCTTAGTTTTGCTTGGGATAGCATGATCCATGCATTCTTGCAGGTGCTCATAGAGTGCCTTTGTAAGAGATTCAGCAGCTTGGACATCATTGTCCTTTAGAATGGGGGCTGTGAACCTTTCCACCTCGGTTTTAAGTAAAGTGAAGCTTGCATTTGAAAAGTTTTTCATGATGGTTTCCTTGATTGGGGGTGGGGGGCAGAATGTGGATATCCAGAGTGATTAGTCTATGGTCTGATCTAACCAGCGAAGGGTGGACCTCCAGTGTAGAACACCGGTCGCCCATGTTGTTGATGACCAAGTCCAATATGTTGTCACCTCTACTGGGGGTGTAGATTAGTTGATTCAAGTCGTTCACATTTATAAATTCTAGGAAGCATTGGGCCAGGGAGTAGTACCATTATCCTGATGTTCAATGGATTCCACATGCCTGGTCATATATCATTACCTTGTTGTTCGATGGCTTGCACATACATGGTAGTATATTATTAACCTGATGTTTGATTGATTGCACATGCCCGGTAGTATATCATTATCCTGATGTTTGATGGATTGCCCCTGAATGGTAGCATATATTAACCTGTTATGGACTGCACCTGCCTGATGGTATTATGATGTCCCTGATGTCCACAGAATTCTGTGCTATGCTCTTTAGTCGTTGCATATGTATGTATCAGGTACTGTCTGGTTCTTTCAAAAATGTCATGCATTGTCCTATATCATTTGGAACAGGGCTTCCAAATGTGCATTTTCTGGAGTATTGATGTTGTTTAATAAATGCATCAAACATCATTTACTGGGTCTGCAGCAATGTACTGCATTGTAGAACTAGAACACTGCATCTTCACATCCAGTATGATAACAGGTCTTTGGGGAGAGTTTCTCACAGCATGCTGTGAACTTCCATTAAGTAGTTTTATGGTTGCTAATGTAGAAGCAAATATGGCTGAACACATTACCTATTTATTGACTAGTTACTGGATCTCTGGGTATTTTTACTGGAGGGTTCCTTCTATCTGCTAAAGTTGCTTCATATAACCATCAACATCTGCTTACTTATCCCTATCTATACTTACACAGGTAGTTATCTACGTTACTTCCAATAGTGCTGTAGTAGGTCTGAATTTTGTATAAGTATTGTTTTCTTGTTTCTTGTTCCCCTTCCACTTTAATTTCGTAGAAGTTTCGCAGCCCTGTGCCTGACTAATGACACTCTGTTTGTGTTTGCATTCTCTTGAATTGATGTTTCTAATGAGTGATGTGATGAACTGCCACAAACTGCCTATCAGACATTAGAGTTTGTGTGCGCGCGCGCACGTGCATGCATGTGTGTGTCTGTGTGTGTGTGTAGTGCACTGCAGTTATTATTTGGTTATCTCTGCTATGTGCCATGGCTTCTCTTTTGTTTTTCCCACATACTTTACAATTGCAACGTGTAGAAGAAATACAGTAACATAAAATGCCAATGATACAGAAGTGCAGCCTGCATTCTGGAGTGCACATTTCCTTTCTATATGGTATTGGAATTGCTATATAATTTACTTGCTAGGTTGGAGCCATATTGATTCATCTTGCCTGCCTTCTTGTCTTTCCACTGAGCTATTGACTATAAATCAACTGGGATCATGTTAGCAGTTTTGGTGTCATGTAGTTTTGTATCAACCATTTTATATGTGACCTTAATTAACATTTTTTAACTTTGCAGAAAATTGGTGGTACTAAGGCATCATTACAACTTGCCAGTGTACATGCATGCCTCATCTCAGTAGTTACTTTAGGCTTGCAAAATTATTCATTCAACACTTAAATCTGCGATATAATTAACACAACAATCCTTAAATAATTGTAATAAGAAGAGTTCCATGAGTTTACAACTGCTGAGAACATCAATTTTACAACCATAATTAAAATAACATTTCGAAAACGTGGTATTTCTTATCTCTGTATTCTTTCCCACTATTTTACTAAAGCAATTTTCATGACCGCTAATGAATTATTCCTGAGCTGTCAAGTCCTTCCTGTCTCCTTTCCTCAAGTAAACATTAATACCTAATATTATTACAAGAACTGGGTCACAGCCAACACAATACACAAAAGCCCTATCGCTGATTTGAAAAGCCAGCAGCATTATAGACTTTTTTAACCATCACTAAATTATGACTTTAACAAAAGATAAAGTTGTACAAATAAATGGGTGCAATGGAAAAGGATGCATACTTTCTTAAAATCATTATTATGCATATCAGGGCAGTATCTGGGAATAAAACAATGGTATTTATCATATTAGGTGGTCTGTGATGGAAATAGTATATAAAGTTATGAGTTGTGTTTGTTGCATGCATGATGTTGTTTGTGTGGATACATGGCAGTATTCCTGAGCCTTACCTGCTTTATGTGTCCATAAAACTGTGATCTGGAAAAATGTGCTTTAGTTTGCAGCTTGCAATGCAATCATCTACAGCTTGAGGTAGGTACAAACACACACACACACACACACACACACACACACACACACACACACACACACACACTGGCGCTGGAACCATAGAGTGAGGGGGGAGGGGTGTTCCCTCACTTTTGCAGATACAGCAACTTAGACCCGTCCGCTCCGATTTTTAGTTTCCACGGCTGGAGCTGTGTATATGATGATGTCAGCTCCCGCACCCCCCTACCAGCCTGTCAGAAATGAATGCTAGTGGGAGATTTGTGATGATGTCAGCATGCCTGTCAGAAATGAATGCGAGCGGGATTATTGGCTGGACGCGGAATGAATTATTTACTGGCTGCTACAAAATGAAGAACGAAGTTCAGGGCCGAGGGAAACTAAGTATTTACTGGCTGCTGTCTGCAGGATGAAGCGGAATTAGTCTGCTGTCTACACAAAGAAATGAAGTACAGGGCAAGTTCTGGTAAGGAAACTAGTGTGTGTGTGTGTGTGTGTGTGTGTGTGTGTGTGTGTGTGTGTGTGTGTGTGTGTGTGTGTGTGTGTGTGCATGCACGAGAGACCAATTGTGTGTGAGGGAGACCGACAGAGAGAGATTTCCAGGGAGCTATACGTGCAGGCTGTAAGGAAACTTGTGTGTGTGTGTGTGTGTGTGTGTGTGTGTGTGTGTGTGTGTGTGTGTGTGTGTGTGTGTGCATGCGCGAGAGACCAATTGTGTGTGAGGGAGACAGACAGAGAGAGATTTCCAGGGAGCTATACGTGCAGGCTGAAAACAGTCTCATAGGTGACCCTGAAAAAAGGAACTAGTTTTATTATGCACTTCCATTTGTAACTTACAGAACTGAATCAAGAGAATTAGAAATATCGTTACTAGCCTAGAAGCATGTTTTCAAGAAAGTAGATTTATAAAAAAAAACATAATTATTAGGGGATTGAGAGAGGACTGCCATTTTAGTAATCTACCAAAAGCAGTTCAAAAATGACCATATTTGCAGGAGCAGCCAAGACATCTATACCTACCTGTGCTATTCAGAGAATACACAGAGCTCTGCATACTAGCATGGACAACCTCCAGATTTAATTTGTATGAAACTTCTCAGAGCAAAAAAGTACACAAGTCATTATCTTGGAAATGTTTTATTATGTATTTCTTGATAAAAGTGTCCTTTCTGTCCTTATTTGTGATCTCAAATCAGAATAACTTTGATGAAACTCCAGTGAGAGTAGAGGTGATCAGAAACATTTTGTGGCCTAGTATTACTTAAAGATGACAGTTGTGTTGTTTCTGGTAGGCAAGATGGCTTTATCCCTTGTTTTTTTAATTTTCTATGTTGCTAAATAGCTGCTATATTTACGTGACACTTGCCTCATTCCTGTTCAGCTCAGCAATGCATGATAGAAAGTGATGTTTGCTCGAATACAGCCTAAAAAATACTTTGTCATTGTTTCTTTACTTTTGTTACATACTGTTTGGCATATCATCTACATTATTGTACTGTATTTCTTGTTGAAATTAAACTTTTTGCCCTTATTTGTGATTGCAAGTTAGAACAGCTTTGGTGAAATGTTATCGAGAGTAGAAGGGACATGAGGCACTTCTTGACCGAGATTTACTAAAAGGACAGAAAGGTGTGCTGTTTCTGATTGACCAGAGTGCTCTCTTCCTTGTTTTTGAATGTAATCTGCTGCTATATAGTTGTCATATTTGTGGTTAGCAGTACACAGGAGATTAGAATGAAAAATTTCCTTGTAACACTACCCTTAAAATGCCTTCAGTACTTAGTTGTACAAAGACCAACTGCTTTGCACATTGAGGAGCATCATCCCACAAATGTGTTTCCTGATAGTCTTCACTATACCCTAAACTCTTACAGTACCCAAGCTAGTCAGCTGTAAACCCCCCCTTGTAGATGCTTCTATGTTCAGCCATCGAATGCAACTTGCATCACACAGCTATTCCTTGAATATTAAACATTCAACATTACTTATACCAAACAGGCATATCTCTGAAAATAAAATCATCGAATGGCCATAGCTGACCAACATAATGGAACCAAAACAAACTATTTACTTACTAGTAAAATAACTATAAGAAAACCTGCCCTTTCCCCAATTTAGTGCAACCTCGGAGTTGGTATATATATTTAGTGGAGGGGGGGTTCAGCTCCCCACAACAGGAGGATTCAGTGAACAGCCGACACTACTTATTTAAAACACATTCGAACAAGTGGTGTTGTATTATACAAGAAATATAATTTAATACAATCAGGTTAATACAATCAGGAAGGTGAATCAAAGACTGTATACATGTATGCTTGCTCACAGGATGCAGGAGACCAAAACAGGGGAAGAGACCTTTCACCAATAATGTCCCCCAGGGTTCTGTGCTGAGACTTTTTCTGTTTGGCATATACATCTCAAAAGTAAAAGAAAATACCAATGGGCTTTGGCCAACTAAGTATGAGATGACTGCAAGCTAGGAGCAGTTATTGAATCCCCAAATGACTTAACCATCATGCAGGAAGGTTTGTCCCAAACAATAACTGGTGTCAAAATCATGACAGTGCCCTCTGAGAACTGACCCAATTGTTTGGCATTTGGGAACTTGTGTTTAGAGTGACCTAACTTTTGACCAGCTTGTGCCCGGAGTAATAAGAAAGCCTTTCTATATTGCACAGCTTATAAACAAATTGATTGTGACTACATCTATAGATGTTGTTGTCCCCCTTTGCAAAGCTCTCATTAGGTCAATCATTTTGTATAATGCCCACTTTGGCATGTATCTGTCCAGACCCATGCAACAATTGAAATACCCACAGAGATACCTTAGTAAAAGGATACAAGTCCTAAACAATAGGTCTTGCATGGACAACCTCAAATATTTATTACTATACTCAGTATCCTACAGAGTGCTTAGAGGTGACATGTCTGGCATACAAGGCATCTCCAACCTAATACAGATAGACCTACTGAACATCAGCAAGTCAAATGGCATTAGAAATATTCAGTCCAGTATCTAAACTGTATGTTGTGGAGAGATGGATATATATCACAGAGGCTACCACTGTTCCAGAACAGACTACCCATAAAATAAAACAAAGCTCATCCGTCCATAATCAAATGCAACTTGGATCTAAGGATGGGTAATAGAAAATGTACTCTAGGACTGTCCCTCATGTCACTAATGGGTAAAAGGCAGTTCCTAAATGCTGCATCCGTTATATGGGTCTCTTCAAATTATCTATGGAGTAATTACAGTTATTCTCACAAGGGCTAATATACAATTATCAGCCATGGGATAGGTAAGACCAATCAGAAAATGTTAATTCAAGCACCAAAGGCTAAGCTTAAAAAGTCCTCCAAGTGAACCGATGTTGTGGTAGTAAACGGTTATAAAAAAATTACCCTTTTTAGATCACTAAGTGCTCCTCTCACCCTCCGTCCCCCCCCAGTCTTCAACAGCTTCCGGTGCCTATGCGCGTGCACACACACACACACACAGACACACACACACACACACACACACACACACACACACACACACACACACACACACACACACAAACACTATGGAATTCTAAGCCACCCAGTGTGCTGAGTGTAAAATTAATTTTCACATGGTGTTCTTACCACTCTGTGATTCTGTCATGAATGATTAGTAAGGTGTTCTGAGCAAGTAATAATAAAGAACTGGATAAATGCTTGAAAAATGTTTCTGTTCAGAAGATCCGAAGCAGCCCAGCCTATAGAAATATCCAAGAGGAAATTATCTCTGATAGTGGCCTCTTCTAAACTTAAGAGGTGAATAGTGTTCATGCAACTAATACTGAACTGGTGCAGATTTGGAATGACGTTGTGGAGTTGACTTACCAACAGTATAGGGAATTATTAGACCCGACTGTAGCTGGCACAAGTAGAATCTTTTTTAGCCTTAGATACTGAGAAGGCTTGTAACAACTTGTGTCTATGCCACCTATTTGAAGTTTTGTTGGTTTCTGGATTACCAAGAGTGTTTGGACTAGAGTTACTCTATAAAGGGGCCTCCATGAGATTAAAAATCAGGTAGACTATTTCTGGTCTAGATGAGAAAGTAGGGGTACAAAGGTTATAACTTCTCACTTCTGTTTGCATTGATGAGCGAATAACTTTAATTACCAGATTTGTACAGTGATCGAAAATGGCCAACTGCAGGCACAGCCCAGGTGAAGTAGTCACAATTGATACAAAGACTATGGAAGAGCTAATACATGAATTACATAATACACAAATTCCTTGTATTTAACACTGTTTATACATTGTCAGAAGAAACAAGAGTAACAAGAAAGAATGCACGAATTACTTGTAGTTAATACAATGCAGCACATACGAAAGTCTGTCAGTGCTATCACACTTACATAACAACAGTAACTATAATGCTGACATTGCACAACTGTGGTTGGCACTCTTCTTTCCACAGGCAGAAGAAGAGAGCCAATGCTCATAAGTCAAAGGATTAACATTTAGAAAGAAGTCACACAAGGTCAGCCTGTTTCTAGTTGAACTTTTAATCTATTTGTCTTCTCTTCCTTCTTTTTAGTGAGCTATTCTTCTAATTCAGTGAAACTGAAAACTGTAGGGTCCAAAAAAAGACAATGAATTGAGAAGAGTTGAGCCCTCTGTGATACTGATGTAATTTAACAAAACTGCATGCTGGGAAGTAAAGACCGATAACTAGCTAATGATCTCCTCTCCCACAGAAGTCATTTGGAAACTTCACCAATTTGATTAGGATTCTAACTACATAAAATATTTAGGGATTAGGATAGCCAAGACTAGAAGAAGAGACAAGTGATACAAAGTACTCCACTCTTATGTGGGCAGCATGAGTTGTAACAGAAGGCTAGGAGCAATTAGGTCTGACCTTAGAACAGAAAATTCTCACTTTCTGAAAGGTGCTGTTAAGTGGCTGTACATGAGCAAACTAAATGGGTCCCAGTGCTGTGGAAGGAACGGGAGATGTCCAGATGCCACACTTGCTGGCTGGCACCAGCAGAAAATTTTGATTGGGAATATAGGAAGGTAGAAGTACTCAGGACAGCAGCTATATTGCAGTGATACAATATATGGCTAGGATACTTGGTCTGCATTCAGTGGGGTATGAGGAACTTCTTCCCTAAATTTAATGGTAAATAATTTCTGGAAACTTTTACCTGGTGCTGGGAGCATGTGGTCACACTGGTAATAGTTATTTATTTATTTATTTATTTATTTATTTATTTATTTTTTATTTATTTATTTGAATTTGTTGACTGGGAGAATCCACTGGGTCAGAGCAACCCATTTTCAATGAGACGCCCGGAGAGAAAAGCTCCAAAAGTAGTTACATTCATGACAACAGAGGTTACATTGATGAAATTTACAGTGGTAAATGATATATAATAAGCAAAAAGGCATTCTTGCATAACATTACTTACAGAAGAAAATAAAGTTACATATTACAAAAAAAAATGAAAATCAATGTTCAGACATTTGAGCAACTTTGGAAAGATGGGACATATAAGATGAGATTATTTTTAAGAATAGAGTTAGAATTATTTAAGCATTCCTGGTAAACAATAGGATGTAGGTTACTAACTGAAAATAAAAAGGTCATTTAAGCATTGTGAGGTTTTAATGCATATAGAGTGCAATTTACTAGACTTATACCATATAGAATACAACTGAGAAAGGGGGATAACTTCATTACCAGAGGAAATCAGATGTTCTTCTGCAGGAATAGTGTACTGATCCTACAGTATTATAAAGAGGAGTCAGGGGTCTATGAGTAGGGGGGTACCCCTAAGAAAGGGGGATAACTTCATTACCAGAAGAAATTGGATGTTCTATTGCAAGAAAAGTGTACTGATCCTACATTATTACAAAGAGGGGTTAAGGGTCAGAGTAGGGGGGTGTTACCCGTGACAAAGGGGGATAATTTAATTACCAGAGTAAATCAGATGTTCTGCTGCAGGAATAGTGCACTGATCCTACATTATTATAAAGACGGGTCAAGGGTCTAAGAGTAGGGGGGGTGTTGCCACTGAGAAAGAGGGATAACTTCATTACCAGATGAAATCAGATGTTCTATTTCAGGAAAAGAGTACTGATCCTACATTATTATAAAGAGGGGTCAAGGGTCTAAGAGTAGGGGGGGGTGTTACCACTGAGAAAGTCTGATAACCTCATTACCAGAGGAAATCGGATAATCTTTTGCAGGAAGTGTACTGAGCCTACATTATTATAAAGAGGGGTCATGGGTCTAAGAGTAGGGGGGGTGTTACCACTGAGAAAGTCTGATAACCTCATTACCAGAGGAAATCAGATGTTCTATTGCAGGAATAGTGTACTGATACTACATTATTATAAAGAGGGGCCATGGGTCTAAGAGTAGGGGGGGTGTTACCTCTGAGAAAGGGGGATAACTTAATTACCATAGGAAATCAGATGTTCTACTGCAGGAATAGTGTACTGATCCTACATTATTATAAAGAGGGATCATGGGTCTAATAGTAGGGGAGTGTTACCACTAAGAAAGGGGGATGACCTTCATTACCAGAGGAAATCAGATGTTCTACTGCAGGAAAAGTGTACTGATCCTACATTATTATAAATGGTGGTCATGGGTCTTAGAGTAGGGGGGTGTTACCACTGAGAAATCAGGATACCATCATTACCAGAGGAAATTGAATGTTCTTTTGCAGGAATAGTGTACTGATCCTACATTATTATAAAGAGGGGTCATGGGTCAGAGCTGGGGAGGTGTTACCCTTGACAACGGGGGATAACTTCATTACCAGATGAAATCCGATGTTCTATAGCAAGAAATGTGTACTGATCTTACATTATTATAAAGAGGGGTCATGGAGCTAGTAGTAGGGGGTGTTATCACTGGGGAAGGGGTATAAATTCATTAATAGAGAAAATGTAATGTTCTGTTCAAGGAATAGTGTACTAATCCTACATTATTTTAAAGAGGGGTCAAGGGTCTAAGAGATTAGGGGTATTACCACTGAAAAAGGGGATAACTTCATTAACAAAAGAAAATTAGAATGTTCTACTGCAGGAATAGTGTACTGATCCTACATTATTATAGGGAGGGGTCAAGGGTCTAAGAGTAGTGGGGTGTTAGCCCTGAAAAAGGGGGATAACTTAATTTCCAGAGGAAATCAGATGTTCTACTGCTGGAATAGTATACTGATCCTAAATTATTATAAAGAGGGGTCAAGGGTCAGAGTAGGAGGCTGTTACCACTGAGAAGGGGGTATAATTTTATTACCAGAGGAAACTGGATGTTCTATTGTAGGAATAATGTACTGATCCTTCATTAATATAATGATGAGTCGTGGGTCAGAGTAGGAGGGTGTTACCACTGAGAAAGGGGGATAACTTCATTACCAGAGAAAATCAGATGCTCTATTTCAGGAATAGTGTACTGATCCTACATTATTATAAAGAGGGGTCATGGGTCTAAGAGTTGTGGGGTGTTACTCGTGAGAAAGGGGGATAACTTCATTACCAAAGGAAATCGGATGTTCTGTTGCTAGAAAAGTGTACTGATGCTACATTTTTATAAAGAGGGTTCAAGGGTCAGAGTAGGGGGTATTACCCCTGAGAAAGGGGGATAACTTCATTACCAGAGGAAATCAGATGTTCTGTTGCAGGAATCGTGTAATGATCCTACATTATTATAAAAAGGGGTCATGGGTCTAAGAGTAGGGCGTGTTGCCACTGAGAAAGGGGGATAACTTCATTACCAGATGAAATCAGATGTTCTATTTCAGGAAAAGAGTACTGATCCTACATTATTATAAAGAGGGGTCAAGGGTCAGAGTAGGGTGGATGTTACCACTGAGAAAAGGGGATAACTTCATTACCAAAAGAAAATTGGATGTTCTATTGCAGGAAAAGTGTACTGATCCTAAATTATTATAAAGAGAGGTCAAGGGTCAGAGTAGGGGGGGTGTTACCACTGAGAAAGGGGGATAACTTCATTACCAGAGGAAATCAGATGCTAGATTGCAGGAATAGTGTACTGATCCTAAATTATTATACAGAGGGGTCATGGGTCTAAGAGTAGGGGGGGGTGTTACAACTGAGAAAGGGGGATAACATCATTACCAGAGGAAATCAGATGTTATATTGCAGGAATAGTGTACTGATCCTAAATTATTATAAAGAGGGGTCATAGGTCTAAGAGTAGGGGGGTGTTAATACTGACAAAGGGGATAACTTAATTACCAGAGGAAATCGGATATTCTATTGCAGGAATAGTGTACTGATCCTACATTATTTTAAAGGGGGGTCGTGGGTCTATTAGAAGGTGGGTGTTACCACTGAGAAAGGGGGATAACTTCATTACCAAAGGAAATCAGATGCTTTATTGCAGGAATAGTGTATTGATCCAACATTATTATAAAGAGGGGTCAAGGGTCAGAGTAGGGGGTGTTAACCCTGAGAAAGGGGGATAACATCATTACCAGAGGAAATTGGATGTTCTATTCCAGGAATAGTATACTGATCCTACATTATTATAAAGAGGGGTCAAGGGTCAGAGTAGGGGGTGTTACCACTGAGAAAGGGGGATAACTTCATTACCAGAGGAAGTCAGATGTTCTACTGCAGGAACAGTGTACTGATCCTACATTATTATAAAGGAGGGTCAAGAGTCTACGAGAAGGGGGGGGGGTGTTACCCTGAGAAAGGGGGGTAACTTCATTACCAGAGGAAATTGGATGTTCTATTGCAGGAAAGGTGTACTGATCCTACATCATTATAAAGAGGGGTCATGGGTCTAAGAGTAGGGGGGGTGCTACCACTGAGAAAAAGGGAAAACTTCATTACCAGAGGAAACCGGATGTTCTATTGCAGGAATAGTGTACTGATCCTACATTATTATAAAGAGGGGTCACGGGTCAGAGTAGGGGGGGTTTTGCCACTGTGAAAGGGGGATAACTTCATTACCAGAGGAAATTGGATGTTTTATTGCTGGAATAGTGTACTGATCCTACATTATTATAAAGATGGGTCATGGATCTATGAGTAGGGGGATGTTACCACTAAGAAAGGGAGATAACTTCATTAACAGAGGAAATCAGATGTTTTATTTCAGGAATAATATACCGATCCTACATTATTATAAAGAGAGGTCAAAGGTCAGAGTGGGGGGTTTACCACTGAGAAAGGTGGATAACTGCATTACCAGAGGAAATCAGATTTTCTACAGCAGGAATAGTGTACTGATCCTACATTATTATAAAGAGGGGTCAAGGTTCAGAGTAGGGGGGTGTTATCTCTGAGAAAGGGGGATACATTCATTACCAGATGAAATTGGATGTTCTATTCCAGGAAACATATACTGATCCTACATTATTAAAAAGAGGTATCGTGGGTATAAGAGTAGAGGTGTTACCACTGAGAAAGGGGGATAACTTCCTTACCAGAAGAAATTGGATGTTCTATTGCAGGAATAGTGTACTGATCCTACATTATTCTAAAGAGGGATCATGGGTCTATAAGTAGGGTGATGTTAACCCTGAGAAAGGGGGATAACTTCATTACCAGAGGAAATCAGATGTTCTATTGCAGGAGTAGTATACTGATGCTACATTATTATAAAGAGGGATCAAGGGTCTAAGAGTAGGGGGGTATTACCACTGAGAAAAGGGGATAACGTCATTACTAGAGGAAATCAGATGTTCTACTGCAGGATTAGTGTACTGATCCTACATTATTATAAAGAGGGGTCATGGGTCTAAGACTAGGGGGTATTACCACTGAGAAAGGGGGATAACTTCATTACCTGAGGAAATCGGATGTTCTGTTGCCTGAAAAGTGTACTGATGCTACATTATTATAAAGAGGGCTCAAGGGTCAGAGTATGGGGTATTACCCCTGAGAAAGGGGGATAACTTCATTACCAGATGAAATCAGATGTTCTACTGCAGTAATAGTGTACTGATTCTACATTATTATAAAGAGGGGTCAAGGATCAGAGTTGGAGGGTGTTACCACTGAGAAAGGGGGATAACTTCATTACCAGAGGAAATCTGATGTTCTATTGCAGGAAAAGTGCACTGATGCTGCAATATTATACAGAGGGGTCAAGGGTCAGAGTAGGTGGATATTAACCCTGAGAAAAGGGGATAACTTCATTTCCAGAGAAAATCGGATGATCTATTGCAGGAAAAGTGTACTGAGCCTACATTATTATAAAGAGGGATCATGGGTCTAAGAGTAATGGGGTGCTACAACTGAGAAAGTGGGATAACTTCATTACCTTAGGAAATCAGATGTTCTACTGCAGGGATAGTGTACTGATCATACATTATTATAAAGAGGGGTCAAGGGTCAGAGTAGGAGGGTGTTACCACTGAGAAAGGGGTATAACTTATTACCGGTGGAATTGGATGTTCTGTTGCAGGAATAGTGTACTGATCCTTCATTATTATAAAGATAGGTCATGGGTCAGAGTAGGAGAGTGTTACCACTGAGAAAGGGGGATAACTTCATTACCAGAGGAAATTGGATGCTCTGTTTCAGGAATAGTGTACTGATCCTACATTATTTTAAAGAGGGGTCATGGGTCTATAAGTAGGCCGATGTTAACCCTGAGAAAGGGGTGATAACTTCAATAGCAGAGGAAATCAGATTTTCTATTGCAGGACTAGTGTACTGATCCTACATTATTATAAAGAGAGATCAAGAGTCTAAGAGTTAGAGAAGTGTTACCACTGAGAAAAGGGGATAACTTCATTACCAGAGGAAATTGGATGTTCTATTGAAAGAAAAGTGTACTGATGCTGCAATATTATACAGAGGGATCAAGGGTCAGAGTAGGTGGGTGTTACCCCTGAGAAAGGGGGATAACTTCATTACCAGAGAAAATCGGATGATCTTTTGCAGGAAAAGTGTACTGAGCCTACATTATTATAAAGAGGAGTCATGGGTCTAAGAGTAGGGGGGGTGTTACCACTGAGAAAGTGGGATAACCTCATTACCACAGGAAATCAGATATTCTACTGCAGGAATAGTGTACTGATCCTACATTATTATAAAGAGGGACCATGGGTCTAAGAGTAGGGGGGTGTTACCACTGAGAAAGGGGGATAAATTCATTACCAGAGGAAATTGGATGTTCTATTGCAGGAAAAGTGTACTGATGCTGCAATATTATACAGAGGGATCAAGGGTCAGAGTAGGTGGGTGTTCTGAGAAAGGGGGATAACTTCATTACCAGAGAAAATCAGATGATCTTTTGCAGGAAAAGTGTACTGAGCCTACATTATTATAAAGAGGGGTCATGGGTCTAAGAGTACGGGGGTGTTGCCACTGAGAAAGTGGGATAACCTCATTACCAGAGGAAATCAGATGTTCTATTGCAGGAATAGTGTACTGATCCTACATTATTATAAGGAGGGGCCATGGGTCTAAGAGTAGGGTGGGTGTTACCACTGAGAAAGGGGGATAATTTCATTACCATAGGAAATCAGATGTTCTATTGCAGGAATAGTGTACTGATCCTACAGTATTATAAAGAGGGATCATGGGTCTAATAGTAAGGGAGTGTTACCACTAAGAAATGTTGATAAATTCATTACCAGAGGAAATCAGATGTTCCACTGCAGGAAAAGTGTACTGATTCTACATTATTCTAAAGAGGGGTCAAGGGTCAGAGTAGGAGGGTGTTACCACTGAGAAAGGGGTATAGCTTCATTACCGGAGGAAATTGGATGTTCTATTGCAAGAATAGTGTACTGATCCTTCATTATTATAAAAATGTGTCATGGGTCAGAGTAGGAGAGTGTTACCACTGAGAAAGGGGGATAACTTCATTACCAGAGGAAATTGGATGCTCTATTTCAGGAATAGTGTACTGATCCTACATTATTATAAAGAGGGGTCATGGGTCTAAGAGTAGGGGTGTGTTACCACTCAGACAGGCGGGATAACTTCATTATCAAAGGAAATCGGATGTTCTGTTGGCGGAAAAGTGTACTGATTCTACATTTTTATAAAGAGGGTTCAAGGGTCAGAGCAGGGGGTATTACCCCTGAGAAAGGGGGATAGATTCATTACCAGAGAAAATTGGATGTTCTATTGCAGGAACCGTGTACTGATCCTACATTATTATAAAGAGGGGTCATGGGTCTAAGAGTAGGGGGTGTTACCAATGAGAAGGGGGGGGGTAACTTCATTACCAAAGGAAATTGGATGTTCTATTGCAGGAATAGTGTACTGATCCTACTTTATTATAAAGAGAGGTCATGGGACTAAGAATGGGGGGGTGTTACCACGAAGAAAGGGGGATAACTTCATTACCAGAGGAATTCGGATGTTCTACTGCAGGAATAGTGTACTGATCCTACATTATTCTAAAGAGGGGTCATGGGTCTATATGTAGGCCGATGTTAACCCTGAGAAAGGGGTGATAACTTCATTACCAGAGGAAATCAGATTTTCTGTTGCAGGACTAGTGTACTGATCCTACATTATTATAAAGAGGGATCAAGGGTCTAAGAGTAGAGGGGTGTTACCACTGAGAAAAGGGGATAACTTCATTACCAGAGGAAATCAGATGTTCTACTGCAGGAATAGTGTACTGATCCTACATTATTATAATGATGGGGCATGGGTCTAAGAGTAGGGGGGTGTTACCACTGAGAAATCAGGATACTGTCATTACCAATGGAAATCGAATGTTCTTTTGCAGGAATAGTGTACTGATCCTACATTATTATAAAGAGGGATCATGGGTCAGAGCTGGGGGGTTGTTACCCTTGAGAATGGGGGATAACTTGATTACCAGATGAAATCCGATGTTCTATAGCAGGAAAAGTTTACTGATCCTACACTATTATACAGAGGAGTCATGGGTCTAGTAGTAGAGGGGTATTATCACTGGGAAAGGGGTATAAATTTATTACCAGAGGAAATTGAATGTTCTATTGCAGGAATAGTGTACTGATCCTTCATTATTATAATGATGGGTCATGGGTCAGAGTAGAAGGGTGTTACCACTGAGAAAGGGGGACACCTTCATTACCAGAGGAAATTGGATGCTCTATTTCAGGAATAGTGTACTGATCCTACATTATTATAAAGAGGGGTCATGGGTCTAAGAGTAAGGGATGTGTTACCACTGAGAAAGTGGGATACCTTCATTACCAGAGGAAACAGGATGTTCTACTGCAGGAATAGTGTACTGATCCTACATTATTATAAAGAGGGGTCAACGGTCAGAATAGGGGGGTGTTACCACTGAGAAAGGGGGATAACTTCATTACCAGAGAAAATCAGATGATCTTTTGCAGGAAAAGTGTACTGAGCCTACATTATTATAAAGAGGGGTCATGGGTCTAAGAGTAGGGGGGTGTTACCACTGAGAAAGTCTGATAACCTCATTACCAGAGGAAATCAGATGTTCTATTGCAGGAATAGTGTACTGATACTACATTATTATAAAGAGGGGCCATGGGTCTAAGAGTAGGGGGGTGTTACCTCTGAGAAAGGGGGATAACTTAATTACCATAGGAAATCAGATGTTCTACTGCAGGAATAGTGTACTGATCCTACATTATTATAAAGAGGGATCATGGGTCTAATAGTAGGGGAGTGTTACCACTAAGAAAGGGGGATAACCTTCATTACCAGAGGAAATCAGATGTTCTACTGCAGGAAAAGTGTACTGATCCTACATTATTATAAATGGTGGTCATGGGTCTTAGAGTAGGGGGGTGTTACCACTGAGAAATCAGGATACCATCATTACCAGAGGAAATCGAATGTTCTTTTGCAGGAATAGTGTACTGATCCTACATTATTATAAAGAGGGGTCATGGGTCAGAGCTGGGGAGGTGTTACCCTTGACAACGGGGGATAACTTCATTACCAGATGAAATCCGATGTTCTATAGCAGGAAATGTGTACTGATCCTACATTATTATAAAGAGGGGTCATGGGGCTAGTAGTAGGGGGTGTTATCACTGGGGAAGGGGTATACATTCATTAATAGAGAAAATTTAATGTTCTCTTCAAGGAATAGTGTACTAACCCTACATTATTTTAAAGAGGGGTCAAGGGTCTAAGAGATTAGGGGTATTACCACTGAAAAAGGGGATAACTTCATTAACAAAAGAAAATTAGAATGTTCTACTGCAGGAATAGTGTACTGATCCTACATTATTATAGAGAGGGGTCAAGGGTCTAAGAGTAGTGGGGTGTTAGCCCTGAAAAAGGGGGATAATTTAATTTCCAGAGGAAATCAGATGTTCTACTGCTGGAATAGTATACTGATCCTAAATTATTATAAAGAGGGGTCAAGGGTCAGAGTAGGAGGTTGTTACCACTGAGAAGGGGGTATAATTTCATTACCAGAGGAAACTGGATGTTCTATTGCAGGAATAATGTACTGATCCTTCATTATTATAATGATGAGTCGTGGGTCAGTGTAGGAGGGTGTTACCACTGAGAAAGGGGGATAACTTCATTGCCAGAGAAAATCAGATGCTCTATTTCAGGAATAGTGTACTGATGCTACATTTTTATAAAGAGGGTTCAAGGGTCAGAGTAGGGGGTATTACCCCTGAGAAAGGGGGATAACTTCATTACCAGAGGAAATCGGATGTTCTGTTGCAGGAATAGTGTAATTATCCTACATTATTATAAAAAGGGGTCATGGGTCTAAGAGTAGGGCGTGTTGCCACTGAGAAAGGGGGATAACTTCATTACCAGAGGAAATCAGATGTTCTACTGCAGGAATAGTGTACTGATCCTACACTATTATAAAGAGGGGTCAAGTGTCAGGGTAGGGGGTTGTTACCACTGAGAAAGGGGGATAACTTCATTACCAGAGGAAATTGGATGTTCTATTGCAGGAAAAGTGTACTGTTGCTGCATTATTATAAAGAGGGGTCAAGGGTCAGAGAAGGTGGGTTTTATCCCTAAGAAAGGGAGATAACTTCATTACCAGAGAAAATTGGATGATCTATTGCAGGAATTGTGTACTGATCCTACATTATTATAAAGAGGGGTAATGGGTCTAAGAGTATGGGGGTGTTACCATTGAAAAAGTGGGAAAACCTCATTACAGGAGGAAATCGGATGTTCTATTGTAGGAATAGTGTACCGATCCTACATTATTATAAAGACTGGTCAAGGGTCAGACTAGGTCGGTGTTACCAGTAAGAAAGGGGATAACTTTATTACCAGAGGAAATTGGATGTTCTACTGCAGGAAAAGTGGACTGATGCTGCATTATTATAAAGAAGGGTCAGAGTACAGGGGTGTTACCCCTGAGAAAGGGGGATAACTTCATTACCAGGGGAAATCGGATGTTCTATTGCTGGAATAGTGTACTGATCCTACATTACTATAAAGAGGGGTCATGGGTCTAAGAGTAGGGGGGTATTACCAATGAGATCGTGGGATAACTTCATTACCAGAGGAAATCAGATGTTCTGTTGCAGGAATAGTGTACTGATCCTACATTATTATAAAGGGGGGGTCATGGGTCTAAGAGTAGGAGGGTGTTGCCACTGAGAAAGGGGAATAACTTAATTACCATAGGAAATCAGATGTTCTCCAGTAGGAATAGTGTACCGATCCTACATTATTATAAAGAGGGGTCATGGGTCTAATAGGTGGGTGTTACCACTAAAAAAGGGGGATAACTCCATTACTAGATGAAATCAGATGTTCTACTGCAGGAAAAGTGTACTGATTCTACATTATTATAAAGGAGGGTCATGGGTCTAGGTGTAGGGGGGTGTTAACACTGAGAAAGGGGGATAACATCTTTACCAAGGCAGAAATCAGATGTTCTATTGCTGAAATAGTGTACGGATCCTACATTATTATAAAGAGGGGTCATTGGTCAGAATAAGGGGGGGTGTTACCCCTGAAAACTGGGGATAACTTAATTACCAGATGAAATTGGATGTTCTGCTGCAGGAAAAGTGTACTGATTCTACATTGTTATAAAGGGGGGTGATGGGTCTTAGTGTAGGGGGGTGTTACCACTGAGAAAGGGGGATAACGTCGTTACCAGCAGAAATCAGATGTTCTATTGTAGGATTAGTGTACTGATCCTACATTATTATAAAGAGGGGTCATTGGTCAGAGTAGGGGGGTGTTGCCCCTGAGAACTGGGGATAACATCATTACCAGATGAAATTGGATGTTCTATTGCAGGAATAGTGTACAGATCCTACATTATTATAAAGAGGGGTCATGGGTCTAAGAGTAGGGGTGTGTTACCAGAGGAAATTGGATGTTCTATTTCAGGAATAGTGTACTGATCCTGTATTATTATAAAGAGGGGTCAAGGGTCTAAGAGTACTGGGTGTTATTACTCGGAAAGGGGGATAACTTCATTTCCAGAGGAAATTGGATGTTCTGTTGCAGGAATAGTGTACTGATCCTACATTATTATAAAGAGGGGTCAAGGGTCAGAGTAGGGAGGTGTTACCACTGAGAGGAAATCTTATGTTCTACTGGATGACTAGGGTACTGATCCTACATTATTATAAAGAGGGGTCATGGGTCAGAGTAGGGGGGGTATTACCTCTAAGAAGGATGGATAACTTCATTACCAGAGGAAATCCGATGTTCTGTTGCAGGAATAGTGTACTGATCCTACATTATTATACAGAGGGGTTATGATTCTAAGAGTTGGTTGGTGTTACCACTGAGAAAGGGGGATAACTTTATTACCAGAGGAAATCGGATGTTCTTCTGCAGGAATAGTGTACTTATCCTACGTTATTATAAAGAGGGTCATGGGTCTAAGAGTAGGGGGGTGTTACCACTGAGAAAGGGGGATAACTTCCTTACCAGAGGAAATCAGATGTTATATTGCAGGAATAGTGTACTGATCCTACATTATTATAAAGATTGGTCAAGGGTCAAAGAGTAGTGGTGTGTTGCCCCTTAGAAAGGAGGATAACTTCATTACCAGAGGAAATCAGATGTTATATTACAGGAATAGTGCACTCATCCTACATTATTATAAAGCGGGGTCATGGGTCTAAGACTAGGGGGGGTTTTACCCCTGAGAAATGGCGATAACTTCATTACCAGAGGAAATCAGATGTTCTTCTGCAGGAATAGTGTACTGATCCTACATTATTATAAAGAGGGGGTCATGGGTCTAAGAGTAGGGGGGGTGTTACCCCTGAGAAAGGTGGATAACTTTATTTCCAGAGGAAATCGGATGTTCTATTGCAGGAATAGTGTACTGATCCTACATTATTATAAAGAGGGGTCATGGGTCAACAAGTAAGGGGTTCTTACCCCTGGGAAAGGGGGATAACTTCATTACCAGAGGAAATCGGATGTTCTACCCAGGAATTGTGTCCTGATCCTACATTATTATAAAGAGGGGTGATGGGTCTAAAAGTAGGGGTTGTTAAGTTTATTTAGGAGCATGATGTTTAGGTAGGAGCATGAGACGGGCATTCCCATTTGGAGGACAGATAGAAGTGCTGTTTGGATTTGAAGTTGTTATGGCTTAGTATAGTGTGTATTGGAGGGGGAAGATAGTTCCATAATTTGGCTATGGTGTTGGATAGTAGTAAATGACAGTGCAATTTGATGGTTTGTGCACTTCTTGGAGCTTTTGAGTCTCGGATCTGATGGAGCTGCTAAGTTTGTAGTGTATAAGGGATGTGGCAAGAGAAGGGTATTCTGCAGGTTTATAGATGAGTTTGTAGGCAGTGGTAAGTTGTAGGTATTTTAGGTAGTTGGGGATTTATAGCCATTGGAGGCTATGTAGGGAGAGGCATTGATGATAAGAATTTTTATAACTGGATGCAAATTTGCAGATTTTGTGGTAGCAGGATTCAAGTTTGGAACAAAGGCCAAGTTGAAGGTTGGAGAATAGGGGAGTTGCATACATGAGAGAGGGGAGAAGGAAGGTAGTTGCGAGAGTTTGTCGGGTGGAGGGGCTGAGGTAATGGTTGTGTCTGTAGAGAAGACCAATTTTCTGATGGGTTTTCTTAATTGTGGAGTAAGTGTGGCAATCAAATTTTAAGTTTTCATCAATGGTGATTGATGCCTAGTAGCTTGGTACAGGGAACGATTTCTACTGGGGTGTTATTCTGGCTTTTAATGGAGAATAGTTTTTGATTGAAATTGAAGTTTTTGGTAGGAGTAAAAGTTATTAGTTTTGTTTTGTTTGCATTTAGGGTTAGGTGATTGGATTGCATCCAGGATTCAGTTTTGGAGAAGGCTGATTGAGTTTTTAGTAGTAGTTCAGAGGGGCAGGAGGATGAGCAGATGATGGTGGAGTCATCTACGTAATGGATAACTGAGGCTTCTGGGATGGAGTGGTGGAAGTACTTGATGAATATGTTAAAGAGAAGTGGGCCCAGTACAGATCCCTGGAGAACTACTGTGGGAGTTGGTAAAAAAGGAGAGGTAAATGCTTTCCATTGGACAGCTTGTTGACAGTTGGATAGGTAGCTGGAGAAGCAGGCTAAGGTAGAGGAAGAGAAATTTAAGTATGAGAGCTGGGACAGGAGTAAGGAGTGGGAGATGGTGTCAGAAGCTTTAGAAAGATCTAGAAACAGTGAAGATATGTATTTGCCATTGACATGTGCTATGTTGATGGTTTCAAGAAAGGATAGGAGGGTGGTCATGGTGCTGTGGCCAGGCCGCAACCTGTGTTCTGTAGGGGAGAGGAGTTTCTCTAGGGTTAGGTAAGGCATAAGTTGTGAGTGTATAGTCTTTTCAAGTATTTTAGAAAGAGGAGGGAGTATTGCTATGGGTCTGAAATTGGTTGTGTTTGTTTTTATCACCTTTGTGGAGAGGGATGATGAAAGCATGCCACCAGATAGTTGGGATGGAAGATTCTTGTATGGCTCTATTTATAAGAATAGATATGGGATAGGCTATGGTATCAGCAGATAGTTTGAGGAATGTCGGTGGTGGGTTGTCAGGTGCGTTGCGGCAAGGTTTTAGCTTGAGGAGTAGTCTTTTTATTATGTTTGTGGGGATGGGTGTTAGGCTGAAAGGGGGGAGGAAGGAGTTTGATTGGGGGGTGAGGGGGGCAGGAGAGGAAGGTGTTGGAGCGGGGTCAGGGAAGGAGGAGGATAGTTTTGCTATGCAGTCAGTAAAGAATGAGTTGAATTTAATGGTGGTTTCAAGACTGGTAAGGTTAGGATCTGGGCAAGGGTTGTCTTTACTACCAGGGTTCAGAATGGAGGAAATGGAATTTCAAAATTTTTTAGGGTTGGTTGAGTGCATAGATTGGAGTTTGCAGTAGTAGGTTTTGCGATCTTTTATTAGTTTTTTGGCCAGGTTACACAATTGTTTAAATTCTAGGAGGTATCTGGGTTTTTTTTGTTTTTGGTACTGCTAACACTTTTTGTCTCGTTGATGCATAATATGTTTAATTTCGTTTGATAGCCAAGGGAAGGGATTAGTTTTGATTCATTTGGTTTTAAGGGGAGCTAGTTTATTTAGTAGGGTAAGGAATGTTTGTTTGAAATATGATACAGCACTGTCTAGTGTAAGGGTTTTTAGGTATGACCAGTGAGTGTGCTTAAGGCATTCTGGGAAGATTTCAGGGTTGAAGGAGGCTAGGTTGTGGGTTTTCACATATTGTTGCTGCTTTTCTATGTGAGAGGGTAGGCAGTTTGTGAAGGCTGGAAGATGGTCTCTGAGAGGGTCTGGTAGTATTCCAGCATTTGAGTTAATGTTGGGGTGGGTTGTTAGTATCCAGTCTATGATGGTACTACAAGAGGTACCATCTTTATTTGGCCTGGTAGGAAGGTTTATGAGTTGGGTGAAGTTGTATAGATTGATTGAATGAGATGGGGTGTCAGATTTAAAAGAGGCCCACTTAATGCTCATATCACCTAGGATATAGGTTTCATTTTTGATATTGGCACTAAACCAACAGAGGATGATATCTAGGGTTTTGATATTATCTCCAGGTGGGATGTAGATGGAACAGATGCAGATAGATTTGAAGTTAAGTTTTAAAAAGCCTACTGTCATTTTGGAGTCGGCAAAGGTTGGGATGGGGTTTGTGTAAGCAGTAAGGATGTGAGTGGAGGGGTAGATAATGGCTACTCCACCTCCTTTTCTCTGAGGTTGGTCATTGTGTAGGATGTGGCAGCCTGGAGGGAGGATCTCGTTGTCTTTAATGGAGGGTTTAAGCCAGGTCTCAGAGATTGCAGTTATATCGGGGTGGTTGAGGTTTTCCACTGTTTAACTCCCAGGAACTTTAAGACAATCTGACAGACCATGGTATTACACAATGAGACTGTTATAAATATCTTAAAGTGAAGTTACTTGATTTCATTGGAAAGATGGGCTGGGTGAAATCTAATTTTATGATTATGAATACAGAATTGCACATATTCTGAAGCCATTGGGAAGGACTTATCTTGGAGGTTAGCAAGAGGGTGTTGTCAACAGTGGTTATACACCACAGATGTTCTTGGAAACCTGGCAAAGTAATCTTGGAGTAAATCCTGGAAGAGACTAATAGTGAGCAGATCTTGGAGGCCTTCCTGTTTAAAAGAAAATTTATGCAGTGAGTCATACAACTATGGAAACTCTTGCACTGGTATCTTTTGACTCCTTACAGGTTTTTTTTTTCCTGTCACTCTCCTCCATGTGCTGGCATTGCCAGAAACAAAATGTAGGCATGTAGAAGCACATGTACTTGTCATGTGAGATACTTGTAGACTATTGGCTAGAGATTCAAGACTACCTCCAAGACAGCTGGTGAGAGGTCATATGATCATGATAGAGTTATGGATCCAGAAGGTCAGCTTGACTTACTGTACCTTGCATTGCATTAGATCCATTGTAACAGCTCTTAATGACAGCTTGAATGTATATGAGCATACAAACATATATACACACACACACACACACACACACACACACACACACACACACACACACACACACACACACAAACCACACTCAAGCTCATCATGTTATGACTTATATGACACCAGTAAAAAGTCTTTTTATCTGGGGGCAGCCCCTCACCTCCATAGGGATTGTCACTCTACAGTTGCTATTTCTCAGAGAAAGAGCAAATGCTGACAGCAGTATAACACATGTCTTCTTCCTTCTCTGATGTGTAGTGAGCTCAGACCAGCCACAGCTCACTATCAAGTGAGTACTTTGAGCACTCACTACTGAGAAGTGAGCAAGAAGACACACACAAGTGACAGTAAGTTGAAGACACTGCATACCTCTCAACTGCACAGATTTTAGCAGAATGTCCACATTTTTGTTTCATACTTTTGGTTCATTTTTTATAAAATTATGGTTTTCTGGCAGATTAGTGGCAAATCATTAAATATTCAAATTAAAAAAATAATGACAGACGTTTGAGTTTCAAACTTCACACCCTTGAGATAATTCATGCTAATGTAAAACCTGTTATCCTATCAATTTTCTAAGCTTGCAAAAGCAGTATTTAAAAATTGTCCCTAATTGTGGGCCTTTGTCCCACTTTTATTTATGGCTTTGGCCAAATTTCTTTCTCTAAGAGGTTGAGAGGTATGAGTAGTATTGTGCATAGCTAGTATTCCAAAGAGTATCCCCAAAAGACAGAGAGAGAAATACCATACTTCTGGTTTCTGCATCTGTACTTAGAAATCTCAGAACCGTTCTATGGTCTATTATTGGAAGTCCACAGCCTATAATAAAATTCAGCATTTGATAAAAAAAGCACATGCCAGAGGTAGTGGAAAAATGATAGCAAAAAAGGTGTCCGTAGTCAAAGTTATAATGAGCAAATTTAGTCCCTAAGGTGACATACTGCTTTTACACCTCATACCTGTCCTCAGCGTACCCCATTACCAGCCCATTGGAATTCCTACTGATCCCAGCCTAACTTTTGCTTTGCTAACTAGTACTACCCCTCTTCTGCACTGTTCTTGGTGTTTTTATATGTTAACACTACTAATACAACTTATAATGCCAACATTTTTTTAATAACTTAGTGACTTTTTCATCTTCCTAGCACTAGTCGTGAACATTCCAAATCACTATACTTGTGCTGCCCTAGTTAGTTTGAGATGTAATGCTGAAGCTGAATCAATTGTGATACTGAACTGCAGTTTATGTAGCTCACATCTTCTCATTCTGCTTGAAAGGCCTAGTCTGTCCTTACCACTTCCTTGCCCGATGTAATGACATTTTTTTTCGAAAATTCTAATTTGGTTGTTTCGCAGCAATATACAGGAAACAAAAAGCAGCTACCACTGCCCCATGTTTTTTAAGGTTTCCTGAATGCTTTCAGAGGAATGCTGCTTTTCAAGCTTAGCAAACTGACACCTAGACCTTTGTTTTCTTTCTGTCTTTACTTTTCTCTTTATGTTTACCATTTAGAGAAAACTGCATCTTCTATAAGCACCAGTGTTTTTATGGTTGTTTTGCGATGAAAATATTCTTTTGTAACCATTAATACACCTTTACAAAACATGGGAAGTATCCTACTCATGTGGGTGTGTATGTATATATTTTGGAGATCACAAAAAGAGTAGTCTGAACAGTTAAATTATCTGATTGGTCACATTGCATCGATATTATGGGGTGCCCAATGGTGAATTCAACTGGACACCTGTTGTCCGACAGTGGTGACAGGGTCATTCAAGGGGGATCAGGGGAGAGGCAGTAAGCAGTGGAGTGGTACAGGGTCTGGTGCTCAGATCAGTCTTCCTTAGTGTAAATTACGTCTCGCATCATACACTATTTAGGCCATCATACACCATCATACACCATGTAGGCAACGAGCTCAGATTCCATTCTGATGAAGCACAGACGGGAGCAGTCGTCTCAGATGGTCTCTTGAGAGGATTGTGGCAATTGGCATCATGAACAGATATGTGCATTTGGGATTTAATGCAAAACAATGCAGCTACTTCTAAGAACATATAACATTTGAATGTAATAAACTTATAAATCCAGTTTTATCTACATTATTTTGTTTTCTCTTTAAACTGGATAATTAAATTTGTCATATTTCAGTTCAGAATATCAGTACTTTAAAATCTTATGACAACATTCTGATTCTATATAAGCCCAATGTCTGCGTGGATTTGTGCTTAATTCCTCAGAGCTGCTCTTGGTTTGGCTACTTCACATGAGATTTACACTGAATCTCCTGCATCTAAAACCATCCACTGCTAAAAGGAAAAAAAATAAGTATCATTTTGCACCTTTGCTGATTATTTTACTATATTCCATAGGTCCCCTGTATTAATTGTTCCATTTCTCACAATTTAGTAGACTTTCAAAGCTGAACTGTTCCTACTTCTGCTTTAGTACTTAAATAAATTGTGTGTGCTACTTTTACAGGACAGCAGTGGCGCATGTCTCGTGTATTCAAATGAGACACTGAGGCTGGGTATGAGTTTAAGTCATTTATTGTACATAAACACATCAGGAGTTATAACTGGAACATATACTTCGAACTTCATCAGCTAACTAACTGACTTGTTACTTCAAACAGTCTCATATCTGCATCTTCATTCATACCTGCATTCTCTCTGGCTGACTATATAAAATGGCAATGAGCCTGCATGTGCTCAGTAACGTATATGCATGTGCTATCTACCTACAGTGGCTGACTAGGGTCAAGATACACACTGATCTACAAGTAGTATCTAGATTGTGTGGTTGCTCTGCACTTGAGCTCTATAACCAACATTTGTACATCGAGAGGGTTTTCTGACTGCACTCTTGTGGTAGAAGTGTGTTGTAGCAAACCTATCCGAGTTAGAGGCTGCTGGCTGAAAGCTTATTTTATGTTTTTCTAATTGTCTGTAGGCCTTACTGTTGTAAAACTTGTTTTTCTGATTCTAGATAAGCCCAGTGTTTGTGATAGGCTGCTCTTCAGACAGCAGTGGTTAGCAGTGTCCTGTATAGATGCAAATGTTTTCAAATTAAAATTTCTTTAGAACAACTATCTCTGCAACCTTCTCCAGTCTTCCTACTGCTCTAGGAGCATCTGAGCTGCTTGTAGAGCAGCATCGCCTTATTGAATAGCTCCAGTTCACACTGAGTATAGCACCCATTCTTCATCCATGTGTTATCATCCCGGTCCAGTTAAATCTAGACTCTTTTCTCCCTGGTTAAACCATAGTAAAAACATGAAACTATGTATAGGCACTTTTCTATTATCTCTATGGCCAGCTTGGTGAACATGGGTATTCTGAGACAATGTTGCAATTGTCTCGCATATACTAGCAACTACTTAAATCTTGAAATAAGCAAACGCAGTATGTGAGATATGCAGTTACATTATGAAAACTGAGACACAACTCTCACATTCCGACAAATCAAATGCCAAACAGGTTGTCAGCACATGCTCATAATTTCCCTTACTAAATAAGGTCACAAAACATAAACCCACATATGCCGAGATCCTCACAATTAACTTACCAAAAACTCAGAGGCCTCCCATACACTGCCCTCAGACACCACTTGCAAACAAAACTAAGTCAACACCAACCACTAAACATAAAAATACACATTAAAGTGTCCCCACAAGCAAGTCCCTAAGGCAGAACACCACACATTCAAACATTTTGGTCATATGAGACTCCATCATGAAACACATGGATGCCCCCTTCACCAGGTTGGATAAAGACAGGGTGGCAGTCAGATGCCTATTAGCGGCCAGGATTCACCAGATCATGCAGGCATTCAGGTCAGTCAACCACTATAACTCAGTCATAATCCATGTGCATAGTATGATATGAGATGTGCCTCCCTGGACTATATAAAGAGAGATGTGATGGACCTCTCTCTGAATACATGTCACAGGCTGGTATAAACTTTGCATTGAACAGCATTCCATCCACACTAAGAATGATACCACAACACAAACAGAAAATGATTGGCTTCAATAATTGACTTAGCTACTGGTGACATTCCAAGGAGATCCAGTATTTGTCAGCCTGAGACAACATGATTATCAGATCATGCAGTTTTGCCAGAGAAAGTTTGCACGTGTTGCTGCTTTTTTTTAAATACTGGCCAAGGATTAGGCACCCCCATAGTCTCTTTTTAGGCAGTGCAAAATCAACAGTTGTCCCAACATAAAAATTCTTCTAATTCCAAGCTGAAGGTCCTACTGCTCAGTGTTAGGAGTCTTAACTAGAAACTGCACTCCTTGGAGTCTTACCTTACCTGGTGATTGCTGACTTCTGTGCAGTGACAGAGACAAGGGTCAAGGTTGTGGAAAGCATCCCAACAGTGCAAAGCTGCAATGCCTATCACACTTTCAGTCCACCCTCTGAAAAAGAAACATAAAAAGGAGGAAGTGTTTGCACTTCCATACAAAACAACCATACCTCCAGATAAGTCAAGCAGGATGACTCGCTTCAACTATTCCATGCCCAGCTGACCACAGGCAAAATCTCACACCATATTATCTCTAGATACAGGTCCCTGACCATAAACCATGAAATCCATTCCGCATATCTGAAGTTACTTCCTTACTTACCATTTAGCGCAACACACTACTAACTGGTAATTTTAACTACCCCTCCATAAACTGACAAACATATACAACCACTAACTTGCTGTCTCAGAGATTCCTAGACTTTGTCAATGCAAATGCTCTGTAATAGCTGGTCTAGACCCCCACTGTTGGCTCAAATGTCTTTGACATAATATTCACAAACATGGTGAAGCATTGCACCTCCTCAGCGTAATGCCCTCATTGGTAAGATCAGATTATAAATCGGTCTCCTTTGAAATAAATGGAACAGTAGCACCCCCCCATCAAATCCTAAAACCTTAAAGAATTTTTCCAAGTCATATTACCTTCTATTAAGTGATAGCATAAATAATTTTAAAGCTCCCCCAATCCTGGAAACACAGAAGCCAATGCAAAAGTATACACAAATGCTCTGTACAACCACTTAACTGCTTAGAAATGGCAGTACTTGACTGAACTAAAACTAGTGCTAGCCAGAAAAATAAGCCACCCTGGAGAACCTCTGGCATAAATAGACTATACAGTAAAAGGAAGAAATTTCTGTCTAGAAGTAAGTGGGAGGGAGCACAACAGAGAAAAAAATCTCCCATTAGTATCAACAGGCATATCATGCAACTAGTGAAGTCTTTGAAAGCTAAATACAAAACTAAAATAGCCAACCCAGGCAGAGGATAACCACAAAGCATTTTTGGTTATGTCCGAAATCTTAAGAGAAATACTCAACAATGTGCTGATTTGGCTGTAGATGGCACTACCTATACCCAGCCAGAATAAATAGCAAACCTGCTGGAAGATAAATTCAGCTTATATTTTACCCCTCATCACCGCTAGTCACTCTTCCAAAAATCCCCCCTACCATTAATGCCCCCTACCGTTCCTCTATTATTGCAAAGGAACAGGTTGTCGCTGCACACTCTAAAGCTAGAAAATGGCAAAAATGGGCAATGATGACATCCCAGGGAGCCTATCAAATAGCTCAAAACATGACCTATTAGACCCGCCCTGACCTCTACTTACCCATAGTCTGCAGACAGTACAATAGAAGGCAGCAACAGTCACACACAATGGAACAATCAACTGACCCAGGAAACAAATGACCCATGAGTCTGACTAGCTTCATATGCAAGTCTATAGAAAGAATAGTCGTGATACTTTGTTCCTCATAAAACTTTTTTTTTTGCAAATCAGTGAGGACTGAATTCACTAAATAATGACAGCCAAGTTTCAGAATTCATATCCTTCAGAAAATGTATAGTAGCACAACACTTTTTATTCTAGCAAGTTTCTAAGTTTATACAAGAAATATTTAAAATTTGTCCCTATTTATGGGACTCTGTCCCCCCATTAATTTTGGCTTTGTCCAGATTTCTTTTGCTACAAAGTTCAGAGGTATGATAATCATGGACCTGATTAACAATGACATAGGAAATCTCCACACTCTAGTAATCCCAACCAGTTCAGCTTCATCAAGGGCAGTTCTTGCCTGCTCAGTCTGGTAGACTTATTTGAAGGTCACCAAGGACATGGATGAGAGAGAGTAAGACAGTGCATACTGCCAACCTGGACCTGGCCAAGGCATTTGGCACAATACCCCACTCAGGTATCATAGATAAACTCACAAAATAGGGCATACACTTCAATAACAACAGATGGGTAGCCAAATAGCTCATAGCTAGGACAGATGTTGTTGGAAGTAGGAAAATCCACATCCAGCAAGAGGACAGCCACCAGTGGAGTACCACAGGGCTTAATGCTCGCCCCCCCCCCACTTCCTGTTTGTAACATACTTCTCAGATCAAGGGAAATGTAGATGGCTTTGACTGACCAGGTTTGATGATGCCTGCAGGCTGGGGGCAATCACTGACTCCCCAAATTATGTTGATATCCTACAGAAAGGTCTGATGCAGACTGTTGATCAGTATCAGAGCCATGGCCTCATACTAAGTGTGAGGAAGCGCATAATAATACCCTTTGGGAATTCAAATACCCTTGCAATTTACAACATTGGTAACACCCCCATAAGATTGTACTCAGTGGTGAGGGATCTGGGTTCTTAGATAGTAATCTGAAGTTTAACCTCCATGTATTCATGGTGGTGAGGAAATGCTTCTATGTGGTCCAGATTGCACTTGAAGATGATAAGAGAAGGGCTCTGCTTCACAAGAATAGGAAGCCTATTCCAGAAGACATGGCATCCAGATCCTAATGATGTTATAGTATCACTGCTCTCAGCCCTCATCAGACCAATAATTGAGTACAACACGCTCTTTGGCATTTACCTTGCCAGGTACCTCCAACAGTTAGAGTGTACTCAGAGGTTTGTCATCAAAAAAGTAACATGTCATATGTGGACCTATTAAAATCCCTATCACTGTATTCAGTTTCCTACCAATTACTGACTGATGAGGTGATCTCTGTCTGACCTACAAGGCAGTCTCTGAACCAGCCATGATGGAAATGTTGCATATTGCAAAACTAACTGCACCAAAGATCTAAACCTGGTCTCTGACATTAATAGATCATGCTGGAGATACAGATATGTCTTCCAGAGATTGCCTCTCCTCTGGAATAGGCTTCATATTTGTGGGAAGCAGAACCCTTCCCTTATCCTCTTCAAGTGCAATCTGGATCTATGGATGGGAAATCAGAAATTAACTTCTGGAGTGGAGACCATGTCCCTTATGGACAGAGGCAGTCTGTAAAAATTAGTCAAAACCCTGCTTGCTGACCCTTATCTTCCCCTAAGGATAAAAAATTGGGTAGAATCTGGGTAAAACTGTCTAGGCTTGTAAGGTCTCTTGTGCTGCTAGCCTAGTAATGTCCTATGAACCTATAAATCTATTCCCTTCTGAAAATATTCTGTTTTTTTTTTTAGATTTTTCAGCATGAAAAATCTATTTATACAACATTAATGCCTTTGATACATTAGCCTAGATAAGTTTTACATTTTTACTTGCCATATGCAGTACTTATTTTTATAAAGGCTAGTATGAATCCCTTTCCCTCTCCTAGGATTCCATGAGCCAGCAAATAGTATGACAATGAGATTTATCTGTATTTGATCATTAATAGAAAAATATAAAATCCTGAAAACTATTTTCGGTCAATGCATAACAGTTGTATAATGCCAACACCGACAAATATAATTTAAAATTGCCAAAATTCTTATAATAAATACTTTGGACATTCAATCTACAAATCTACATGGGAGGGCTGTAGTAAATCCCACTGCACAGCCTCTTACCTGCAGGAGCACTTGGTTTGGAAAATGGAGAATGTTTTTAATAAGAGAAAAGAAAAGGGAGTCATTGGTGACTATTCAAATAGATGAACAAATTAAAAAGTGTCTGTAACTACCTTCTATATCAGGAGAATGTCATCTAAAATAGATGCCACAGGTCTCATGCAGTGACAACCACTGTTATTGGGAAATGACTATAGCACACCAGTTTGTGATGGAACTGTAGCAGTGGAATCTGTGTAATATTTTGTTGATGATTCATAGATGAATTACAGATAAAACCTCCTCACATCATGCATAGTCCATCTGCACAGCACATTGTACCTCACTTGACTATGCCGCCTAATTGGGAGTAAAAACGAACAGAACTGCAAACATAACTGCTGACATCATACTTTGCAATGATGCATGACTGCTGTAGTGCAAAATGCTGTTCAGAGTACCACGCAGACACATGGCAAGCCACAGACCATCTCTATAACACTGTCACATAGACATACCACCTAATGGGAAATAAAAAACAGCAGAATTACACAGTATATGACTAGCTTTCAGATAAGAGGGCCAAAAAGAACTGTCACTCTTCTGCTCTTCTATATGCATGACTGCTGCTACTTGTTATGTGACTGCACTGTCCTGCAATATGTGCAGCAGTCTAATACTGCTTCTTGCATTTTTGTAGAGTACATGGATACATACCATGATGGTGGCCACATTACTGTTTTAAAACAATATAAAGATGGGAGGTTTTGGACAAAATGACAGTAGCATTAGTATATTTTTCCATAGAAGCAGTGTAGTCATTGATGGAACATTCTGGCAACACAGTATACTTGAATATCATTAATTCTCAGTTTTGCATAAGTAAGTGAACATGCACTCCACTTCACTTCAGGTCAGGATGCAAAAGAACAGGATTAGTTTCAGTTTCATCTATGGTCATTAAAAGCACAATGCTAACAGGTCCAGAACACTATGAGCAGTGGTGATTGATGCTCAGACTTCTACACACACACACACACACACACACACACACACACACACACACACACGCGCATGCACACACACACACGCACACGCACACACACACACACACACACACACACACACACACACACACACACACACACACACTGATATAATTTCCTCTTTGAAATGGGTCAGAAACATTATCAGCTTTCACTGTTCTAAAAACAAAAAATTATCAGTATACAAATATATGCAGTATCCTTAACCCCTGCTTTTCCCCTGCTAGCAGAGAAGGTTAGTTATTGTAGGGTCTCTCCTTGTTTCCAAACACTGTTACTAACTTATACGATAGTAGTCAGTGGTATCTGGATTTATGGCAGTTCACTTATCCAGATGCCACATTTAATTAGAATTGTTCCTAAACTTAGTGAACTGGCCCCTGAGGCTCTGACAAATGGAATGTAGAAACCACTAGCTTCACTGACACTCATAAATGCAACCTAGTGAAATGTCATCCTTGAGTGTTGCTGTAGCCGGGGTATCTTATAGGGACCAGAGTTAAAGCAAGGTACTTAGCAGCTCAGCAGATGTGCTTTTCATGTTATATCATAGTCCCACCAGAGTCCGTCAGGGTTACCTTGTCATAGGTTAGTAGAATTACACATTGACATTTAATGCTGCAACAAAAGTAATAGATGAGATAATTTGTAAAGCCAACTCACATAACATAAATACCTGGACTATGTAATATGCACACAGCATCAATTTAACATCATAATGAATTCAGACTCAAAGTAATCATAAAACCACCAAATACATTATCTTAATCCTGGGATACCAAGCTGGCTGTTTACCTGTCCCCTACATTTCTAATAAGGAAAAGGATTAAAACCCAAGCCAGCATCCTCTTCATATGGACCCGAAACAAAAATAATTTTTCCCCTGACACATTCAATTTCTTACTGCAACATTGTGATTTGTCTCCTGTAAAGAACTTACAACTAGACCTTGCAGTAGAATACTTTAACACCAAATGTTTTGACATCTTAAATAACCTTGCCACCATTAGGAAAACACATCACAAATCCAAACAATTACCATGGGTATCTAAGGAAACTAAACTTCTAATCAAAGAGATAGGGCTTGGTCACTATATCACACAGGACCAAGGACAAAGGCCATATTATCCAATATCAGCAATTAAGAAACCAAGCGAAGAAAAAGGTGATCCTTGACCAAACAAAAATACTTTCTAACCTGTCATCTTAACCCCCAAAAGTTCTTGCAAAACATCAACTACTTGCGTAACCCTGGTAGAATCCCAGCCCCTGCACCCACCTCATCTAATACCTCTGAACTCTTAGCCTCACAGTTCAGTTCTCACTTCTTCAACTCCATAACTACTCTCCTAGACAACAAAGATAACCTACCACTTATGGTTCCCTCACCTGCACCTGAACTCACTAACTCTTTCTCTTTTCATCCCATCCAAACAGCATACATAAAAAAAATTCCTAGGCAAACTGAACCCTGTAGTATTGCTGCTGACAAACTACTGAATTAATTTCTAAAACTAGCTGCTCCATCCATCGCTTATCTCATTTCAATCCTAATCTATCACTCTATCTCTGAACATTATGTACCTGTCCTCTGGAAAAAATCATACCCCTCCACAAGGGTGGCCCCTCTAGAAATATTACTATCGACCTACAGCTCCTGAAAACAATGGAGGGGATAAATGTATCTCCAAACACCATCATACTAGGTGACTTCAACTACCCTAATATAGACTGGGAACACTACTCAAGCCCAAACACTCTAGCCCAAAGGTTCCTGGAGTTCATAAACTCAAATGCCATGGAACAACTAGTCACCATCCCCACAAGAGGAGAAAACATACTTGATCTCATCATCACGAACATGGGATCACAATGTTCAACACCGGAAGTATACCCCTCACTGGTGAGATCAGATCATAAACTAATCTCGCTGGAGGTCCTCATCCCGCCCACATGAAACAAAAAGACCACAGTGAAAAACTTCTCAAAAGCCGACTTCACACTTCTAAAAACTAGTGTGGTCTCCTTTAAGGCCCCTGAGCCAGTGGTAAACATTACTCAAACCGCTGAATCACTTACAAATGCCTTCTACCAGCACCTACAGGACTGCATGGATCAGGCAATCCCAAACAAAACTAAGACTCTTTGTACCAAAGGCAAGCGTCCAGTCTGGTGGACCCCAGCCATAAACAAGCTCTACAACAAAAGGAGGAAGCTACTACAAGATAGAGCAAAATCCTTGAAAGGTAAGACACCTTTGATCATTATAAGTAAAAACTAAGAGCTCTCATAAAATCATCCAAGGCAAATTTTGAGAGAAAAATCGCCAAGGATTCAAAAAGACAATCATAAGGCCTTCTTTAGCTATGTTAGAAACCTAGGAGGAAACTCCCAGATATGCTCAGAATTAGTTCAAAATGATGTGAAGATTACTGAACCTACACACATTGCCAACATACTGGCTGACAGGTTCAGTGCAAACTTCTCCCCAAAAGGAGAGATATCTATACCAGAGGATTGTAGCCCCCAAACATCTCCAACGCCCAGGTGAGAACTGCTCTCTCCAAAGCAAAAAACACAGCATCCATGGGACCGGATGGTGTCCCCGGCTGTGTGCTCCATGAACTCAATGAGGAATTAAACCCGCAGTTACGACAGCTGTTTAATCTTAGCCTCACCTCAGGCTACGTGCAAGGAGTGGCGCCGGCGACTGTGGTCCCACTTCACAAGGCGGTGCCTCCACCGACCCTGGAAATTACCGTCCCATTAGCTTGACAAGCCTTATCTGCAAAGCCATGGAGAGGATCATAATGGAACTCATAAATAAAGACATAGGGAACTTGCAGACTTTGGATCCAACCCAGTTTGGCTTTGTCAAAGGCAGATCATGCCTTTTAAACTTGGTTGACTTTTTCGAGACAGTCACCAAGGCCATTGATGAGGAAAGGCAGTCCATACAGCCTACCTTGACCTGGCAAAGGCCTTCGACACAATACCCCACTCAGGTATCATCAAAAACTCATCAGCTTGAATGTAAACCCATACATCACAAGATGGGTTGCAAACTGGCTAAGTGACAGAACCCACAGGGTCAGAGTTGCTGGAGCCATGTCAGACTCAAAGCCTGTCACAAGTGGTGTCCCACAGGGCTCAGTCCTGGGTCCACTCTTGTTCGGCATCTACTTTTCTGAAGTACAAGCAAACACAGGAGGGTTATGGCTGACAAAGTTTGCAGATGACTGCAAACTGGCGCCATAGTCGAAAACACATCTGACACAGATATCCTTCAGAAGGGCCTGACAGAAGCGGATAACTGGTGCCAGAGCCATGGCCTAAAGTTAAATGCCAAGAAATGCATAGTCATACCCTTCGGGAAAAACAAGGTTACCCCTAGCTACCATATAGGTGGCAATCCACTGAGCACAGAAGAAGTCATCAGGGATCTGGGGACCCAGGTTGACAGTAGCCTTTCGCTTGACACTCATGTTGCTAAAGTAGTTAGGAAAACCTTCTACATTGCCCACCTGATCATGAAGGGATTCACATCTAGATCAAGGGAGGTCATCGCCCCCTGCACTCATCACTCATTAGACCTATGATTGAGTACAATGCCCCATTTGGAATGTATCTGACCAGACACCTGCAGCAGCTGGAAAGGCCCAAAAGTTCCGCACCAAAAGGATAAAGGGTCTCAAAAATATGTCTTATGCTGCCCGACTGAAAGAACTCCAGCTCTATTCAGTCTCATACCGCTTGCTCAGAGGTGACCTGTGCCTGACATATAAGGCCATGTCAAACCCTGATTTGATGAATATGCTTCACCTCAAAAATCTAGATCCCTCAAAACCACAAGGGCGGGAGACTTAAACCTTGACACGGTTATTAATAGAACATGCTGGAGGGACAGATTCATCACCCAGAGACTCCCTATGCTGTGGAACAAAATCCCGGTACATGTGAGGCAGAGCACCTCGCTGGCCTTGTTCAAGAGGAATCTTGACCAATGGATGGGGGATCGCAGATATACCCCAGGGATTACTTCAGTGTCACTGCTTGACAGAGGCACAGCAAAATAATAGGCATAGTTTTATTCAAACTAAAGGGGTGGCGAAAGCCAAATAACTATGGGCTAGGCTTATAAATGCCCTTGGGCAGATAGCCTAGTATGAACCTATGAACCTATTAACCTATGAGCTATCCTCTCCCCCTTAGCTAAAATCCTAGAGAAATGCTTAGACCAACAACTTATGAATCACCTCAAAAATAACAGAATTAGCAGATTTTAGAATCTTTTTGATATTTTTCAACTTGTGAGAGGACTTTTTTAATCTGCTCTTTAATTTTGGGTTGAGGAGGTTTCCAGTCATGGAACTGCCCAGAGTGCCAATTAACCTACCTGCAGATGTGATATAGGTTATGGATTTCAAATAGGCCACACCCCCCCAAATCATTTAGGTCCCACGTATCATGGGAAGCTATATGGGGGTATGTTACTAGAGAAATAATTAAAGATTTGTGGGTGAGTGATGAACTCCTTTTTACATGGATAGGAGCCTACTCCATAGTGTGGAATCTTTCTGGATAGATATCTGTCTCTCCAGCATGTTCTGGTTATGTCACAAGTGAAGTTCAGATCCTTGGATTTAGGGTTCCTGATGCTGTTTGTTTTGTGCATGTGCAATATATCCATCAGGGTTGGGTCTGAGGCAACCCTGTAAGCCAGCAAAGATCTTCTGTCAGCAGCCAGTAGAAGACAGAATACAAAGACATAGCCTTTGGGTGAGTACTGTAGGACAAGGTATTCATACCCTGACTTCTCCTTGTGAGAAACCTTTATGGACATTCCAACTATTGAAAGTGTCTGGTTAGATTCATGCCAAAGAGGACACTGTATTCAATGATAGGTCTTATAAGGCCCAAGTAGAGTGGTACTATAACTTCCTTGGAAATGGATGCCATGCCTTCATCTATAAGTTGAGTCACATAGAATGATTTTCTTACTACCTTAGTTACATGTTTGTCAAAGGTCAGATTGCTGTCTACATATGTTCCCAGATCCCTCACTACTGGGTCAACATTTAGGGTGTTTTATTGATGGAGTAATTAACTTGCGTTGACGGTTCTCAAATGACATAATAATGAATTTTTTTGGCTTTAAGTTTCAGACCATGGCTTTGCCACCTGATATTTGTCTGTGTTGAACCATCATTCAAGATGTAATAGGAGAGGAAATACATGCAAAAAGAAGAGGACCCAGCATGGAGCTCTGGGGTATTCTGCTGGTGACTAGTCTTTTGGTGGGGGTAGTCTCACTAGTCTTGACTTTTTGGGTCCTGTCTTTGAATAAGCCAGTAATCTAGACAGTTGTGTATGGATTTATGCCTAGCTCTGTGAGCTTGTCAACAATGCCCGAGTTGGGTACTGTACTGAATGTCTTGGCTAGGTCAAGATATGCAGTATGTACTACTTTATTCTGATCCATTGCCTTGATGACCTTCTGAAAGAAGTCTACAAGGTTAAGTAGGCATGACCGTCCCTTAAGAAATCAAAATTGGGATGAGTCCAGTGTCTGTAGGTTACCAATGTCCTTGTTTATCATTTCCATGATAATTCATTCCATGGCTTTTTATATTAGGCTTGTTAGACTAATGGGTCTGTAGTTCCCTGGCTTTCTTGATGGTCCACCCTTGTGGAGGAGAATGACTGTTGTGGTCCTCCATTCACTTAAACATAACCTGTTTCAAAGCTGTAGTAGAAGAGTGCCTTAAGTGGTCCTGATAGGTCATGTTTTAGACTGGTCTGGAGGCATCCAGAGATTTTGTTGAGGTCCATGGAGGTAGAGTTTTTAGCTTTAGTATGGGCTGCCAGCACCTGGTTGGAGGTAGCAGGATGGTTGGAATTGTTTCCTAGCGGAGCTGGGGAGGAGTGGGGGTGATGTTTGAGATGAATTTGAGCTGAATTTATCAGCCAGTAGATTTTCCTTGTCACCCCGACTGGTGAAGATGATACTGTTCACCACCAGTTCAACACACTTCTGTGTATTACCTTTAAGGTTATCAACATAGCTGAAGAAGGCCTTGTGGTTGCCTGTGAGGCTATCCTGACCTCATAGTTGCCCTTGTTAGACTTAATTAGACATCTTAGTCTCTTGTTTAGTTGTATAAGAGAGCACCTGTGTTTAATGAAGTTGCTCTTCCTGATTTTGGCCATGTGTTTTCTTCTTTTATTATATACACCTGTTTAGGTGAGGATTCTACCAGTGGGGTTTGCTTTTAGTGTTTGTATTGGATTTACCTCACGTAGGTACATCAGTCTTTATGCAGCCATCTACATGTTTGTATGGAGACTTTGTTAATAACTCCGCATGGGTAGCTATGGTCTTTGTGTTAGGAGGATCTTGAATTTTGACATATTTTCACTTAATAGGATGTAGTTTGCCTTAGAATAGCTCCTGTTACTGGTTTAGCTGTTTTTTTGGGTTGATTTTTACTTCAAAGGAAACAGCTTTGTTGTCCGATCTCACTAGTGAGGATGTAACATGGAGGGGATGGGAAATGCTTTCCCATGTTGACAAGTATCAGGTCCAGTATAGGTGATCCTGTAGTCAGAGTGTGCACTATCTGTTCCATGTTATTTCTGTTATTAATGTCCAGTAAACATTGTGCCTGTGAGTTTGAGGCAGTGTAAATTTCCCAATGTATAGAGGGATAGACAAAGTCACTCATCAGTAGGGTGCTTGATTGGATAGTGAGCACGTCTAGTAGATTTAGATAAGAGTTGTGAGACCCTAGAGGCACAAATAGTAACCTATAGCTGGCCCTGATATAATGGTATGAGATATTAAATATGGTGACTTGCATGTGAATGATCTCCATAGCATCCTGTTTAACCAATGTAGAGGTATGATTGTTGCTAATGTAGACTGAGACACCTCCACCTTTGGCCCCAGTCTGTGCTGTTGCTGCTCTAAATATATTGAATGCTATATTTAGTTATTTATTTATTTATTTGTCTGTTTGTCTGACATTTGTTAACCAGGATAGTCCATCTGAGCAAAAGCCCTTTTTCAGTGAAGGCCCGGGAGAAAAGCTCCACAGTACAAGTAAGGAAGAAAATTTACAAAATTGAAGATGAATACAGTGAAAAATTTACAATAAAACAGTTAAGCAAATGTAGAAAAAGCTCCACAGTACAATATAGTAAGAGGCATTATAACATTGAAGAAAAAGCATAGCAAAGAAATACACAATAAAATATTGAATGAATTTACATAACACGGTGGGTTATCTTCAGAGGGTAATTGTACAATACAGAGCAGTTAAGCGAGCTATGGTAGTAGGGAAGGGAGGAAGAGAGAGGATAGTGAAAAAAAAAACAGGTTGGTTCATGTGGGATGATTACAGAGGCAAATCCATGTGCTATTAAGGTACCTTTTAAGAGTTTTCTTGAATTTGTGGATGTAGGAAATGTTTCTAAGGTTCATGGGGAGCTTGTTCCATGCAAGAGCAGGGAAGTAGCTGTAGAGATTCCATCCAATAGATTTTTTTAGGTTTGTGAATTTGTAAGAGACATTGGTCAGAGCTTGTGAGGGATTGAAGGGGCTTATAGAGGGAAACAAGTGAGGAAATGCTAGGGCAAAAGGAGGGCTTATTCAAAATAGTATGGAGAATGAGAAGTTGGGTAAATAAGAGTTGATGAGGAAACTCTAGCCATCTGAGTGTTTGGAGAGTGTGACAGTGGTGTGATCTTGAGGACAGATTGGCTGCAAATATAGCAACTTTGTTGTAGGTGGATTAAAATTTGGAAAGTAGTGAAGACTGTAAATTTGTTAAAATTTGACAGTTGTAAAAGAAGCTGGGGAGAAGGTAAGCTTGAGCTAGTGAGATCCAGGAGTTGGGTGTGAGGAACCTTTTATTTCTACATAGCAAATCAAGCTTTTGGTGGGTTTTTTTGATGCAGTTAAGTACATGAAGGTCAAATTGTAGTTGATCTTCCACTATTACTGCAAGCAGTTTAGTGTGCGATTCAGCTATGATCGTAGTGTTGTTGAGGGACAAGATGGTGAATGAGGATTTAAGTTGGTAAAGGATTTGGGGAGGCAGAGAAGAAGTTTTGTCTTTTTAGGGTTTAGTATAAGTTGGTTGTAAGACATTTCAGTGAGGTTGAAAAATGTTTGTGTCAGGGTTAGTAGGTCAGTGGGGCTGTCAGCGATAGAAATTATGGTGGAGTTATCTGCGTACTGTATGAGGGAAGACTGAGGACAGGATATGTGAAGTTAGTTAGTAAAAATGTTAAGGCGGGGGACTAAAATAGATCCTTGAGGGAAACAGATTTTGATGGGGAGAAAAGGAGAAAGAGCATAGAGCCATTTTACAGATTGCAGTCTGTTTGTGAGGTAGCTATGGTAACAGGAGATAGTTGCTGTGGAGAAATTATTCCTGACAATCTCATTTGTATGTAAGATTTTTACCTCCAAGGAAGTTGTGTATTTACATCTTTCACATATTGTGTTATTTTCTTTAATGATTAACTGATCATCTGAAAAAATGAGACAATTGCTATGTTACCACAGGACACCCAAAACTGCCAAGCTGGCCATGAAGACTTCATCCTCATGAATAAACCTCACCGCCCTTGAGTAAATCTTCACCATACCATAATTTCTCATCAGTTATTGCTATATTATCATATGCTCACATGAAGCCATGAAGCTGCAGGCAGAACTGAACATTCAGGACATAGACTCGTTGAATATTTGAAAAATATTAAAAAAGACATTTATAACACACTTTACAAGCATGTCAGCAAAGCTGATCATACAAGAGTTTCAAATGTTTTTCTACATTTAATCTAGCAAGCTGCTTTCAATGGAGACCAGATAGGTAACTGCAATTTGACTCTAAATCTCAATTTGCATTTAAGGAAAGAACTTGGAAAAGCTTGAATTGTACTCTTTTTTTTCTAATGAGCTTAGAATTATTATGCAGTTGCCAAAATCAAGTAACTACTTCAGTAATTGATTTTTTTATTGCACCTTGCATGCAAAATTTAACATTTCATCACCAATTGTTGTGTCTTTCGGCTTTTCCCAGTTAGGGGTCGCCACAGCAGAACTCTGGTCCGCTAATGATTGGCAGTAGATTTTTACATGCCGAGTTGCCAGCTCTGATGCACAACCTTCAACGAAGGTACGCCCATGCATGTCTCCACACAGAAGATGCTCTAGCTGAGAATCGAACAGGACAACATCTTACTGTGAGGCGACAATGCTACCGCAGCAGCACCACCGCAGTCTAACATTTCATTTCAGCACCAATTATGGATTCAAAATGAATGAAATCAGAATATCAATATGCTTGTTCCAAGACATACTTTTGGAGCATGAAAACAAAAAAAAAAAATACTGCATCCTTCAAGTGGGGAATAATGCCCCCCTACACCCCCCTGATAATTATCTATAACAATTAAAATATCACACATTATCAACAAAAGGGCATATTCCCTGGCCTCAGTGCAAGAGCGATCCTGCACCGGAGCTTTGACAACTTGTTTTTTTTTTTTTCGATCATATACAGACAACTTTATAGCTGTTTAACAGCAGACACATCAATCCACATCGAGGGACCTGTAAAGATATCTTTCTGTCTGTCTAACTATATGTGTGTATACATAAAGAAAGTTATGTTTGGCATTTTTGTGCACTACTCTGCAGAATTAACCATGGCTCATAATTTATCTGTACATATAATAAAGGCTTTTGAACTGTGTTCTGGAATTGCCAAGTTTTATTTTTCTATTTTAATTTTTGGTGACCTTCATCCTTTAACAAATTTTTATTTATTTTGATGCAGTTGTACTTGAAAGTGTTCACTTGGAATGCACTTTTGGGCAGCAAGGAAACCTAATACTTAAAATAAATCATCAGTAATAGAGAAAAACAGTAGCTGAAATGACACTTTCCATGATTATGGAATACACGTCTCCTTGCCACTAAAAGACATGGATCATTAGCTTCCTTCAAAAATAGTGTTGATATGTATAAATGGAAGAAAAAATGCCATAATGGGGTTACAGCAGTCAAAGTTCATTAAGGCCAGTAGGTATCAACCTTGACAGTCAAACATTTGAAAATACTGAGGAGGACATGATTTAGGTGGAGGCAGCTTAGAGGGAAAAAAAGAGATGGAGGGGAGAACCAGAATTTTAAAATCAACATATTAATCAAGCTAATTTTCTCCTTCTACCTTCAAACAAATGAAATGTAATATAAAGTACCTGCAACCTAGTACTTTTTTCTGGTAATGTACTGCTAAATAGTAGTGTTTTCTAAGGAAAGAAGTTGTAACCCTAGTACTTAGCTTTCCACTACATTTTATAATTGTGTTTTATGTATGAAATAAATGAGAAATTAGATTATCTTTAATTTTGTTTATCTTTCATCTAGTATCATTAAATTAAGTGACAACTTTTCCCCTCCACCATTTTAATTAACATAGCAGTGAGTTACCTAATACCATATACTTCAATATTTGCAAAACATATTTTACTATTGCATGCTTTCATTTTTATCCTTTGTAGCTCTGTAACATGATTAACCACTCACATTATGCTATATTTGGGGATTTTTGCTGACATCCAAGTCTTCAGCAGTTTTTGTTAGTGAACGTTTAACGGTGGGTGAATAATTATCAGTCACTGAATTCATACATCATAACCAGCAAGTAATGCCACTAAATTTGTCATAATTAACATATATTCTTACATCTGTAAATTTGAATTGACTGAGTGCCAGATCTACATACTGCAAATATTAATGTATAGCATTCAGTCTGTCCAAATAACAATAGATGATGGATACCCCTGAGACAAAAAAAATGTGCTTGTTACTTAATTAACATTGTGTATTTATTTATTTATTTTAATTTTTATTTTATTTATTTATTTAACATTTGTTGATTGGAAAAGTCCAACTAGGACAGATCCTATTTTCAGCGGAGGCCCGAGGAGAAACAATACAGATGCATGTCTTTGGAAGGGTTCCATGTGAACAGCAGTTGAACATGGGTCAGTCAGTCCTAAGAGATAGGTGAGTAACAATCCGAAGGGACAGGTGATGGCCTCCGTCACCCTTGGCCGATCGAAAAGGAGTCAGAATCAAATTCCCGAATCTAGAGTGGTGGAGATGGGCATTTCGCTGCATCCAGTGTGGTGACACAAATGATCATGGAGAAACCGGTGGGGGCCCCTGGGAGAGTTCTCTCTTCTTTGTGTGATTGTCGCTAAAGGCTGTATGTACACATTGTTATTAAAATTGTACTTTGCCTTATGTGTGGATACCTTGTGCCTTAGTTTATTTCTCACCTTCTCCTACCTTGGTAGTTACTATTAGATTATTGCTGCCCTCATTGCACACTCATAGGTAACCATTCATTTACCTTTACAGCATTGCATAACATCCAGGCAAGACTGCTGTTTTCAAACTTAATCTGTGCTAACTAACCCCCCCACAGACACTTTTCTTGCAAGAACAATCTGTGATTTTTTTTTATCACATCCTGTTCCATGCATGCAAAATAGTTCAGATTACCTAGTCCCTGAAACTATTGAATAATGTTCCTCTCCTCTTCAGCTGTCTCACTAATTGGCATTCTGTCTACTTCCTGTTTTTCCTATTGTTATTATAAATCACTTTCTCAAAGAAAGGCTCCTACCTTACCACATTGCCCATCATAACACTCAGTAGCTCACTCAGTGGTTCATCATCATCATCTGATGTTGACTCTGTTCTCTCCAGGGCACATGTTCTGACAGTACTAAACTAGTGTGCTGTCTTGCCCACAATCCAAACAAAATAGATATCATCCTCTGAAATGCTGTCTGTATAAGGAACAGAACTTCCTTGTTTGTGTCCGTAATCTCTCAGTGGTGACACAGAGGAGCTGGCACTCTTGATCATTGATCAACCTTGAGATACACTTGCCATTTGACAGGTCTGAATGTAACCCAACTTTCACAACTTTGACAATTCTTAGTAGTTATAAATGTGTAAATAGAGATGGATGAGAGAAGACTGACAGAGACATTAAGGTACGAATATAAAAAAAGGTAATCGAGCTGTTATGAATGAGCAAGAATATCAAGCCAGCCTGACACTGCCCAGGACTTGCTTGTGCTCTGGCCTCTACCTGTTTTTACACCCAACTCAGCACCATAACTGCTTACTTACCCCCATCTCAGTGCAAAGACAAGCGAGGATCCTGTCTTACAAATGTATCATATTGAGTGATAACAAATCCAAATGATTCATATAGAAGGGTTTCTCATATAAAAGGATAGTAAACCACACCTGCCGTACTCAACACATTTCTATGATTACTTCCTTACTGTTTGACTTAATTGAGACTGCGCTATACAGGGTTCATTGTCAAACATTCATAACCTACTTTGTTTTCTCGTCCCTTACAGAATATCCCCAGGATTCAGCAAGCTCTGCATGGTGTGCAGGAATACTGAAAGAGCTACTGCAGGCAGTATGGTCGATGAGCGATCCAGGAATGAGCTTCCGGGATGTGCACGAGCACACCTACACTATTCCTGAATAGACACCACTGCCATATGTTAATTACCCCATTTGCTGGTGAAAACCATGCAAATGAGGATAATTAGTAGTCCAGGAAGCAGGCAGGCATCTGTCCAGTAATAGTGTAACCTGCAGAAATGTATTCGGTTACTAACCGACTACATTTCTGCAAATTACAAAACGGAGGAATGAGAGCTCCAAAGAGCTTCAAAGAGAACATGTATTCAATGTAGTAGGCATGTCAATGGCCAAATATATGGCCATTGGCATGGGAAATATTTGCAAAATTATAAAAAAATAACTGTTATTTTTTTGTTGGATGATTTCAGACATTTAAGCATAGGGCAGCAAATGGGATCGGCCAGAAAATATGAAAAAAAAAGTTTGAAATAAGCTTTTATACCCAAATCAGCATTTTGCCATGATAGTCAATAGCGTGCATAAGACAACAATACCAGGGAATAGTGGTTACTAAGGGGGAAGGCTCAGTGTGAGTGTGGTAACTATAAATTAGCATTCTGTTTTATGCAAATGAGGGGGTTGATACTGAATCGCAGAATTCCTCTCAGTGTTAGCTTGCACACAACCATGTAGATGCAGCAACACCATGGTATAATATAAGAAGTAAATGACCTCATAAGGGGGTGTGTCATGCATGCTGTAAGCTTATTGGAGCTCTGTGGCTGGTGTTTGCCCTTAGCTAAGCACAGCTAAGGAAGGGGTTGTGTCTGAGGCTGCCTAGCAATGTTTACATTGCCTAAACGGGTGTGTGCACCAAACACCATGTTTAAAAAAAAAAAAAATAGTAAATAGCAGCTCTGTTCATATCTAAACACTGGGTATGTGCAGCACACCTTGGGGTTTAAACAGGAAGGAACTGGGAAGGGAAAACAGCAGTAGGAAGGCAATCGAGGCGAACCAGCATAGCTGGCAGGTAAAATGTATCAAAATCGGCCAATTACACAGGCAGCAGCCCAGCTGAGCACACTACTATAAACTATGCAAACACGTTTCACTCTGGTTTTTCTTACAAACTTTACACCACCGGTGTACACAAATGGGGAAATTTTACCTGAAAAAACTAACAAAATGTTAGGGGTTGCTTTTGCTCTCATACATCAATATGTGGAAGAGACTGAGGGCGGTGAGGATGTGAATGCTGATGACCAACCCACAGTGAGGAGGAGGAGAAGAATGCACAGATTCAGGGTAACCTACCAGGGGCTACATGAGCTGGAGCTAGTGGAGCACTATAGGGTGGGACAGGAACATTCTACAGCAAATTGTTGAGCTTTGCTGGCCAAAACTCACACACAGAACCAACAGAGGGGAACCCATCCCAGTGGATACCAAGGTATGTGTACACTTAAGAATACTAGCCACAGGTACATTCCAAAGGCCAACTAGGGACATCATGAGGATCTCACAGGCATCAGCATCCCGGGTACTCCACCAGTTCCTGAATGCCATGTCAGCACATGCTGGTGAGCACATATATTTTCTCAACATCCGCGAGGCGTTGACCAGCAATATGCATCTCTTCCACCAAATAGCAGAATACCCTGAGATAGTGGGTGCTATAGACTGCATGCACATACACATCAAAGTACCACCCAGCGAACAGGGTAGAGTCTACATAAACAGCAAGAACTTCTCTTCCATCAAATGCCAAGTCATGTGCAATGCCCAGGGCATTTTCTTGAATGTGTGTGCAGAAAGCTATCATGACTCCTACATCTGGCATATGACACAGCTGAACCATATGACACAGCTGAACCAGACATTTGCCAGTGGGGACATCCCATATGGCCACCTAGTGCAGGATGTTGGTTACACACTGGAGCCATGGCTGATGACACCCATCAGAAATCCACACACACCCAAACAAGAACTCCATAATGAGGCACACGTACAAACCAGAATCATAATAGAGCGTGTGTTTGGGATGCTCAAGTCACAGTTCCGCTGCCTAGACATATCTGGTGGAACCTTGCAGTACGCTCTACATGTACACAGATGTTCATTGTATGTGCCATGCTTCAAAATTTGATCCTGCGGAAACCGCTCCAGCAGTAACAGCATGGGGCAAGGCCACACAGCCCCCCACCATTGCCAAGGCCATCACAAGCACAGAGGGACTCAGAGGAGAAACATCCTGAGCCTGCCCATGTAGGCAGAAGGAGGCGTGCCCAGTATGCCCAGACTTTGGCAAAGAGGCAACGCATACCATATACACTGACACAGTGGACCTAGGGAATGACACCTCTCTCTGACTCATACATACAGTAAAAATGATGCCAAACATGACACTACCTGTGCTTTACCATGTATAGCGGGTGTACTATGTGCATCCGACTTAATCAGCCCTCCAGCACCATCCTCAATACTGGCACAGCCACAAGGTAAGTCACTCTTCCTATCAATTGCTGAATGGAGTAGTATGTCCTGCTAGTTGTATCTTTGGTATGGATGTGAGCATGCAAGGGAATTGGATGGCTGAATGGGATGGCAACAGATAGTGGACACCTATATAGGCAGCATGAAATCCATAACAAATACTGGTGTCAACAAAATAGGCAGTACTAGACAAGGTGACAAATCCCATTGCAGTACATGTGGTGGCCCAAATGTGTGTCCATAGGACACACAAATGCATGTCAGTGAAGCTAACATACTCAACACCAGTCTCAGCCAGCAGGGCAGGTGTAGATGACCATAAAAAAGGCTGTGCTAAGGACTCCATTTGATGGCAATGGTGAACAGCCCCCCTCCAGACCTACACAGACAGACTACAACAGGTCTGGTAGTTGTATGTTGGTTCTGAAGGGTAAGAAGTCTGAAACTGAAATGTAGGTCAATAAAACCTAAGATCTGTACTACACTGATATGCCTCTAGTCTGCATGATAGGTCAGAATACAAAATGAAATGGAAGCCAACAGAGTACATGAAATACCAGTACAGTCATAACAAATGTTTACAGTTGTCAAGTATGCCCCCCACACACAATCTTATATAGACATTCAGTAACATGTACATGTTGGTTTAATAACAGTGGAACAGATTACCTGAGCTGGCCCAGTTTACAGGATAGATTGTTGCATGTGTACAATATGCAGGGGTCCATGTGTTAGGTTGTGTGTCCAATATTGTCTGGAAGTGGTCAGCATGTAGGCATGGAAGGTTGTGTCTTGGTGGCCTATGGCCAGTACTGTTGATGACAGGGCCATGTTCCAACACCTGCAGTGCCAACCACAATGCATCTCAGCAATACCCATGTCAGCAGTTGTCCATATTCAATATCTGTCACTGTCTGAAAGATGGGCATGCCATGAATGTCAGCCCAGATATACACACAGTACACAGGTGGAAGTACCCTAGACAGAGTACATGAAATATAACTTTCAAATGCACGCACCTTTGGAATTGTACATACAGGCTAGCAGCACATTAGTTGTCTGTGTAGTATGGAATACTGATGTAGTCTGGCCAATCAGTGGCAGACCACAAAAGGCACAGTTATGAAGTAATGAGAGACTGCCTATGTCCCCGCACAAGGCAGCGACTCTGCTGGACAGAGGCACAGGGAACTAATGGCTCTCCTGGCCAGAGGCACAGGGAACTACTCTAAGGGGGTGGCAAAAGCCTACACATTCTGGCTGGGCTTATAGATGCCCTCGGGCAGATAGCCTAGTACTTACCTATGAACCTATGAACTTATAAGGGGAATGTCCCAGGTATATCGATGAGTCAGCCGCAAGAAGCTTTCATATCACACATACACTCAGCTCACCACACCATCAGCCACAGGTTTATCACAGGTCATATCCCTACTGTTGGGAATGAGTACAGTATGACCCCCACTTCTGTATGGGAATGCCCAAAGAATGCAGCATGCTGAAGAGGTGTCCCATGCAGGTGTGGTCCCTAGCTGTAAGCAGCACCCTGGCAGCATCCAGAACAATGGATTAATATGGACAGGCACTATTGCCATTATGCACTGGCCTCCTACAGATGGCCTGCATCAATACCAAATGTCCTACAGGCCTCTGTCAAAGGCCTGTGCCTCACCCGTACTGCCAATGTATATTATTTCATGGGGTCCCAACTAACAACATAACACAGTCAACAGAACACAAATGCAAGGCCATGTTGACAAATCCCAGTAGCATGCCCACCATGTTGTACTGCATGAACTGTGGACCAACCCCTAAATACCTCTGGGATGAAGGGAAACTATAGAGATACTTTTCAGATATCGCTCTTATAATGTTAGGAAGAGGATAGAATAACAGAGTGGGGGTGTAGAAGCATGGACGTCATGGAGTGTGTGAAGTCTGAAACTCTGATGTGTGCCCATACTACCTCTACCAGCAAACCCAGTAATGGGTGGCTGCAACCTGCTTGCAAACCACAATGTGAAGGGGAACTGACCAGATATATGAGCTCTGCCTCTGGGTAACCTCGGTGAATCTGTACAGCTGAGAGGTATGGCCACAGCAGGATATGGCCATTCTGTTATGTTGATATATGTACAAGCAGGGGATCCTCAGCCACCACAGTACCAAGGTGCTGGACCCTTTACACAGACCCATCAGCAAATGTCTGCAGCTACCTCTCCAAAATGGCATGAGTGTGCAAGAATATGTAGGCTTCAGACCACAATACTGGACACAGCTTCATTCATCTTGTATTTCCCAGGAAATAACTGTGAGCAGATAAGTATATCTGTCAGTAGTTGATAACATGATACATCACAGTGTAAAACAGTACATATGTCTGAATATCTCTGCTAACACCAACCATGAAACACAAGCAGCACAGACACAATAGTTACAGTGTCTCACTATTTGTCACCCATTGTGACTCCATATTTTCAACCTATCTACAGATATCCTGCAGAAACAGGATGCTAGCTGTAGGTGTAGAACACCAAATCCTGGACTGGAGTACAACCTACCTGGAATGGATTCACACACTCAATACAGAAGGTCATACTGGGCATGCTCCCACACTTAGAGAAATGAAGCCCATGTCTGACAACACAGTGGATTATACATATCTGTCAGTCACAGATGTCTGTGCACACACAATACATTGTACACCATTCATGCTTTGCACACACATTGGATAGGAATACTCACACGTATCCAAGGCCAACACACTATAATATGTCAACCATACACACACAGAGGTGTGGGGAAGAGAGAGACATAACAGAGTGATTTCCATCATGAGGCCTGTCCCAACCACCACACATCCAATTGGCCAATATCACATGATGTGCTGTCAATCACTGTAGACATTGCTTTTGGTAGCCCTCAGCCCTATAGTGTCTGTGGTGCTTGTGATAACTGTGTAACACAATAGCACAAATAATTATTCATCTAGCATTTGTATACCCAGTCCTGTCAAATGTAAAGTTGTGTGTGACTGAGTGTGTGTTTGTGTTTCCAGGGGAATGTTTTATGGCCCATTCACACACACTGCACTTCCCTTTGCCCATGTTAGCACTCCTGCTGATGTCAGTCACCTTGAAATAACCATCTGGCCAAGTCTCAGCCATCTAAGTTGACTGGCACTCTGTGGTGCTTGCAATAACTGTGTAATGCTGTAGTGCCCCATACTATTTAGGTAGAAGTTGAAATCCTAGACATGGCAACTGTGAAACTGTGTGTGTGTGTGTGTATGTAGATGAATGATTTTTTGAGGCCATTCACAGTCACTACACCTCCCATTGCCTTACTTTAGCAAGCCTGCTAATGTCCGTCACCTTGAAATAACCATTTGGAAAAATGCCAGCCCCATAAGCTTTGTGGTGCTTGCGATAACTGAGTAATACTTTAGTGTAGCATACTACTTTTTTTAGTTTTTATTTTACATTTGTTGACCGGGATAGTCCGACTGGATACTTGTCCATTTTCTGCGAAGGCCCAGGGAGAAAAGCTCCATGATAAACAGATGCAATAAAACATCATTACAAAATAAAATCTCCAGGTAAACAGATAGAATAGAAAAATATTGAGATATTTACAAAGTATGCATAGACAATCATAAGTAGACAAGTTCACAGGATAAAAGTTACCCCTGTTTACAGCCAGGGAAAAATAGACAGTAATTAGATTACTAGTTTATTCAACATTCTTAATTAGAGTTAGCCAAGCTTATTACAGTGGCAAAGCCAGTTTAGTGTCAGGTGGTGTTTAAGTTTGGTTTTAAACTAGTCAATAGAGGATAGCATAGTGATGTCAGCTGGAAGTAAGTTCCAGACTCTACCTGCAGAGTTTGCGAATAGGGCATCATCAGCTGTATTGTTAAATTTGATGGTTTGAATTACTAGTTTATTTGAGGATTGAAGCAATCTTGGATTGTTATGGGGAGTGATTATGTTTCTAAGAGCTGGTGTATGATTTGGGTTATAGAGAATTTTATTGGTCATAATGAGAAGGTTGTATTGAATTAGATTGGATAGTTCAAGCCACCCAAGCTGTTTGAGGTTGATACAGTGGTGTTCTCCAAAAGACAGGCCAGTGGCAAATCTGACAATGTGATTATAACAGGTTGACAATCTGTTGAGTACTGTCTTGTTTAGATTGGAGAGAAGGGGGAGCATATAGCAGTGTAGAAATTAGGTGAGGGAGAGCTATAGCAATTTTAGCTGGAGGGGTTAGGACTAGATGGGTAGGAGTTCTAATCCCCATGATTGCAACTGTGACACTGTGTGTGTTTGTGTGAGAGAGTGTGTGTGTCTTTGATGATACCTGATTTTATGGACATTCACACTTACTACTCTCCCCTTACCCCTCCTTTAGCAGTGCTGCTGATGTTAGTCACTATCAAAGATAACTGTGGAGAACTCTGCAACATGTAAGCTCCATGGTGCATGTCATAAATGCAGAGCAATGTAGTAACCGTGACTACATAGGTATGGGTTTGAATCTCATCTGTGTCGAGTGTTTGTTTGTATAAATATGTATGCCTGTACTTTAAAGATTTTTGGCCCCATTTACACACAGTACACATTTCAGAGGCTGACTTTAGCAGTCCTGCAGATATCATCCACCTTAGAAGTACCTGTTGCCAACCCTAAACCATGTCAGGTCAGTGGTGCATGTGTAACATAATGGTCCATAACGATTGTTAGATAGAGATTTGAACCTCACCCCTGGCAAATGTAAATGTGTGTGGAGGATAAAATTATTTTGGGGATCTCTCACCCACTACATCACCCAATGCCAGTATTTACAAGGGCTGGTGATGTTCCTCACGCTAGAAGTACCTTGGGACAACATACATCCTATAAGCTCTGTGGCACATGTGATAAATGCGGCACACTATAGTAGCAATATATAGCTAGGTAGGGGTATGAATTTCAGTACTGGCAAGTGTGTGTGTTTGTGTGTGTGTGTCTGTCATCAGTATCCTGTGAGGAGGTTGCTGTGATTGTGTAATAACAAGATTCATTGTGGGGTGGGTTTTGCTAAATTATTATATTGAGGACCTAGTATATGTCACAATGTCCACCTTACAGGGACAAAAGATGTCAAACACCAGAGAGGATGGTGTAGACAATCCATAGCCCTACATGTGACATTATGGATTGGTGAACAATATAGGCAACCCCTTCTATTATTCAGAGAACACTCTCCACCCACATCTCATACATAAACACACTTGGCTAAGCAACAACCACTATATTGGTAGTTCCCTGCATATTGCCTCACAGATAGTAACCATGGTGGGATTGCAGTGGACTACATGTCTGTGGACCACAACAGTACCACTGACATCAGAAAGTACTTTGATGTGTTACATCTCCTAACTGAGTGTGTGTTATCCAGCAAGTAAAAGGACATGGCACCCTGTTCCATCCCCGCAGTAGGTAAATAAATGCTTACAGTGGCCCTTTTGCTATGTTCCCCACTGAATACCTGCAGCAACTGTAGAGTCTGAAAATGTAACCCACAAAGGGAATACCATGCCTTATACACATGCCCTGTATGGACAGATGCCACTAACTCCACTGAATACCTGTATCATGCTGTCACTGTAGGTGCAATCATAACCTCAGTTACATAGCCATATCATACCAAATGAGGTCAATAATGTTACATCGGAAGATAACAATCTGTCCACACAACATACCCCAGAGACCTCAATTACATTTCCACATGTCAAAGAACATGAGTGCGGGACATATGCACAACCCAGACACTGTCCTTGTTATGGAATATAGATAACATACATGGGAAGCAGTGCACATCACTGGTAACTCACAATAGTAACCCAGCTAAGTGGATTGTGAATACAATATCCACCCCTGGAGACCACTCCAGGGACTACACCTATGAGCTACACAAGAGACTATTGTCATGTGGCCTTCAGGCTCATTTACCTACTGCACACATGTGAAGCAATGCACCTATGCATCTCAGTGCTGGCAAATGTGTGCGTGTGTGTGTGCGTGTGTGTGTGTGCGTGTGTGTGTGTGTTGAAGTGAATGATTTTGAAGCCATTCACACTCACTACATCTCCCATTGCCCTACTTTAGAATGCCTGATGATGTCATTCAGCTTGAAATAACCCTTTGGTCATGTTTCAGCCCTATAAGCTCTGTGGCACTTGTGATAACTGCATAATAATGTAGTGTAACAAACTAGTTAGGTAGGAGTTCTAATCCTGATCCCGCCACCCATGATAATGTGTGTGTTTCTCTGAGAAATTTTGTGTGTCTTTATTAACACCTATTGTTGTGGACATTCACACTTACTACACTTCCCTTATCCCTCCTTTATCACTGTTGCTGATGTCACTCACCTTAAAAGATACCATTGGACAGTTCCCCAACATGTAAGCTCCGTGGTACGTGCAATAACTGCATAACACTGTACTAGCAATACATAGTCAGGTAGGGTTTTGAAACTCAGTACTGGTAAGTGTGTGTTTGTGTGTGTATCAGTATCCTGTGTGGGTGTTGGGGTGATTGTGTGTAATGACAGGATCCATTACAGTCTGGGTTTTGCTACATCATTATATTGAGGACCTATATGTCCCAATGTCCACATTACAAGGCCAACAGTTTTCAAACACTGTAGAGGTTGTTGTAGACGGTCCTCAGCCATAAATGTGTACAGCCATGTGCAATTACTATGTGACAGTATAGATTAGTAAACAATATAGGCAACCGTTATAATACCCAGATACCATTCTCCACCCACAGATCATACACAAACACGCTTGGCTCTTGCTTTCTTACTACCTTCCTTTCTTACTTTGTCTCTCTCTCTCTCTCTCTCTCTCTCCCTGTCTGGTGGATGTGGAAAAGTGCATCTGTTTTGCATAGGCAGCAACCTGAGTTTTGTAAGTGATGCTCATGACCAGCTGATGGCCTGTGCACAAAGTACAGTCCCCCACTTGCTAATTGCATGTGGAACAGCTCTGGTATCATTCCTATAGCCAATTGCATTGAAACACACTCCTATAACTAAGCACTTCAAGTGGGTGTTGGTCCTTTTCCTAAACTGTGAGCAGGACTTCATGCGGGTGTCTGACAAACAGCATCACAGAGGGTAGTTGGAAATACCTCTTACAACATACACTGTGGAGACAGGCCAACAAAAAGGAGGAGGATGTTACAAACATGGGGACAGAATGTAAGTATTGCTGTTCTACATTTGAAATAATGTTGGTTTAACAGGGATTGTGTGAATATGGCTGTTCTAAATGATTTAAAGTCTGGCATGACAGTGTTATGTGGTTGAGGAAACTCTCATCTGTAGAACTATTTGCAGACTGGCCAGAGTTTGGAGTCTTACATGTGTTGTATTACTCACACATTTCCTATCTTTAGAAATGCAGTAGCGTACTCTGATGATTGCAGTCAGTACATGATGACATCCATGTGAGTTACTGACTTCATATGCCTCAGAAGAGCTATGTCACAACAAATCCTGTTACACCAGGAATTTTTTCAGTTTATCACAGCAATATGTCAATACTGGCCCTGTGTTTATGCCTCTGTCCCCTTAGTTTGTCACCCTTTGTCCATATGTCATGCAGCAAGAGGTGTATATGTACAGTATATCATTATTTACTGACATCATACTTGATAACAAGCCAGTGAGATATCAGACTGCTGGACATCTTATATATAGAAGGCCTTATATGCAAGGACAAATCCTGGACATTCTGTTGTAGTCTGTGTACTTATGGTGATTGTTGACAGAGTGTCAGTATTGTGTAGCAGTGTATTGTGAATATGTTACTTGGCCTGTGTGCAGACTGTGGTAGATGTCAGTGTTCTTGGTCCTGTTCTATCTGACGTTGCATGCTGCTACAGTTTTTGGTACCCTATCAGCATATATGTTTGTAGGGCCAAGACTGAGACATGACCAATACCACAGTCAGGCATCAGACTACACTGTGTATTGGGCCAGTATATGTAGGGTTAGTGTGTGAGTGGAAAACATGATGATGACTGTTGTTCACACAGTCCATATACTGTACTATTAATTAGGCTTACCATTATGTGACTGTGTTGAGACTTGTTCTGGGTATGCACTTTCACACTGGTGTCTGTTACTCCATGCTGTTACATGCCTGTAGTGCCTACTATATTTGCAAGTACATGTGCATTCCCCATTGGAAACTTGGGTCAGTGTTGTGCTGTCTGCCTGTAGTTTACACAGTGCTTTGTGTCATGCTGAGCAGCTCAGTGTATTTATCTAGTGTTATGTTATGTCCAGATATTTGTCAGATGTACTGTTGCCTGCACCATACGTGTTGTGTATTTCTGATTTCAGGTTTCAACTTTCTGTTACCTAAGAAGTTCATTTGTGAGTGTTCTGCCATTTCAAACTGAGCTTGTTCGAAGGAAGGACACTGAGGAAACTCAGAGCTATAATATATAACATTAAGTATCCTGTTTTTTGTTTATTTTGTTCTTTATTTCTTTGTTATTTATAGCACTTTGTGTACTGTGTATTTTTCTAGCTAGTTTCACTGTGTGTGAGGTATTAACTGGAAATTGTCCACTTTTATTAAGCATCTGTTGGGTTGTTTGTAATAACTTGTTGCAGTTAAACTCTTTTTTCTAGAGGCTCCTTTAGCTGTTTAAAACTTTCATTTAAAGGCTCACTGCTGCTTTTCAGGTGTGAGAAACATTTCTGCAGTTTGTTCTAAGTAGTGGGGATATTTGTAGCATTTCCATATTCAGGCTTGTATTTGGGCCTAGTGTTTGTGGAGGCTGTGTGTCTGAGCACATATTCAGGGACATCTTGGTTTAGCCAAAGCCATCAGGCTTTTCAGTGAGAGAGAATTGTTTGAGGTCATTGGCTGACTGAGGTCACCTGGACTGCAGCTTAGACTAAGCACCTCATTGGTTCTTTTGAGATTTCTTTCTTAAAAACTGTCTCAGGTTTCAACTTTCTGTTACCTAAGAAGTTCATTTGTGAGTGTTCTGCCATTTCACACTGAGCTTGTTCGAAGGAAGGACACTGAGGAAACTTGGAGCTATAATATATAACATTAAGTATCCTGTTTTTTGTTTATTTTGTTCTTTATTTCTTTGTTATTTATAGCACTTTGTGTACTGTGTATTTTTCTAGCTAGTTTCACTGTATGTGAGGTATTAACTGGAAATTGTCCACTTTTATTAAGCATCTGTTGGGTTGTTTGTAATAACTTGTTGCAGTTAAACTCATTTTTTCTAGAGGCTCCTTTAGCTGTTTAAAACTTTCATTTAAAGGCTCACTGCTGCTTTTCAGGTGTGAGAAACCTTTCTGCAGTTTGTTCTAAGTAGTGGGGTGATTTGTAGCATTTCCATATTCAGGCTTGTATTTGGGCCTAGTGTTTGTGGGGGCTGTGTCTGAGCACATATTCAGGGACATCTTGGTTTAGCCAAAGCCATCAGGCATTTCAGTGAGAGAGAATTGTTTGAGGTCATTGGCTGACTGAGGTCACCTGGACTACAGCTTAGACTAAGCACCTCATTGGTTCTTTTGAGATTTTTTTCTTAAAAACTGTCTCAGGTTTCAACTTTCTGTTACCTAAGAAGTTCATTTGTGAGTGTTCTGCCATTTCACACTGAGCTTGTTCGAAGGAAGGACACTGAGGAAACTTGGAGCTATAATATATAACATTAAGTATCCTGTTTTTTGTTTATTTTGTTCTTTATTTCTTTGTTATTTATAGCACTTTGTGTACTGTGTATTTTTCTAGCTAGTTTCACTGTGTGTGAGGTATTAACTGGAAATTGTCCACTTTTATTAAGCATCTGTTGGGTTGTTTGTTTGTAATAACTTGTTGCAGTTAAACTCATTTTTTCTAGAGGCTCCTTTAGCTGTTTAAAACTTTCATTTAAAGGCTCACTGCTGCTTTTCAGGTGTAAGGAACATTTCTGCAGTTTGTTCTAAGTAGTGGGGATATTTGTAGCATTTCCATATTCAGGCTTGTATTTGGGCCTAGTGTTTGTGGAGGCTGTGTATCTGAGCACATATTCAGGGACATCTTGGTTTAGCCAAAGCCATCAGGCATTTCAGTGAGAGAGAATTGTTTGAGGTCATTGGCTGACTGAGGTCACCTGGACTACAGATTAGACTAAGCACCTCATTGGTTCTTTTGAGATGTCTTTCTTAAAAAACTGTCTCGGGTTTCAACTTTCTGTTACCTAAGTTCATTTGTGAGTGTTCTGCCATTTCACACTGAGCTTGTTCGAAGGAAGGACACTGAGGAAACTTGGAGCTATAATATATAACATTAAGTATCCTGTTTTTTGTTTATTTTGTTATTTCTTTGTTATTTATAGCACTTTGTGTACTGTGTATTTTTCTAGCTAGTTTCACTGTGTGTGAGGTATTAACTGGAAATTGTCCACTTTTATTAAGCATCTGTTGGGTTGTTTGTAATAACTTGTTGCAGTTAAACTCTTTTTTTCTAGAGGCTCCTTTAGCTGTTTAAAACTAGTTTAGTTGGTGGCTTTGCAGTTGCCCGCCCCTAGTGTAAATTTGATCTGGGACCCTCCTCCCAGTCTAGTGTCATTACCTCATTCTACCCAGTACATTGAGAACATTTGTGAAGGCCATTCAGCTTAGTTTCTGCTACTCCTTTCTCTCTTTCCACTTAAAATTTTTTTTTATCTGCTTTTACTGTATTTGTGTTTCTTCCTACTTTATTTTGCTCATCTTAAAAGTACTCAGTTGTATTTATTACTGCTTGGTGTAACTCATTCTAAGCCTTTTAGTTTAAGCACTTGGGCTTCAGACCAGTTGTTTTACATTAAAAAGGTTTCTGGCCTGCACTGTGGTGGCAGGACAGGTAGCTTACATCCTTCTAAGTTGGGAACTGCTGATTGAGGGCTCAGTGTCTGTTATTCTAAAAGTGTATTAGTTCTGGTTTAAGCACTTGGGCTTCAGGCCAGTTATTCTACATTAAGAAGGTTTGTGGTCTGCACTCTTGTGGGAGGAGAGGCTGGACTCTGCCCTTCTGAGCTGGGAATTTCTGGTTAAAGGCTTATAGTGCCTGCATATCTGAACTGTTTCTTACTGGAATTGGTACACCTTGTTTGCTGTAGCATAGACTAGATCCAGGCCTGCTGAATCTAGCTTTGTTGGTATGCTTGTTTGTTTGCTTATTTCCCTGAAATGCTAATTTCACCTAAAACGCGGCTTTTCAGCACTTCTGTGGATCCCTAGTGATATCTGCATTGCTTACTGTACTTATTTCCTTGTTTCACTTGAAAGAAAGTTACTGTTTGTCATTTTTGCATTTAAGTTACCTGTAACACATTGCATTTAAGTTACCTGTAACACATTGCATTTAAGTTACCTGGCACTTGCTCACTAAGTCAGCACTAAAAAATTAAAAGCACTACACCCTCACAAACTCCCCTTGAGTACCTTGTTCCCCATTGGCCCTTTTTTCAATTATAAAGGAATTCCCAATACTATTCTAGCATGTCCAAAGGTCAGTTGTCAATCTCCTCTCCGGTCCAGCTGGTGAATCTGGGAATCTTGAGGCAATGTTACAACTGCCTCATGTACACAGACAACCTCTCCTCCTCCCAACAAATTCCAACACATGTGAGAGATGCAACCATATAGCCAAACTGGAGGCTAAGCTCTCTCAACTCAGTACTGGCGTAACCAGTCAGGAGGAGAAGGAAACCACACAATTCCAGTCTCATATAGACCTACCACGACAGCAAACCAAACACATAAACACACAAAAACATACTCGAAGGCTCTAAATAAAAATCTGCCTAAGCAGCAGAGACCTCCAAAGCAGACACCCAAGCAACCGCTACCCCAAAACAAAACACATGCAACACATAGCTCACAAAACCAGTGTGCCGAACAGTCACAGCCCTTAAGGCTAAACAACACACCTGATACACTTGTAATAGGTGGCTCTATCGTCGGGCACACTGACGTCCTGCTCACCAGGCTGAACAAGGAGAAGGTCACGGTGAGCTGCCCGTCGGGTGCTAGGATCCGTCATATAACACAAGCACTCAGGTCACTCCAAGGCAAGTACAAATATGACTCAGTCATTGTCCATGCTGGTGTGAATGACCTGAGACGTACCTCCCTGGACTACATGAAAAGAGACATAGAGGAGATCTCTGAGCATGTAGCCCAGGCCAGTATGACCCTGACCTTGAGTAGCATCTTACCCTCACCAAGAATGATGCCACAATATGAAGACAAGATGATCAATTTCAACAATTGGCTTAAGTATTGGTATCATTCAAAGGGGATCCAATGCCTGTCAGCCTGGGATGACATGCTCGACAAGCCACAATACTTTGCTAGGGACGGCTTGCACCTGTCACCCCTGGGCTTTGAATATTGGCAAAGGCTCTTGCTACCCCATAGTGCCTTTTTTAGGCAAGGCTCAAAAGACAAACCCACCTCCATAGGTATCACAAGGGATAAGAAACTAAGAGTAATGCTACTCAATGCCAGAAGTCTAAACCTCAAGATGCACGCGAAACTCTCCTTAGCATGGAGAACATCGATATCTGTGCAGTAACAGAAACCTGGTTCAAGGCTCTCGAGAGCACCCCAGCACTACCAGGTTATACCTCATACCATGCTTTTCGGCCTCAAAACTTGGACCGAACCACGAAAGGAGGGGGGAGTATCAATATTCGTCAAAGATACCCACATCTCCAGGTTGGTGGCAAAGCACGAAGCATCAGAGACTATCCATGTGCAACTAACAGTGGGTAAAACTGCCTTCCAGTTTATAGCCTGCTACAGACCACCCTCCCAAACCCAGGAACTCCACTCGGCCTTCCTGAGAACACTGGAAAATATGAAGGTCTCTCCAAACACCATTATATTGGGTGACTTCAACTACCCAAACATAGACTGGGAGCATTACTCTAGCTCCAACACCCTAGCCCAAAGGTTCCTAGAATTTATAAACTCAAATGCTATGGAACAACTTATTACCACTCCCACAAGAGGGGAAAACTTACTGGACCTGATCATCACCAACATGGGGACTCTATGCTCCAGACCAGAAGTGTATCCCTCACTGGTAAGATCAGACCATAAACTAATCTCATTGGATATTCACATCCTGACTCCACCCCCTGCCCAGAAAACCACAGTGAAAAACTTCTCTAAACCAAATTTCACACTCCTCAAAACCAAGGTGGAATCCTTCAAAGCACCCAGGTCTGTGGAAAATATGGCCCAGACTGCAGAATCCTTTATAAATGCATTCTATAAACACCTTCAGGAATGCATGGATCTTGCAATCCCAAATAAAACCAAGACCCAATCCTCCAAAGGCAGACGTCCTGTCTGGTGGACCCCAGCCATAAACAAATTATACAATAGAAGGAGGAAGCTACTACATGATGGAGCAAAATCCCAAAAAGGGAAGGCATCTCTGATCAGTATTAGCAAAAAACTATGGGCACAGGACACTAAGGATAATCACAAGGCTTTTTTTAGTTATGTTAGGAACCTGGGTGGGAATTCCCAGATATGCTCAGAATTAGTCCAAAATGACAAAAAATACACTGAACCCACAGACGTTGCCAATATCCTAGCTGACAGGTTCAGCGCAAACTTCTCCCCCCCCTCCCCACCAAAAGGGCAAATATCTATCCCAGCAGAGTGCTGCCCCCCTGACATCTCAGATGCTCAGGTAAGAGCTACCCTCTCCAAAGCAAAAAAACACAGCATCAATGGGACCAGACGGTGTCCTGGGCTACGTCCTACATGAACTCAAAGAAGAGCTAAACCCAAACATAAAACTACTGTTCAGTCTCAGCCTTACTACAGGATAAGTACCCAAAGAGTGGTGTACAGCAACAGTGGTCAGTCTCCACAAAAGTGGTGCCTCAATGGATCCTGGAAACTATCGCCCCATAAGCCTGACTAGCCTGGTCTGCAAAGCTATGGAAAGGATCATCATGGACCTCATAAATAAAGATATTGGGGACCTACAGACACTGGATCCTACCCAGTTCGGCTTTGTTAAGGGCAGATCCTGCCTCTTAAACCTGGTTGATTTCTTTGAAACAGTCACCAAGGCCATTGACGAGGGAAGGTGGTCCACACAGCCCACCTGGACCTCGCAAAAGCCTTCGATACAATACCCCACTCGGGCATTATAGATAAGCTCACCAGCTTAAATATAAACCCCTATGTCACTAGATGGGTTGCAAACTGGCTCAAGGACAGAACCCACATGGTTAGAATTGCTGGAGCTATGTCAGACTCCAAACCAGTTACAAGTGGCATCCCACAAGGCTCAGTCCTGGGACCTCTCTTGTTCGGTATATATTTCTCGGAGGTACAGGCCAACATGGAAGGACTGTGGCTGACCAAGTTCGCAGATGACTGCAAACTGGGCGCCATAATCGACTCTCCAGCTGACACAAGCATCCTCCAAAAGGGCCTCATAGAAACAGACAACTGGTGCCAGAGCCATGGCCTCAAGCTAAACGCCAAAAAGTGTATAGTCATCCCCTTTGGCAAAAACAAAGTGCCCACAAATTACCACATAGGTGGTAATTCATTAAGTACAGAAGAAGTAATTAGGGACCTGGGGACCCAAGTTGATAGCAATCTCTCATTTGACAACCACGTGGCCAGAGTGGTTAGAAGAACATTTTATTTAGCCCACCTAATCATGAAGGTATTCACATCTAGATCAGGGGAGGTCATCGTGCCTCTTTACTCATCCCTCATCAGGCCCATAATTGAGTACAATGCCCCTTTTGGGATGTACCTTACCAGACACCTGCAGCAACTGGAAAGACCCCAAAAGTACCTCACCAAGAGGATCAAAGGGCTCAAACAGATGCCATATGCTGCCCAGTTAAAGAAACTCCAGCTCTACTCAGTGGCATACCGCCTGCTCAGAGGCGATCTGTGCCTGACGTATAAAGCCATATCCAACCCGGAATTAATGGACATGCTGCACCTCAGAAAATCCAAATCCCATCGAGCTACACGCTCGAGAGACTTGAACCTCAGCACTGAAATAAATAGGACATACTGGAGGGACAGATTCATAAACCGGAGGCTCCCTTCACTCTAGAATAAAATCCCAGTCCAGGTTAGGCAGAGTCCCTCATTGACTCTCTTCAAGAGGAATCTTGATGAGTGGATGGGAGATCATAGATTTACCCCGGGTATCACTTCTGTGTCACTGTTAGACAGAGGCACAGTATACTAACCTCGAAAAAGGGCATAGCAAAATTAATTTAAAATGGGTGGCAAAAGCCAAACACACTCTGGCTAGGCTTATAAATGCCCTAGGGCAGATAGCTTAGTATGAACCTATGAACCTATGAAAAAGCAGTGGGATGCTGTGAAGATGTATGTCAATAACTAGTGGGAATTATGTTGGCTTGGGACCTCTGCTGCTTATTGTTCATAGATATATTGTTCATAGATTAGTACTAGGCTAACTGCCCTTGCGACCCATTTTAAGCCTAGCCAATTATCCCTTGGGAGACTCGTACCATACATTTCGGCCACAGAACCCAAACTGAAATACAAAATGTGGGGGCGTATCCATATTCATCAAGGATACCCACACCTCCAGGTTAGAGGCACAGCACGATGCTTCAGAGATCATCCACATGCAACTAACAATGGGCAAAACTGCAATTCAAATTGTAGCTTGCTACAGATCACCCACCATGTCCCAGGACCCCCATTCTGTGTTTCTAGAAACACTGGGAAACATAAAGGTCCTACCAATCACCCTAATATTGGGTGATTTCCATTACCCAAACATTAACTGGGAGAACTACTTAAGTACTAACTCCCTTGCCCAACATTTCCTAGAATTTATAAATTCAAACACCCTGGTTCAACTGGTCAACACTCCCACCAGAGGTGACAAGATACTGGAACTGGTCATCACCAACATGAGTGACCGGTGTTCCACACCAGAGGTCAACCCTCGCTGGTTAGATCCGACCATAAACAAATCACTTTGGATATCCATATTCCGCCCCCACCCCAGACAAGAAAACCACCGTGAAAAACTTTTCAAAAGCAAACTTCACGTTACTTAAGACCAAGGTGGAAAGCTTCAAAGCCCCCATGCTGAAGGATAAAGCTGTACAAGCTGGAAAATCCTTTACTAATGCATTCTATGGGCACCTGCAAAAATGCATGGATCATGCCATCCCAAGCAAAACCAAGACTCACTCCTCCAAGAAAAGGAAACCAGTCTGGTGGACTCCTGCCATAAACAAGCTATACAATAGAAGGAGGAAACTAGTACAGAAAAGAGTAAAATCCCAAGAAGGGAAGACATCCCTGATCAGTATCAGCAAGAAACTACGATCCCTCATAAAATCATCCAAGGCGAGCTTTGAAAGAAAAATTGCCAAGGACTCCAAAGATAACCACAAGGCATTCTTTAGCTGTGTCAAGAATCTAAGTGGCAATGCTCAGATCTGCTCGGAGTTAGTGCAGAATGGCACAAAATACACTGAACTGACAAATATCACCTACATCCTGGCAGACAGGTTCAGTGCAAACTTCACCCCCCTCTCACACCCAAAAGGGCCCATAACCATACCAGAAGAATGTAAACTCCCTGAAATCACATACACTCGGGTGAAAACAGCCCTCTCCAAAGCCAAAAACACAGCATCAATGGGACCGGACGGTGTCCCAGGCTGCATCCTACACGAGCTCAAAGACGAACTAACCCCTCACCTAAACACACTGTTCAGACTCAGCCTCTCCACAGGCTACATACCCATAGAGTGGCACACAGCAACGGTTATTCCGCTCCACAAAAGTGGAGCCACATCACACCCCAGGAACTATCGCCCTGTAAGCCTAACTAGCTTGGTCTGCAAGGCTATGGAGCGCATCATCATGGAACTTATTAACAGAGACATTGGGAACCTCCAAACACTGGACCCTACTCAGGTCTGCTTTGTTAAGGGCAGACCATGCCTCCTAAACTTGGTGGACTTCTTTGAGACAGTTACCAAGGCTATAGATGAGGGAAAGGTGGTACACACAGCCTACCTAGACCTTGCTAAGGCCTTCAACACCATTCCCCATTCTGGTATTATAGACAAGCTCACCAGCCTGAACATAAAACCCTACATCACAAGATGGGTTGCCAACTGGCTCACGGTCAGAACCCACATGGTGAGAGTTGCGGGAGCTAGGTCTGACTCTAAACTGGCTACAAGTGGCGTTCCCCAGGGTTCAGTCTTAGGACCCCTCCTGTTCGACATATACTTCTCAGAGGTACAGGCAAGCACAGGAGGACAATGGCTGATGAAGTTCCCAGATGACTGCAAACTAGGGGCTATAATTGACTCTCCGGCTGACACAGACATCCTCTAAAAGGGTCTCACTGAGACAGATACCTGGTGTCAAAATCATGGCCTCAAGCTAAATGCCAAAAGGTGCATAGTCATCCCCTCTGGAAAAAACAAAGTGCCCACAAACTACCACATAGGTGGTAGTCCCCTAAATACGGAAGACGTAATAAGGGATCTGGGGACCCAAGTAGATAGTAATCTCACCTTTGATAATCACATGGCCAAAGTGGTTAGAAAATCCTTCTATGTGGCCCACCTAATCACAAAAGGGTTCACATCCAGATCAAACAAGGTCATTGTGCCCCTCTACTCATCATGCATCAGACCCATCATAGAGTACAATGTACCTTACAAGACACCTGCAACAGCTGGAAAGACCACTGAAGTACCTCACCAAGAGGATCACTGGCCTCAAACAGATGCCCTATGCAGCTCAACTGAAGAAACTACAGCTGTACTCGGTTGCATACCGCCTACTCAGAGGTGATTTCTGCCTGACATACAAGGCCATATCCAACCCAGAATTGATGGACATGCTCCACCGAAAGAAAACCCTATCCCCTCGAGCCACATTCTTCAAAAGAAACCTTGATGAGTCGATGGGAAACAGAACGTTTACCTTGGGATCACTTTAGTGGCTCTGCTGGACAGAGGCACAGGGAACTAATCTAAGGGGGTGGCAAAAGCCAACACATTCCGGCTAGGCTTATAAATGCCTTCAGGCAGATAGCCTAGTACCTATCTATGAACCTATGAGACTCAAACGCTGCACCTTGTGTTTGTAAAGCAAACACCTTAACTATTAGGCCACCCTCCTATGGTTAATATATGTTAGGAGAGACAGGAGGTTGTGAATGCATCAACTGTGTGAACTTATCTATTCCAGTATTTGTGTGACATCCCATTTTCATGGCTGAAAACATCCCCTTTGTCAGGCTTGGTCCACACAACTTGCACTAAGGAGTTCTGTGTATTACCTCTGGACTGCCCAGATTGTGTCATACTGTCCATATATATATGTATAGATATATAAAACTATACATATATATATATATATATATATATATATATATATATATATATATATAATATATATGTGTGTGTGTGTGTATATATATTTGTGTGTGTGTGTGTGTATGTACATGTATGCATATATCTACATATGTATATATATGTATATATATATATATATATATATATATATATATATTTATATATATATATATATATATATATAATCTATATATATATATATATATATATATATATATATATATATATATATATATATATATATATATATATATATATATATATATATATATATATATATATATATATATATATATATATATATATATATATATATATATATATATATATATATATATATATATATATATATGTGTATATCCATATATATATATATATATATATATATATATATATATATATATATATCCATATCCTTGTTATGTTTAAAGATGTGTTGTATATACCTTGCCAGATGTATCCCACCATATTTATCTGATATGTGTATATTTAGATATAAAAACATGACTGATTCAATACTATTTTTATTTACAAGTAGTAAACAATTGTAGTAGTCAAAGCAGTTGTTCACTACTATTCAGTATGTGTACTGAATGATATATTTGAAAAAAACAACAGATATTTGCACAGCTCTGATGGCTTAGTGGTTAACTCCTGTGACTATAATGTACATGGTCCTGGGTTCAAGACTTCTAAGGGCTGTGTGTTTTGTTGCTAGGCAGAACAAGGACTGTTGTATACAGAACAAGGGCTTTTGGATACAGAGTGGTTAAGGCAGTTTTGAGCAGCTTTAAGAAGGTTTGCGTGGGTTTGCGCGGCTGTACGTGATGCTAATGTTCAGTTAAACTAACAGGTGCTTACACCATGTAGGCTTCACTTACCAGTGCACAAATGTGCTTATTTACATTTAAGCAATGATTACACCTGCTAAACATAGCTCAGCCCTGGTAACCAGTGATCACATTCCAGTCTGATAAAATAGCATGGCAATGACATCTTTAATAAGTGTATTTAATTCCATGTACATAGCATGTTTCTATGTGCTGTCATTTCAGTAGCCAGGAGTGTGAGTATACTGTATGGGATACCTGAGTATACATGGCTAGTACAACAATCTTTTCTCTTTCTAATGGAGAATATCCCAGGTTATATGCCATCACACTTGCATGTATTGTATCATTATGTTACTACTTTTAACAGTGCTTTTCTAAGAAGAGTAGATTGCAGATTGTAGTACTGGAACCATACACCGCTGCATGCAAAGCTGGACTCTGAGTACTGACTATCGTGTTCTTGGTGTGTGAGCTGTATGTTAAATATCTGCTACTGGATATTGATCTGATATGTGGATATTAACTGTAGACTACTATGTGTTTAGGACATGTCATTGAGGGCTGCTGTAATGTAGTAATGGCATACCTATCAGTGTCAGATGTCTATCTGTCAAAACATTCATCCTAATGCATAATCTGTTGGCTAGCTGATTTCTGTCTGGCCTCTGTACAGATTTGCAGATGTAAGATATCCATCTTGGCTGCTTACAGCCAATCTCTCATTGACTGACACTGACATGTCTGCCCAGCTGTGTTATGAATGCTACAGCTAGGAAGCCCCTCCCTGTATGCACCACATGCCATGGATACCTCAACCAGATTACCACAGACAACAAAACATGCTTGGGTACAGGTCTCTAACCCAGGCACTGGCCATGTTATGTAATATAAGTTGCATACATGTTAATTGGAGCACCTCACTGGCCCTCTGCAAGAGAAAACCTGATGATTGGGTGTTGAATTTTACTGTCACCATGGGGATCACTCAAGTGGCATCGGTTAATAGATGGCCTGCTGACAAATGTCAGGTGGCATGATACCAGTGTACCCACATGCCATACTCTTCTCATCTTTCCATGGCATTAACCTGGTACACACCTAGGAACACCTGCACCTATGGACCCCAGTACTGACAGATGTGTTAGTGTGCATTACTGAGAATAACAGTGTCTATGTGTTTGTAAACTTGTAGTTGACAATACTCTGATGGCCTTCTCACCCACTACAGCCCCTATTGCCATACTTAGAAATGACTGCTGCTGTAATTGATGTTAAATGTACCTTGTTACACTCTTCACCCTGTGGGCTACCTGGAGCTTGCAGTACCAGCATAACACTGGTCTACAAATGGGTAGATAGATGTGGGTTACCCTCTGAGTCCTGGCAAGTGTGTGTATATGCGTAGGAGACAGCATGCTGAGGCCACATTCTTCAAATACAATAAACCTTGCCATACATTATACGGGATAGTGATATTGCAGACATTAGGATAGCCATGCCAAACCCTTACCCTACTATCCCTGTGGCATATGCAATAAATGCATATCCCTGTAGTAGCACTGATTAGAAAGACAAGGGGTTGTATTGCAGTCCTGGTCAATGTGTGACTGTGGGTATGTCAGAGCATTATCATGGGTTTTAGTGAGTACAATATCCAATATAGGGTGTGGGTGCTGGGTATACTGTCTTTACACCATGGTACCCCCACAACATGTTCCAAGGTCCTCTGTATGATGACCACTGTCACCATCAAACATACAGGTAACTGATTACAATATCCAGCCCAATGATGCATGTGCTGTGTGCAAATTTTCTGTAACAGAATGGACTCACTCACAAGGTAGTTAGCACTGCTTAACCCAGGTGTGCCAGATGTGTCTGACTGTTATGTGTCTGTCAATGTGTATATGACAGTATGTCATACTATGTATTGTTCATTAACACCCAGTACATCCCCCATTACCATACTGTACAAGGCCTGGTGATGTTCTTCACTTAATAAGAAACTCGGGACACACATCATCCTAAAAGCTCTGTGGTGTGTGCAATTAAGACCAAACACATTAGTAGCAATAAGTAGCTAGGCAGTGTTGCTGAGTAAGTGTGTGTGTGTGTATGTGAAGAGATCTACTTCAATTTGCAGAAAATACACATCCCAGGAGATCATTTGTCCAAGAACTAAATGGCAAAACATAACATTTCAAAGGAACATTCCATCAAAACTAGTAGTAGATGTGTAAATGCCCTCATCCCCACTGTGCAGCTGTACAGTGATATTGGAGTTTGTATATATAGTTGAGTGTGGTTGTCGTGGGTACAGCCACCCACATTTGGGTTATTGCTGTGCGTATCCCCCCGTTTAGTCTGCTGTTATACTTTACAGTTTGTTAACAGGTTAAGTAGTTAATCACATTATGTGTGGCTCCAAAGTGGGGGGGGGGGGCTGTGCCACCCACACCAGCACACCTATGTTTACCAACTCCAGAATTGCACTACATTGGGAAAGAGGACATATACTCTGCCAGTACCATTGTCAATGACATTAAACTGGCAGACTGATTATTTACTGATGTGATGTTTTGCCTATTTGGTCTTGGTGGAATAACATAGGCCAAAATGAATTCACTGCAAAATTAAGTACATCCATGTGTACAGTATTCTCTGTGTATTGCATCAACACCAAAGCCTCTGTGTGTGTGTGTGTTATTCGCAAACATTTGGTGTGTGCCACCCAGTACACTTACCATTGTCCACTGTAGAAGAGCTGCTGACATCAGCTACAATGCACTCAAGTGTATACACCCCTCAGACCTGTCATCCATGTGGCACACGCAGTAACTGTTACAGACTTGTTACCTGTGTTCAGCTGTACACAGGATATGACAGTCAATGTGTCACCACAATGCCATACCCCTTGTAGGAAAGGACAGCAGACCAACATCCTGGTGACACATAGACACCTAAAACACAAAGTGAATACATTATGGAGACCAAAATCAGTCAGCGTTAATAACAGCTATAATGCATCATGGCTGGACAGCTACACACCCTGATATGTAAGCATTAAACATTCCAGCTGAAAACATGTTAAACAGTATTACATTGCTAAACCTTAGTACATTCACCCTGTGCATCAGAACCATATTAGCATGTCCCTGCATCGATAGTATGGGCAACAGGGATGTGGCACAGGTATCATCATATGCGCAGGGTGTGTTGTGAGTTTGCCAGAGACCTAGGCTGAGCCATTTGGTTGATATGTGTGTGTGTTACGGGGTTCTTTATCAATTGGTCTGTGCAGATATGGTGTGTATAGGTTTGGAGGTGCCCTAGTAGTTGGTGATGTGTGTGTGTGTGTGTATGTATGTATGCACACAGTTCTGCTTTGTGGCTGCCCTATAGAGGGGTTTGTTGGACAGCTGTCAACTGTACATGGCAAGGTGTACAGTTCATAGTGTCTGGCCACAGACATGGGAATTATTCCTGTCAGGGGTTTCATGGGCACTACCAGGTAGAAGCCCAGATATGTTACTCTCCCCTGATGATGACAATTCTCCGCTGGATCTTCGTCCCTGTTGGGACCATCCAGGACAACATGCACATGGCCTGCTGCACTGTGGTGTGGACAGCACCCCCCCCATAGTGCTGGTGCTGGTACTGCCACTATGGGAGCGGCTGTGACTTGTTGCATGTCCATGCAGACCTCCACATGTTGGTGTTGCTGACCTACGTCCATGTGGCTGATGCCCTAGTCCCACCACATGCTCTAACAAAGACACCACACAGTCGAGGATTCCCACCATCTAACCCAACTGTCTATCCAGGACCTTTGCAAAATAATGGTGGGCACCTGCAAGAACACGGATGTTGTCAAGTACAGCAGAATGGGTAGCCCTCTGGAGCCTCAAACTCTGTCTCATGGAACATTCCATACATGCCTGTGCCTCCATGACTGCCCAAAACATGCATCTGGTGACACCTGCTGTGGCACTTCTACCAGGGGTATGATGGCCAGAAACCCTCCTATGAGCACCCCTGTAATCTGCCGGTGTGGTACCTCACTGGTCATCCGGATATGGCTGCTGTGTACAGACACACTTGCCATAGTCCCCACACTGTCCTGTCCCATGCCACCACCCTCCAACTATCCCTCATTTATGGGCACTGGTGATGGGGTATGTATGGGCATTGTGACTCTATGCGGGGATGGGGTGGATAAAAGAGGGATGTCATCTGATGGCACAGCTTCAGCTCCTGACAACCCTGCCTGTGCCTCACCATGCCTATTATAATTGACAGAGTCTGTATGGACACTAACATCAGTTTGCCTGCAGGAGGGACCCTGACAAAAAATGTAATTTAAGATCTGTACATTATTGCTTACATCTACACATACACACACACACACACACACACACACACACACACACACACACACACACACACACACACACACACACACACACACACACACACACTTACAGGTGAGGTGGCACAAAGATATTACACAGACCTCTCATTACCCAACAGTCAACATGCATGACATATGAGACTCAACAGCATGCACTGCAGCTGTACTCAATCCTTCTTACCAACATTATACTTCTCTGTGATGCATGACTTGTGTTAGTAGGTGATGCCTCTTCCCCTGGAACATACTGCACCCATGCACACAGTATTGCTGTGCACCTCTACAGCACCCTGGCATGTACTGTGCACCATAACTCACAAGTGTACACACCATTGCTGAATGTAATATGTATGGCAGTTATGTTTGCTCTGTTGCTCACAGCCCCTTGTGTTTGTCTGACACATACCTGATATGATATGAGGACTGATGTCAACAGTTAATGCCTGACCTCTGATTTGCAGATCTCATCATCAGCAGTGCATGTATAAGCAATAAAATCTGATTAGACTGACAACCTTCAAAGCTTATTGTGGACATGAGGAGTGTACACACCCTCGTTGACATGCCAGCCTCTTCCATGATATGCAATGGGGCCACAATACTACATTTGTTAACATCACACACACCTGATATGTGACATGTGACCTGTGCAGTCAAATGTTGTATCAAACAAATGTGCAGATGCAAAATGAGATGCATACAATATGTGGGTTGCATAAGTGTGCACACCCTTAACACAATGGTTTGTTGCAGCACCTGTTAAGTGAACTACAGCAGTCACTATTCCTGGAAGGGGTATACTAGCATGGCCCATCTTCACTTGCCATTATTTGGTCACTCCGTCCTACAAATGGCCTCCAGCTTTGCCGGATTGCAAGGTCAGCTCATGTGCATAGCCCTTGGATGTTGCACAGTGCCTTCAATATTGCTGTGGACTCAGGGTTTGGATGTATGCTTCAGTTCACTGTTGTGTTTCAGGATGACACCCCTCCCCATCCTCAGCCTTATTGCAGATGCTTGACAGCTATGGGCCACACATGAGTGTTATTTTGCAGTGTTCCAAATTCAGAGTGCCATGTCTACTGGCCTAGTTCCTGCTAATGAATAGCAAACCTAAAGGTGTACACTGGCACCAGCAAGGTAAAAATTGGGATGGCAGGCCTGAGGTGGAGCGAGGTGTTGCTTGTGCACCACATGTATCTTTATTAATACTGTCTGTAGGTTTTAGACTTGGTCTCAGCACACCATTACACATTGCAACATATGCCTTTGGAAGACTTGATGTTATGCATATGCTACCTGTAGAGAGCCCTGGATGATGTTTCTTGTGGAACAACTCTTCCATCTGATTACCCTAACCCATAGGCCACACTTATGCAGATTTCAGGTGATTGTTGACACAGGTACTGTACAGGCAGTACTTGCTAGACATTCCTGCAAGTCCCTCAGTGTTGCTACATATTTCTGGGCAGCCACCATGACCAGTTTGCAACATGTGTTATCATCTGTCTTGGATGGGCATCTGTTTATTTTCTACATTAATGCTGTCCCATACTTCATACACACATACATGACTGTCTGCACTGTTTGCCACGGTATATGCAATGGTGAGGTAAGGCTACTTCTCCCACTCCTGAGTGCTACCTTTCAGATATGGGATCCATTTCATGGTTTGCAAGATGTGTGCAAGCCACAGCTGCCTCTGTTGCAGGTGAGTGGGAAAATGTCATGGACATACTTCTTGGACAGCAGACCATTACTTGGTGTGACATTGAGGCCCTGTACTTGATGGAAGGTGTGTACTCAAGAAGAGCGAATGCTGTCAGGACCTCAAAAGCTGCTTCCACAATATGTTTTTTCAAGTGTGTGCACATATGCTTCCAGTGTTTGTTAAGGTATGTATTCCTCATATTTGTTGTCCTAACATAGGATTCTATATTACACATTCATTGTCATGTTTGGATCACATTACAGGTTGTAAAAGGTGTGGAATGTGGTATTGTGATTTGCCATTGTTTAGATAAGGAACAGTTGCCATTGTAATAGTGGTGTATACACTGTTGTAGCCACTGTATAAGGGTAATGTTTATGACATGTCCCTGCTGTAGGCCATTTGTCCCACCATTATGTTCATCTCTGTCCACACATCTTGTACTGACAGGTTGTTAGGTATACTGCAGGACTCTTACATACCCTTCAGATATGCCAACATGGTGACCACTGTGATGCAGTGCAGTTAACAACAACAATAAGTTAACCTGTACAGCATGCATTATGGGTAGGTGTGTTAAATGTGTGCATGGCAAATTCCATGGCCATAACATGGCTGGTGTATTGGCAAACCTGAACAAGACAACTCCATGCTTACCAGCTACAAGCTACTGCCTCAGTAGAATACCACAGGGACCTACATAGTTGTGTGAGAGATGTAATGTCAGTAGCCACACCTGTGGCATTGGTACAGGGTGGGAGCAGCATTTCAGTACATCAACAGTACAAACCTACAATACTAGAGATTATTTACATCTGTTCATTACTACACTGCAGCAACAGACTGTTATCTGATGTACGCATGTAGATACTTTACAGATGAAGATGGATAAGCAACAGTGGTCTACTAATGTGCACTGGGGCCTTACCTGCATGCTCCTTGTCCATTGTTTGGGTGGCACCCACCTCCACAATGCTATCTTCAGGTTGCTGGTTTGGCTGGTGGCTGGTTGCCCCAAGGCTGGTGAGGAGCTCCTCAGCATGTCAGTGGGGGCTGGATGGCATAACCCCCACCTGTGACTAGCTGGTCCCTCTTAACTGCAGCAGCATGCTAATGGGCATGGAGGATCAGATCAGTGCACCGATGCCGCACCTGCTCATAATTCCGGTTATGCAGGCTGGCAAGGATAATAGGTATATTTGGGGAGGTAGGTTGAATAGGAAGACAGACAAGACAGAAAAGACAGCATACAGGAGCGGTATATGACACATGTATGGGGTAAACACCTTGGATGGGGAGGGGTGTTTGGAAATCGGAAGCCAGTGAGCCCCTAAATGGAAACAGTGGGACTGAGGTCCCCACCCATGGGCAGTCACCATTGCACCTTCATGGCCCCAAAGGTGGCTGTGCTGAGGGCTGAATAGGAGGGGCAGGCTGACCCTCTAAATGCCCCATGCAGCCCTCAAGCTGGAATAGCAGATCTCCAAACTCCCTTCGGAGCTCGCTGTGCACCAATCCCCGGAGCTGACTTCAGGTCACAGGATCCTGTCCGCGCCCGTCTCCAGGGGGAGGACAAGCCCCATCGCCTAAGGTGGTTCCACCCAAAGGTGGTGCAGGACCAGCAGACGAGGAGGTCACGGGGTGGGTCCCAGGTGTGCTGGGGCCCGTTGCCACGGTCAGATGAGGTGGAAGAGGTGGGCCCACTGGGACCGGCCTTCCCAATCCTGCTATGGTGTTGCAGTTTTAGAACATATGTGGGTTAGTAATAGTCAGCACAATCCAGGATTAGTTATAACAGCATGCATAGATATTCCCATTAACCCAAAACACCAGATTTGGAACAGTTGCATAGCAAACAGAACACATGCATATATGGAACTACAGTGGCCATTACAATGGCATGCAGGTTACATTGAAAGCAACAGGCCACCAATGATAGTATTTCAACATGGAACATTAATAAAAACACATTTCAATATTTGTTGAAGAATAGGGCATATGTCCCAACTGTAGGTTTGCTGTAAACATACCCACTGATTTGTGTGTTTAGATTATTGTTGCAAATATGGTTGGGGGGGATGTCAGTTAACAACTCATACATCCTTGCAGTACTCACAACTTTAATGATCATTGCTCTAATCATTACTCTACAGGTATTACAATAACCTATGGCCTTGGTTTGGGCAGTGGTAAGTTTGTACACAGTGTATACTTCAACTGTCTTATAGATAAATTCTACATCTCTTACCTGGTAGACCTACGGAGGGAACATTTGTTAACACTACCTGACTGTTTCTACACATATTCCCAGATTCCGAGTTAATATTATGCACATACCACTCAATCTCTTAGGTTCGTAGGTTCATAGGTAGGTACTAGGCTATCTGCCCGAAGGCATTTATAAGCCTAGCCAGAGTGTGTCTGCTTTCGCCACCCCATTGATTAATTAACTGATCCTCTGTCAAGCAGAGCCAATGAAGTGATCCCAGGGGTGTATTTTCTGTTACCCATCCACTCGTCAAGGTTTCTCTTGAAGAGTGTTAGTGAGGGGCTCTGCCTGATGTAATTTAGAATTTTGTTCCAAAGCATGGGGAGTCTGTGTGACAGGAATCTATCCCTCCAGCATGTTCTATTTATTGTTGTGGTGAGGTTTAGCTCACTAGAGCGCGTGGCTCGCATTGACTTAGATTTCTTTACGTGGAGCATGTCCATCAGTTCTGAGTTGGACATGGTTTTGTAAGTCAGGCAGAGATCACCTCTGAGTAAGCGATATGCCACTGAGTACAGCCGGAGTTTTTTCAGGCAGGCTGCATAGGACATATGTTTGAGACCAGTAATCCTTTTGGTGAGGTACTTTTGTGGTCTTTCCAGCTGTTGGAAGTGTCTTATGAGGTACATCCCAAATGGGACATTGTAATATATGATGGGTCTAATGAGTGACGAGTAGAGGGGCACTATAACCTCTTTATCTCTAGATGTGAACCCTTTAGTAATTAGATGGGCTACATAGAAGGATTTCCTAACTACTTTGGCAATATGATTGTCAAAGGAGAGATTACTATCTACCTGGGTCCCCAGATCTCTTATTACCACTTCTGTATTAAGGGGGCTGCCACTTATGTGGTAATTCGTGGGTGTTTTGTTTTTCCCATACGGGATGACTATGCATTTTTTGGCATTTAGCTTGAGGCCATGACTTTGACACCAGGTGTCCATCTCAGTAAGGCCCTTTTGGAGGATATCCATGTCAGCCAGAGAGTCAATTATGGCTCCCAGTTTGCAGTCATCAGCGAACTTGGTTAGCCATAGTCCTCCTGTGTTGGTCTGTACTTCTGAGAAGTATATGCCGAACAGTAGGGGTCCCAGGACCGAGCCTTGTGGGACACCACTTGTGACTGGTTTAGAGTCAGACCTGAAGCCCGCTATTCTTACCGTGTGAGTTCTGTCTGTAAGCCAGTTGGCAACCCATCTTGTAATGTACGAGTTTATGTTAAGGCTGGTGAGTTTTTCTGTAATACTCGAGAGGGGGATGGTGTTGAAAGCCTTGGCAAGGTCAAGGTAGGCTGTGTGAACCACATTTCCCTCGTCTATGACCTTGCTGACTTCTCGAAGAAGTCAACCAGGTTTGGTAGGCATAATCTGCCCTTAACAAAGCCGAACTGAGTTGGGTCAAGTGTTTGGAGGTTCCCAATGTCTTTGTTAATGAGTTCCATGATGATGCGCTCCATAGCCTTGCAGACCAGGCTAGTCAGGCTTATGGGGCAATAGTTACCAGGGTCAGTTGTGGCCCCTCCTTTGTGGAGAGGAATAACCATTGCTGTGCACCATTCTATGGGCACGTAGCCTGTGGAGAGGCTGAGGTTGAACAGCATGTTTAGGTGGGGGGTTAGTTTGTTCTGTAGTTTGTGCAAGACGCAGCCTGGGACACCATTTGGTCCCACTGACGCTGTGTTTTTGGCTTTTGAAAGGGCTGTTTTCACCTGTGCGTCTGTGATTTTTGGTATTGTTGTGTGCCCTTTTGGAGGTGAGAGTGGGGTGAAGTTTGCACTGAATCTATCTACCAGGATGTAGGCAATGTCAGTAGGCTCAGTATATTTTGTGCTATTTTGCACTAGTTCAGTGCATATCTGTGAGTTGCCACTTAGATGTTTAACATAGCTAAAGAAGGCTTTGTGGTTATCTATTGAATCCTTGGCTATTTTTCTTTTGAAGTTATCCTTGGATGATTTCATGAGGGACCTCAGTTTCTTACTGATACTGATCAGGGATGTGTTTCCTTATTGGAATTTGCTTTTTTTCTGAACTAGTTTCCTCCTTTTATTGTATAGCCTGTTTATTGCAGGGGTTCACCAAACTGGTTTCCTTCTCATAGAGGAGTTAGTCTTGGTTTTGCTAGGGATGGCATGATCCATACATCCTTGTAGGTGCTCATAGAGTGCATTTGTAAAGGTTTCTGCATCTTGGGTAAAGTTATTCTTTAGCATGGGGGATATGAAACTTACCACCACTGTCTTAAGTAAGGTGAAGTTTGCTTTAGAAAAGTTTTTACTGTGGTTTCCTTAGTTGGGGGTGATGGTGGGGTGTGGACATCCAGAGTGATTAGTTTATGGTCTGATCTAACCATTGACTGGTTGACCTCCAGTGTGGAACACCTGTCGCCCATGTTGGAGATGACCAGGTCCAATATGTTTTCACCTCTGTTAGGGGAGATTACCAGCTGATCCAGGGTGTTTGAGTTGATGAATTCCAGGAAGCACTGGGCCTGGGAATTTGTACTCGAGTAGTTTTCCCAGTGAATGGTAGGGTAATTGAAATCGCCCAATATCAGGGTGTTTAGTAGGACCTTCATGTTTTCCAGTGTCTCCAGAAAGGTGGAGTGTTGGTCCTGGGTCATGGAGGGTGATCTGTAGCAGGCCACAATTTGCACTGCAGATTTGCCCGATGTTAGTTACACATGGATGATCTCAGAGGTATCATGCTGCACCACTAACCTGGAGGTATAGGTATCCTTGAAGACTATGGATACACCCCCTCCTTTTGTGTTTCGGTCTGTGTTCTGTGGCCAAAACATGTGGTATGAGTTGTAGCCCGGTAGTGCTGGGGTGCTCTCTGGAGCCTTGAACCAAGTTTCAGTTACTGCACAGATGTCGACGTTCTCCATACTGAGGAGTGCTTCGAGCAAGTGCATTTTGAGATTTAAACTCCTAGTGTTGAGTAGCATAACCCTCAGTTTTTTGTTAATTGTGCTGTTTACAGAGGTGGGTTTGACTTTTGAGCCTTGCCTAAAAAAGGCACTATGGGGGCAGCAAGAGCCGTGGCCAGTATTCGAAAGCCTAGTGGTGACAGCTGCAAGCCATTTCTTGTGAAGCAATGCGGCTTGTTGAGCATGTTGTCCTAGGCTGACAGACACTGGATCCCCTTTGAATGACACCAGAAGCTTAGCCAATTATTGAAATTGATAATTTTTTCTTTATACTGAGGTATCATTCTTGGTGAGGGCAGGATGCTACTCAGGGTCAGGGTCATACCAACCTGGGCTACATGATCAGAGAGCTCTTCCATATCTCTTTTCATGTAGTCCAGGGAGGTATGCCTCAGGTCATTCCCACCAACATGAACAATGACAGAGCCATATTTGTACTTGTTCTGGAGTGACCTGAGTGCTTGCATTATGTGGCAGATTCTGGCTCCTGACAGACAGCTAACAGTAACCTTCTGCTTGTCCAGCCTAGTGAGTGGGACGTCAGTGTGCCTGACTATTGAGTCACCTATTACTAGTGTGTTAGGTATGTTATTTCGCCTTAAGGGCTGTGATTGTGTGGCACACTGATTTTGTGTTTTATGTGTTGTCTGGTTTGTCACGGGAAATGCTGGATGTTTGGGTGTCTGCTTTGGAGGTCTCTGATGCTTTGGCAGGTTTTTATTTAGAGCCTCCGAGTATGATTTTGTGTATTTATGTGTATTTTTTGTCAGTGCTGTTTTAGTAGGTCTGTGTGTGGCCGAAGTTGTGGTGCAAGTGTTAACCTTCTCCTCTTGACTGTCTGTTCCAGTCTTGGGTGGAGACAGCTTAGCTTCAAGTTTGGCTGTATAATTGCATCTCTCATATGTTAGCATTTTGTGGTAGGAGGAGAGGGTTGTCTGTGTACATGAGGCAGTTGTAATATTGCCTCAGGATACTCAGATTCACCAGCTGGACTGGAGAGTGAACCTGAAGTTGCCCTTTGGTCATGCCTGAATAGTAGGGTGAGCTGCTTAGTTGGTGAGGGGTGAATAAAGTGCCTTGCCCTGCTGGGCAATCAGTGTCAGGGTATATTAGTGCTTGCTATTAGGTCTGAGCAAGTGCTGTGCTGTAAGAAGCTTTTTGAGTGCTTAGGGTGAGAGTTAGACTAGTCTCAAAGGAAAAACTGAAGAGGAGACTTAGTGGAGCCGGGAATAATTTAACCATAGCTACCCAGCACTGCCCGGTGTGCAAAACCATGCAAACACGTTTTTTATAGTAGGGAAATGAAAGAGATAGTAATGGCCAATAAACTACTAACTTCTGGGCTGGAACCATTCCTCCAGGGACAAATAGGTTGATCAAAGCTCCCCTCTCTCACAGGTGAACAGAGAAACTTCCTTCTATCCAAGTAAGGTATAGGCAACTCTGAAACTAGTATCCCAGCCCTGAAAACTGGACTATACTAGCTTAGAAAGGTGGGAAACAAGGATTTTTTTTTTGAAAAAATAAGGCAAAAACAGTAAAAAAAAATACACTTAAAACAGCTTTAAATGACTACAAACAATCATAAAAGGCTATCGCAATTTATTGTGTAGCCTACAACAGTTAACAAATTATATAAACAAAAAACTTTTTAAAAGTGCAGGCAGTCAAGTAAGTACAATATGTGAAAAAAAACAAGCTTTTAAATCATAATAAATGATGGAAAATCTGCATTTAGGCAGAAAACAGTTAAGTACAGCAAGAAAGTACAGAAAACTGATACTTAATCACTCCAAAGTCTCTCTCCTAAGCTAGAAGGCTTGTATCAGTTTAAAGCTTTCTAGTGCTACCAGTAGGTTAGTTACAGGAAAGATGGGAAACAAGTGCAGATGTGCTCTTTTAAACCAGAAAGTTGAAAGATACATACAAACTGTCCAAATGTTCAATAAACTACAATTGCTGGGCCAAGAACCTCTCCTCTCATGGTAGACAGGCTACCTAGTGCTTACCACTCCCACTGATAAGCTAGAAGGCTTTCCTCCAACACAGAAAGGCTTGCAGGGCTCAGAAGCTTACCAACAGTCCTGGATACAGCAACTCTGTATCTGGACTAGGCTAGTTACAGGAAAGGTGGGAAACAAGCACAAGTGTGGCTTTTAAACCAGAACATTGAAAGAGATGGAAAAAAACTGCCCAATTGGCCAATAGCTGCAATTTCTGGGCCAGGAACCACTCCTCTTGTGGTAGATAGGCTACCTAATGCTTACCACTCCCACTGATAAGCTAGAAGGCTTCCCTCCAACACAGAAAAGCTTGGGGGGCTCAGAAGCTTACAAAGAGTCCTGGAATACAGCAAATCTGTACCTGGACTAGACTAGTTACAGGAAAGGCGGGGAACAAGTACAAACATAGGCTTTTAAGCCAGCAAGTTGAAAGAGATGGAAAACTGCCCAAACAGCCAAATAAACTATAATTCCTGGGCCAAAACTCACTCTTCCCATGGAGGATACGCTACCTAGTGCTTACCACTCCCACTGATAAGCTAGAAGGCTTTCCTCCAACACAGAATGGCTTGGGGGCTCAGAAGCTTACTAACAATCCTGGATACAACAACTCTGTAACCGGACTAGGCTAGTTATAGGAAAGGCGGGAAACAGGCACAAGTGTGGCTTTCAAACCAGAAAGTTGAAAGAGATGAAAAAAACTGCTCAAACAGCCAATAGCTACAATTTCTGGGTCAGGGACCACTCCTCTTGTGGTAGATAGGCTACCTGATGCTTACCACTCCCACTGATAAGCTGGAAGGCTTCCCTCCAACACAGAAAGGCTTGGGGGGCTAAGAAGTTTACAGAGAGTCCTGGATACAGCAAATCTGTACCTGGACTAGACTAATAACAGGAAAGGCAGGTAACAAGCGCAAACACAGGCTTTTAAATCAGAAGGTTGAAAGAGATTGAAAAGCTTCCCAAATGGTCAATAAGCTATCATTTCTGGGCCAGAAACCACTCCTCCTGTGGTAGATAGGTTACCTGGTACTCACCACTCCCACCGATAAGCTAAAAGTCTTCTCTCCAACACACAAGGGCTTGGAGAGCTCAGAAGCTTACTAACAGTCCTGGATACAGTAAATCTGTACCTGGATTACACTAGTTATAGGAAAGCCGGGGACCAAATGCAAAACAGGCTTTTAACCAGAAAGTAGAAAGAGATGAAAAAACTGCCCAAACCACCAATGAACTACAATTTCAGGGCCAAAACCCACTCTTCCCATGGTAGATAGACTACCTAGTGCTTAGCACTCTCACTGATAAGCTAGAAGGCTTCCCTCCAACACAGAAAGCCTTGGGGGCTCAGAAGCTTACCAACAGTCCTGGATACAGCAAGTCTGTATCTGGACTTGACAAGTTACAGGAAAGACAGGAAACAAGCTTAGATTTTTTTTTTTTTTTTCTTACAGAAAAGCAGCTATAAGGCAAGACAGGATGTTAGTGATGAGCTGAAACTACCCCCACTGCTATCAATGGCTACACAGAAATTCTAAAAAGTACTCTGTAGAGAGACAGCCACAACTTCAGTTGAGTTAATATTCAGTGAAAAACACAAATAAGTAAATTAAATACAATATTATGTGCAAAAGAGCAGATAAAAGTGTACTTAAATTGACTTATACGTCCAGCTGATTTCAGGTAGATGTTAGCCGGCCAAAGCTCTGATATTAAGCAGAGATAACTCAAAATGTACCACTTATATAAGGCAAGACAGGATGTTAGTGATGAGCTGAAACTACCCCCACTGCTATCAATGGCTACATAGAAATTTTAAAAAGTACTCTCTAGAGAGACAGCCACAACTTCAGTTGAGTTAATATTCAGTGAAAAACACAAATAAATAAATAAATGAAATACAATGCTATATGCAAAAGAGCAGATAAAAGTATACTTAAATTCACTTATACGTCCAGCTGATTTCAGGTAGATGTTAGCCAGCCAAAGCACTGATATTAAGCAGAGATAAGTCAAAATGTACCACTTATATAAGGCAAGACAGGATGTTAGTGATGAGCTGAAACTACCCCCCACTGCTATCAATGGCTACACAGAAATTCTAAAAAGTACTCTGTAGAGAGACAGCCATAACTTCAGTTGAGTTAATATTTGGTGAAAAACACAAATAAATAAATTAAATACAATACTATATGCAAAAGAGCAGATAAAAGTGTATTTAAATTCACTTATACATCCAGCTGATTTCAGGTAGATGTTAGCTGGCCAAAGCTCTGATATTAATGCACACACTCTGGACAAAGCTTGACAAAATGGGAGTACAAATAGGATCATATTTTGAATACTGCTCTCATAAACTTGGAGAGTTGCTAGAGTGACAGGATTTGTTTTAATATAATTTTTCTGAAGGTTTTGTGGTCTGAATATCAAATGTGTGTCATTATTTAGTGACTACAATTCTGAGATCATCCCGCTGATTTTCCAGGGGGACAGAGAAACAGGCAGAAAATATGAGCCAATTATCTGGACATTCTGCAAACATCTGTACTGCTGAAAGGTATGATTATGCATACAGCTTACTACCATTCCCAGGATTCGAACCATGGCTGTGTCTGCTAAAAATACAACAATTTAAGTTACATCAGAGTCTGCTATTTGGATATTGTTGTCTGTTTCTTCAGTGTTTTCTGTCTAAGTCTCTCTTGGTTGTACAATCTGATCTTGTACTTACAATAGTCTTATACAGACATTCCAAGACATTTTTTTATGTAGCAGTGTGGGTAACAGTGGTTAACACAACATTACTATTCAGAGAATGCAACACTAAATGCCATACAATACCACAGTAAACACAACCAGTCCAGGATTTAGAACTTTATTAGAGGCAGTTACAATTTTGTTTAAATATGCCCTATATGGGACTATTACTGTCATATTGTCTGGTTTATTCAGTACAACACATACACAGTTTTAATACTGCCAGGTGACTTTCTACAACTTTATTTATTTGATATGACTAGTACAAGCAGGATTGTTACTCACTAGCCTCGCAACGCAGCCTTTGCAACCTACTAGCATGGGCTTCCTGATTCACAGCCTGCTCAGCTGCAGCTGTAAGGGAAATAGAGAAATATTTAGGCATACCTATCCGTCACATACACAGGCTGGACATTAGTAAATAGTTATTGGTATGACTACTTAAACACTGCTGGGACATCACCCCTCTGCTTTGCTTCTTGGACCCACTCATCAAATAGCTCCCTCTTTCTCCGCTTCAAGTTGGCATAGTGGTGCCGGACCTGCTCACCAGTCCAAAGGATACCAGTGGCACTGGTGAGATCACGGGCGAGATGGTCCCAGGCTTCCGCTTTATATTGGGAGCCCTGCTACTGGCCCAGCAGCAGGTTCATAGGCTCATAGGTTGGTACTAGGCTAATGGCCCTAGGGCCTATACCAGCCTAGCCATAACAATTCTCTGACTGTTTCTTCCCACAATATTTACTTCCCTGGACCCCTGTCTAACAGGGTGGCTGACATGATCCCCGGTGTAAATTTCCTATATCCCATCCAGTCATGGTTTTGTACCAGCAGTCCTACCATGACCTTGGACTCCTGTATGCCCCATGCCCCAGCGCTGCGCATGCTAGCACATGCCCTCACCAACTCCTGCCATACTGCCTACAGTGGGAAGCTGCAACCAGTTATGAGCTGTATTCCTGCCTGTGGGGTTTAAATACGACCAATTTCCCACCCTTTGCCATGATTGGATGGTTTTGAATATGCTGAGCTAAACTAAGCTACAGGCAAACCTGCTTAGCTAAGGTTGGCAGTGCTTAAAGGGGCGGGTTCAGCACTGCTTACCAATGGGCAAATCCACTTAGCTGGGCTACTCATTGCTTAGCAGTCATATTTACACAATGCTTACACCTGGTAAGTAGAGCTGTGTAAGGCTTAGCATTATCTAATTTTTATTTTATAGACTATCTGCTGTATGGGATTGATTCATCATTCATTACATATTATAAATTTGTTTACTGTCCCTGACATCCCCCAATGTGCTTTCATTACATTTATTCATGTGTGACTATACTGTATGGGGCACTTGTGTTTATATGGGCGTTTCACAACTTTATTAAACTGACACTTCAATCTGGACCTACTACAATATTCTGGTTAACAAATATATGTTATTTAGTAGCTAATTATAAAAAAATGTTTGTTCTGCTTTCACATGGAAAATGCAAATTGGTTATAGTGGGGATCAAACTGGGAATGGCTGTTTGTAAAGCATACACTCTAGCCACTACATTATTGCAATATTGTTTATGCTGGATGTCTATTGCTATTTAACTTCTTGCACTGTTTAAGCTGGACTAAGGGTAGCTAAGCAATGGGCACACCCGTGCAGCTACGCTTAAACCTTATTGCATGTTTAAAAAAATATATTTGTTGTGTTCTTTTATTTGTACCCTTCAGAATATCCATGCTAATGCTGAACCTGTTATTCTATCAATTTTCTGCTTTGTGGGACAATTGTCCCTTTTGGCTTTGTCCACATTCCTTTCTCTGACAGGTTGAGATGTGTGCACTATGTGCTTTTGCTAAATATGTTATTCTAACAACATTTGTCTTGGTAGGGACGACTGACCCTTATGGCTTTCACCAGATTTGTTATCCTAACAGATTGGGGGTGTTACGAGCATTCTCGCTCATTTTAAATTGCTAAATGGCAATTCTGTAGTGCAGGGCATGTGTATATTGTGAGAGCTCTGCTCTCAGACACACCCCCTGTGCTCGTACATGGAACCATGTCCGTTTTACAGCTCAGCAGTGCACCTTCATACATATGCATGGCGCTCTGCCGTGCTGAGCAGGAACAGTCCCTGCCATGCAGGAATAACTTATTCCTGCATGGTTGCTTGCTGAATCCCAGGATATGACAGACTTTTACATCATTCACTGGTCCTTTCTGTGTGGAGTTAGTTCTACAGAAGGGCTCGTTTCAGTTGTTTTTTACTCACTGACTGATACAGGATAAACACTGTTCTTGCAAGAAATTTTGGCTTATGTAAAGAAGATGCAGATGTCTGAGTGAATAAACAGATTTTAGATCTCTTCAAACTTCGGCATTCTGCATAGAGAGGAATGAGACTCTGTCACTTAAAGCCATTATCTTGAACAATGCTTAAAGTACAGACAATGACATGAAGGCACTGAACAAATTTTGTAAGGAAACCGCAGATCTACCACCTTGATAACACCTATCTTTTTTTGCAAAGGGGTTAACAATATTGTTGGATGGGCCAGATATTCAGGGATCTCAGCCACATAAATGATTTGGCACGATCTCTTCAATAACCTATTCATTTACTGAACTACTTAACATAAATTCTGCCATCATGTTTTACATTCCAATGAAACTTCATCTACAAAAACAGCATACCTGTGTCTATCTAATTTTAGTTTGTGTCCTTTCTACTTAAAAGCATTACAGCCTCTGAAGTCTGCTAGATCATTTACAGTATTTCATGCACTGGAGAACCCTTAGACATTAGTCACCATCCTAAAACTGTGGTTGATTTAACTACTTGGCATTATGCCCTAATATTTATTCTATCTAGAAAACCTCACTTTGAGGAATATGAAATTGTAATTGTAATGCCAGACCAATCACTTACTTACAAACTAGCAGCTCATTTCACTTCTTCCCATTTTTGTTAGTATTTAAAAAAAACGGTCATTTAATAAATCAGGAAACAATATTGGAGCATCTGTTTTTTTTTTTTTTGTTTGTTTTGTTTTTTTTTTTTTTTTTTTTTTGCAAAGGTACTGTTGTAGCTTTAATCCAGGATTTAGCACTGTGTCTTGCAGTTGGCTTGTAATTTAAACCATATTGGAACACTATGAATTTAGGTTAATTTCAGGGCTTGAATTCCTTAACCTGATCATATTTCTCCTCCTTTATGGAATAATTATTCCTGTAGAAATTAAGTGTCTCATTTTGCTGAATGTCCCTTGTCTGGTTTTGAATGCCTCACCTAAAAAAACATAAAAAGTCAGGGCAAAGAACTTCCTGCTATCTCACTCAAATTCATAAATGGAGTACTTAAGTGCACTTTTGTTGTCCCATGTGCTTTTAATTTCTAATTTCTAATTTCTATTACTTAGCAGTAATGTTTCCTGTAACCTATCAGGCTTGCATGCACAGAGCTATAGACAGCTGATCTAGTATTTAGATTTTTGGGTGGTAGTCTTGTTTGTGAGGACTTTTCCCATTTTACATGAAAACCATCAGACTCTCTTTCTGGAGCATATGACCCATTAATTCCCTGAACACTGCGGTGAAAGTCTAATGAGAGGGGTCATCATTTAGCCAACCATCTGGGATGGTTAAGCTTTTTGTTTTACAGCCATAATCCCACTGCACATGTCAAGTAATGCACCCAGTGTACATTTCATCAACTTCCACAAGTGACCAAACCCCTCAAAACATCCATGCCCCCCTGAAGCCTGTGGGGGCTCTGGTCTCCACTGACAGGTTCAACTACAGAAATATGCACCTTAGGTATGTGATTCTCTAGCCTCTCCCTTGTAGAGATGTGCCAGCCATAATGCATCACTTTTGTCCCTCCCCACACCAGCTCCAACTAGCACCTGAAATATGGTATTCAATCTCAGGTTTGCCTGGGTTGTAGTCAGAGCATTTGTCCTCTCCATCAACAGAACTGGCTATGTCCATTTCCTCATTAAGGACTTCAGGTCATCTTTGACTAATGACTCCTACAGTTAAAAACTATGATTAGCAACTTATCTTCTAATGCCTTGAAATTCAACTGGGCTGTCAATGTCATGCCTACATTTTTTATTTCATATTTGTTAGCTGGGCAAGAACTCTGGACATGAATTTCCCTTTTCAGGGCTGGCCTGGGAGCAATGTCTGGTCATGTGGCTTTTTTGTTGTCACACTAAGTAAATGAAGGTGAAAGGAGATAAAACCAGTACTATTTACTATAGGAAAAGGATTGTAAACCGCTCATAGCCTTACATGTTTGTGATAACTGCCAAACTCACTCTTTCTGCTCCAGGGTTTTATGGCACATTATGAGATCTAACTGGAAGAATACAACTGACTAAGGGTTTTGCAGGAAGATAACCAAGTTCCTAGAGCATGATCATAATGAAGCCATCAGGAGGTCCATCTTCCTTACACAGCAAGAATATGGTCTTCTTCTACTGACTTTGTCAAACATAAAACTTTTTCTTAATCCTCAAAACAAGATAACTCATATTATTCTTCTAACTCCTACTAGGAAATATAACTGCTTATTGATTAGTAGCTTAGGGTGTCCACCTAGCAAAGCTAGACATGACTTGATGCTAGAGACAGTGATAAGCATATCACCAGAGTAGTTGAACCCCAAATCTGAGGCTACCTTTAACAGATATTGCTTGCACATAACACACTGTTCTGATAATCTAATGTCTTTCCTGCTCTTATGGAGTTTGGGAATTCCAAAAAAAAAGGTAGTTTCTGGTATATTTCCAGAGAGATTCAATATTTGTCAGCATGGGAACATATAGCTAATAGACAATGTTGCTTTGCAAAGGATGGTCTGTGCCCGTCTCCCAATACAGATATTGACTACAACTTTATCCACCCACTTAGAGCCTTTTTAAGCAATGACAAATTGACAAACCTACTTCAACTACTTACTTATCAAATAAAACCCAAAGAAGCCTAAATGTTTTACTGCTCAGCTTTAGGAGTTTAAACAATACATTCCACACCCTACAAGCTCTCCTCACTCTGGATAATATAGACAAGAGATAAACCACGAAAGCCAGTAACCAAAGGAAGGCAGGCACAGTATAGCAACCAAGGACTTCTTTATTAAAAACAACAGTTTAGTGCTTTTGTCTTGTTCAAAGACTTCATCAGAACTGTTGAACATCATGTTCTCAACCATTAAATAATCCAAAATCACAATCACATGTTAAACTCAGCCAATAATAGACCTACACCAATACGTCTAAATTTAAATAACTGATTACAATATTAAAGCTTGCAACACACAGAAATAAAAAAAAAAAATTTTAAATAATTGAAAAAGTCACATTATAAATGATCCTCATCATGAAAAACAAAATTATATCAGTTAAAAAATTGTAAGATGTTGTGGATATTAATCAAAAAGGAAGCTGTAGGTATGGAGTAAAGACCAAACGAACTGATAGTACCAAGTATTTATTTCCACACGCTGTCACAAAATCATCCACATGCTGTCACAAAAATCATTAACGCTTTTAAAACAACATCCATGCGTTTTCGTCCCCATAAACTAGGACTTCATCAGATGAATAAAAAAACCTCATCATCTGTATTTATACTGGTTTGAAACTAATAATCCAATAATGTCCCTTTATTACATTTCAAACAATCAAATCAGTATTCTAGTGGGCTCATAAATATTCATTAGTTCATTTAAATGTAATGTATTAAATTCATTTTATTCCTTATCTAGAATTAAAAACGTATCAATAAATCCATTAAATATATAAATAATTCATAAAATCATTTCAGTTTTAAAATATATTTTATATAACATACTTTAAGCAAAAAATAAGTACTATATATGTTGTGGATATTATTATAATATATAATGTGTACGACAAATGTAACTGCCCTAACACCCAAATCACCCTTCAAGGCTTCTAAGCTTGAGAAGGGGATAAATGGAACAACTATCATTGAGACCCAGATACTGTAATGCGTTAAGCCTCAAGATCAAAATTATCTCTTTCCTACTCAGGTGTTCATTGATCAAAAATCCCCTTGTGTCCCTTTCCACGTAATCTAAAACCACAAACTTAAAGTTGTGACCTGGTTGCAGGACCACATGCTGGTATAATGTATTAGAAGTTCTAGCCTTCTCTATATCATTAGAGTGTTCATATATTCTACCTTTTAATTTTTCCAAAGTTTTGCCAATATAAAATGCTTCACACTGTGGCACAAAGCACTGTACACCACTCCCATAGAATCACAGTTGAAACACCTGTGAATATTACATTTCCTATTACGAATGGAGAAGTGCTTACAAATATGAATAGAGGAACACTGGGAACAATAGTTGTGTTTAAACATGCCACTAGGTCTGTTATCATTACCATCCCCATATCTCATTTCTAATAGATTTTTGAAACTTCTCACCTTGTGAAATACTACCTTGAAATGATTTCCTAATTTCACTTTGATGGTATCCATATTGGAAATAACCTCCCACTGTGTCCTAATCAAATCCAATACTTAATAAATATGGGGTGAAAAAGTGACTATCAGGTTTAAGTTGTTTCTCTATTGACTTGACTTATGGGACTAGGTTTATTAATGGTGTTCAGCGATTTGATTCAGAAAGCAATGTTTTTGATGTTTTTTCCCCTTCAGGGTTTATAAACGGTGATCCCACTTCAACCCATGCAATAGCGTCTTTTGATGTTAACAATGTTCCTAGCATTGATACTAATTATGCGACTGGTGAATTTGATAGCATTATTTCAAATTCTCTTTTTATTTTAAAATTTAAACAGGTTCGATGATTGTGTCAGCGTGTCCAACTTTGGTTTGGAAAATACTGAGTGCATTACTAATTTGCCTAATAATGATAGTTTTAAACTTTCTTTTACATGCACTAGTCTTATTAATGACAATTCACTAGCATGTGATAATATAAGTAATATAAGTAATGGTTTTGATGCTATTAATGATGGTGTTTTTGGGGACATTAGCAACACAGTATCACCTCCTGACTTTGATAAAGATTGGGTGGAGGTTGTGGCAACACCCCTTCTTTCAGGAGTGGAAGTGGTAATTCTGCTTGCTGTCTGCCTGATGGTAACTGGTCCCCTTCTGCTACACCTAATACCTCCCCCTATGAGAATAACAGTGTGTTCAATTTCTCTGATCTTTGGGTATTTTTGATAGTTATGGCGATATTAATCGTGACATGTCAGTTTTAATTAACAACTCCATCCGTGATTTCACTATTTATAATTACTCTAGTGAATCCTTTACTTCGGAACACGTTGATGTACTAAGTAAAGGTTTGAGTTTTGTTCCTAATAGGTCAATTGACCTAGCGGAGTTACTGATAGACTTTAAATTTTTTATTCGCAAGTTAAATTTGCCATTGTGGTTTAGTGACAGAGTGAACAGTAGTGATTGGAGGAGAGTTGGTTTAAAAAATCAAGCACCTTATTCCACATTTAAACAGTTGGTTAAGTTTATTTGAACAGCTATGTGAAAATGACATTCGTTGAGTTTGTTGTGGTAATCTTTCAAGGTGTAATAGTAATATCAATCTTAATTCATGTATTAGCAATCATAATGCCACTGAGGAAACTCTCTCTAGAGATTTATGTAGAAATAATAACATCAGAGTAATGAAGCCGGTCAAGGGTAGAGGTATTGTCATAATGGATAATACAGATTACAATAATAGAATGTCCATTCTGCTATTTTCAGATACCTATGCCCAGGTCTCTAAGAACAAATTGAATATAGCCTATTCAAAAATCAATGTAATTTTATATGACATGTTGATTTAGGGACAAATATATCCCTGTGATTATGACTATTTGAGTAATGAACATCCTGTAGTGGCAGGGATATTCAGAATTCCAAAAATTCATAAGGATATCCATAGCCTACCCTTGAGGCCGATTGTCGATGCCTGTAGGAGCAAAACCTATTATATTGTGAAGTTTGTTGATAGTAAATTGAAACCTTCTGTTGGGAAAATTCACCAAGTGTGCAAGGACTCTTGGGATTTTTTAAGCAGATTAACCCAGGTAAAATTTTCCCAAAATTATCTATTGGTCACCATAGATGTACAAAATTTGTATTCCATTATCCTCCACAAGGAAGGGCTGGATTGGGTAGAACATATGCTCTTTGAAGTGGGTTTGTTGGATTCAAATACCATTAATACAGTGGTGACCCCCTCATGGAGTTGGTTCTTACTAACAACTTTTTGTATTTTGATGGACAGTTATTTAAACAGTTGAGTGGGGTAGCAATGGAGGTGGCATGCACCCCCAGTTTTGCAAATGTATGTATGGTGTATTGGGAACAACATTTTGTATTTAATAGCCCCTTCAATAAATGTTGGGACTTCTGCACAAGATTCTTGGATGACATCTTTTTGATTTGGGTGGATACTGAAGCCAAATTGAATGACTTCTTGGAATTTATCAACTCTGGTACAGCATTTTTTTAGATTCACCCATTGTATAAGTAATGCTAGTTTAGCATACCTAGATGTCCAACTTACTAAAGATTATTCCAACTGTTACACCTTGCCCATTCATTGCAAGGTTACCCAGAAGGCGGTAGTCAAGGGCCAACTGATGATACCATTTTTCGTCAGGAGGTTGATTTTTTTGTTAGACATGTTTATCAAAAGGGGATAGCCATTTGATCTTTTGGATAGCCTGAAGGTGGAGGTTTGTAATAAAAGAACCCAGGTTTTTTTAAGCCATTATTGCATAAACCCCCTCTAACACCAGTGGTTGGTAGCACTGATGGGCAGGATGCCATTAGTGGGGTTGGTGTTAATGATGAAATTTATGAACGTTCACCCCATATTTATGAAGTATTGGATGTGATTAGGGTGCAGTGGGAGGTCATTTCCAGTATGGATACCATCAAAACAAAATTGGGAGATCATTTCAAGGTAGTATTTTGCAAGGGGAGAAGTTTCAATAATCTGTTAGAAATGAGATATGGGGATGGTAGTGATAATAGACCCAGTAGTATGTTTAAATGCAACCATTGTTCCCAGTGTTCCTATATTCACATTTGTAAGCACTTCTCCATTCGTAATAGGAAATTTAATATTCACAGGTATTTCAACTGTGATTCTATGGGAGTGGTGTACAGTGCTTTGTGCCACAGTGTGATGCATTTTATATTGGCAAAACTTTGGAAAAATTTAAAGGATAGAATACAGAAACACTCTAATGATATAGAGAAGGCTAGAACTTCTAATGCGTTATACAAGCATGTGGTCTTGCAACCAGGGCACAACTTTAAGTTTGTGGTTTTAGATTATGTGAAAAGGGACACAAGGGGATTTTTGATCAATGAACACCTGAGTAAGAAAGAGATAATTTGGATCTTGAGGCTTAACGAATTACAGTCTCTGGGTCTCAATGATAGTTGTTCCATTTATCCCCTTCTCAAGCTTAGAAGCCTTGAAGGGCAATTTGGGTGTTAGGGCAGTTACATTTGTCGTACACATTATATATTATAATAATATCCACAACATCTTACAAGTTTTTATAGGTTCATAGGTTCATAGGTTCATAGGTTCATACTAGGCTATCTGCCCTAGGGCATTTATAAGCCTAGCCAGAATGTGTTTGGCTTTCGCCACCCATTTTAAATTTATTTTGCTATGCCCTTTTTCGAGATTAGTATACTGTGCCTCTGTTTAACAGTGACACAGAAGTGATACCTGGGGTAAACCTACGATCTCCCATCCACTCATCAAGATTCCTCTTGAAGAGAGTCAATGAGGGACTCTGCCTATCCTGGACTGGGATTTTATTCCAGAGTGAAGGGAGCCTCTGGGTTATGAATCTGTCCCTCCAGCATGTCCTATTTATTTCAGTGCTGAGGTTCATGTCTCTTGAGCGCGTAGCTCGATGGGATTTGGATTTTCTGAGGTGCAGCATGTCCATTAATTCCGGGTTGGACATGGCTTTATACGTCAGGCACAGACTGCCTCTGAACAGGCAGTATGCCACTGAGTAGAGCTGGAGTTTCTTTAACCGGGTAGCATATGGCATCTGTTTGATCCCTTTGATCCTCTTGGTGAGGTACTTTTGGGGTCTTTCCAGTTGCTGCAGGTGTCTGGTAAGGTAATTGATATAATTTTGTTTTTCATGTTGAGGGTCATTTATAATGTGACATTTTCAATTATTTTTAATTTTTTTTTTAATGTCTGTGTTGCCAGCTTTAATATTGTAATCAGTTATTTAAATTTAGACTTATTGGTGTAAGTCTATTATTGGCTGATTTTAACATGTAATTATGATTTTGGATTATTTAATGGTTGAGAACATGATGTTCAACAGTTCTGATGAAATCTTTGAATAAGACAAAAGAGCTAAACTGTTGTTTTTAATAATGAAGTCTTTGGTTGCTATACCGTGCCTGCCTTACTTTGGTTACTAATATAGACGTGTGCGCCATTACAAAGGCATTGGTTAAATCCACAGAAAGTAGTCTGGCAGTGCAAGGCTTTAGACCATCATTTAGACGATCATCTGCACAGACAGGCACAAACGATGCAATAGTCTCACTCTGCATTAGCAACAAGTATAACAATACATTGGTTAAATGGGATGATGCCCTGGGATTTATCCACATGCAAATCACCATAGACAAATTCCTATGCCATATCCTAGCAAACTACAGGCACTTTGGTCCTAGAATCCCATAGCTCATACCTAGACCTAATGAAGACACTCACCGTTAAGCCAAATACCCTGTTGATGAGAGAATTTAATTATCCCTCTTGTGGGAGTTATATGCTGCCTCATACTTGCAGACACAACAATTCATGGACTTTATTAACACAAATAATCATGACTAGGAAGTGCACACACCCACGACAGGTTCAAGCATACTAGACCTGGGACTCACTAATATGGGAGAGCAATACAGCACCCCTTCCTTATATCACATCCTTGTTGGTGAGGTCAGACCACAAAGTGTCTCCTTCTAAATAATCAACTCAGTAATCCCAGAAAACCCTGTAAAAGTTTGGAGTTATTCCAAATTAATCTACACCTTATTAAGTGATAGTTTATCAACATTCAATGCCCCTCCCAACCCTGAGTTCATAAAAACCTGCGTGGCATTGCTAAAATCCAAATAACCTGGAGAGTGGTGCAAAATACATTTAAATTTATTTATAAAACAACTAAAATTAATAAAGACAACAAAGTATATAAAAAGTACAAAAAATATGTGCAGGTAAAGTGCTTTTGTCTCTTTCAAGAGATGTCATCAGAAACCTAAAGCCACTATCCTTCCTTCATTTTATAGCATTCATCTTTAACTGGTCTTAGTAATCTTGTTATTCAAAGGTGCAACATCCTTCATATAAAAACAGGCTCATATATTTTTTATATATAAAACAAAAATAAGTTGGTCAACACTTAAAGTAAACAGCAATAAAGCTACATCAGTGGTGAATTAAGATCAAGTCCAAAAAGAAGTTTAAAAAGAAGTTAAAAAAGGAATGTGTTCAGACTATTAAATTGTAGCCATTGGTTGTGTTCAGAATATTAAAGTGTAGCCACTGGTAAATCAGAATGATGCCCTAAAATTTATCCACATGCAAATCACCATTTATGTCACACCCTTGCCGGTGATGTCAGACCACAAAGCTGTCTCCTTTGAAATAATCAACTCAGTAACCCCAGTAAACCCTGTAATAGTTAGGAAGTATTCCAAATTAACCTACTTAAGGGATAGTTTATCAAAATTCAATGTCCCTCCCAACCCTGAGTTCATAACAACACATGTGGCATTGTTAAAATGTGAACCACTTTGGTGAAAAATAAATTAATATTTATTTATAAAAGATTTTGTAGATGTTATCAGTAGGAACCATCATTTATTAACAAAGACAAAGGGCAATTTTAAATATCTGATAGAAAGGAACGGACAGAAAATTATGAAAAAAGGTGGCACCACTAAATATGGCTTCTGCAGACAATGTTCCTTAATAAATGAGGATAAATGTGTTATTTTGAATAATGGCTTAAGTTCCAACATATTTTTTTATGTCAGGTAATTTTGGAAGTGTAGGGATAATCTAACTGCTAAATGTTCAGGTTGCAATGGATTTTATGTATGGAAGACTGAGAGATCATTTAGAAAGCAGATTTACATGCACGTATTCAAGATTAGAAAGAACAATTTTAACAATTCCTTAGCCAAACATGTTGACAATTCTGTTGACTATACCAGATTTTTGTTTGTTATTATTGACATAGTGGTGAAAAGTCCAGGGGGGGGATACATGGGAGCAACTGATTGAATATCGAGAGTTGCTTTGGTAACTGAGACTTAAAGCAGATAAAACCCCTGGGCTTAAAAAAACATTATCTTTACAACCAGACTTAAAATACAGGGCAAAAAAATTATAAGCCAATTATTGGATTGGCTACAATTTAATATTCTGAACACATTCGTTTTTTAACTTCTTTTTAAACTTCTTTTTGGACGTGATTTTAGTTCAACAGTAATGTAACTTTATTGCTGTTTACTTTAAGAGTTGACCAATTTATTTTTGTTTTATATATAAAAAAATCTACGAGCCTCTTTTTATATGAAGGGTGTTGTACCTTTAAATAACAAGACTACTAAGACCAATTAATGATGAATGCTATAAAATGAAGCAAGGATAGTGGCTTTAGGTTTTGGATGAAGTCTCCTGAGAGAGACGAAAGCACTTAAACAGGACACGTTTTATGTACTTTTTGTGTACCATGTGGTATTTATTCATTTTTAGTTGTTTTATAAATAAATTTTAATTTATTTTGCACCAATCTCCAAGTGGTTCACACTTTTGATGGTTTTTGTGAGGTTCTAGGGGTTTTTACAGTACGTTCCCCAGATTTCCTGACTTTATGTGGCATTGTTCACAGAGACCCTGTGCAACCATGCAAATGGCTGTACAGACAGTGCCGTACCTACTAGAAGTAAGCCCAAAAAAAAACTGTAAAAACAAACCACACTGGTGGAATCTTAACCTTAATAGGTTATATAACAAAAGGAGAAAAAACTCATGGCTAAAATCAGGAAGAGCAAGGCCTCTAAGCTAAACAGGAAACCAAGAGGACTAGTTAAGTCCAACAAGGCTATTTACAAGGTCAAGATAGCTTCACAGGCTAAATTCATCCACAAGGCTTTCTACATCATGTCTAAAACCTCAAAGACAGCACAGCACTGGAGCCATCTTCACTGAGCAGAGCAACATAGCAAACTTGCTGGCTGACAAATTCATTTCAAATATCATCTCCAATGCCTCCCCTGCCTCCCTCTATTAAATACCTACTAGCATAATCCCTAACTATTCACAGAGAGCAGGTTGTGGTGGTGTTTGCTAAGACCAAAAACACAGCCTTAGTGAGCCTCAACAATATCCATGGATGCCTCCCAAATTGCTACATGACCTATCAAAACCACTTGAGTCGATTTCAACTATAGTTCAAAACAGGCTTTGTACCATAAGAATGGAGGACTGCTATGGCTATCTCACTTCACAAGGGTAGATCATCAATTGACCCTAGAAACTACAGACCTATTAGTTGAGAAGTCTAATATGCAAAGTCATGGAGCAAATTGTCATGGATATGATCGACAAAAGTATAAGCAACCTTCAGACACAGAAGCCAACAAAGTTTGGCTTTGTCAAGGGAAGATCATGCCTACTAAACCTGGTAGACTTCTTTGAGATGGTCAACAAACAATAAATTAGGGGAAAATGGTGCATACCACCTACTTGGACATGGCTAAAGCATTCAGTACAATACCCCACTTGGATATAGTTGACAAACTCAGTGAACTGGGCATAAACCCCTATATAATTTGCTATATTGCCAGATGGTTCACATAGAGGTCCCAGAAAGTCAGGATCTGTGATACCACCATCAGTGAGAGATTGGTCACCAGAGGGGTACCTTGAGTTCCATTCTTGGACTGCTCCTATTTGGCATTTACTTCTTGGAGGTAAAGGCTAATGTCAATGGCCTTTTTCTGACCAAGTTCACAGATGACTGCAAATTTGGAGCTATCATAGAATCCCCCATGGCACAAACATTTTACAAGAAGTTCTAGAACAAACAAATGACTGGTGTCAATGTTATGGACAAAACTCAATGCCAAGAAATGCATTATAGTACCTTTTGGGCAAATTACCACCCAGGCTAATTACTCCATTGATAAGACACCCCTAAGAGTCAAACCCAATAATAAGGGATCTGGGAACATATGTAGACAGTAATTAGGCCTTTGCCTAACATATGACCTGGATAATAAGAAAGTCATTCAGTCTCACCCAACTTACAAGTAGGGGCATGACATCCAGGTCCAAGCAAGTCATAATAACACCTTATTCAGCCCTTATTACATGCATCATTGAGAATAATGCCCCCTTTGACATGTACCTGACAAAACGTATGCAAGAGTTGGAACACCCACAAAGGTTCCTTACCAGAATAATTGAGCGTATAAACACATTGTCCTATACAGATCACCTTAAAGCTCTCTAGCTCTGTATTATCTGTCCTACAGGTTACTGAGAGGCAGTCTATGCCTGGCATGCAAGGAATCCTCAGATCCAGGTCTGTTGGACCTTTTTCATATCTGCAAAATGAACAGCATCAGAACCACTATATCCAAGAATTTAAATTTTGCTTGTAACAAGACATGTTAGCAAGACAGATGTGTGTCTCAGAGGATTCTGGCACAAGTTCCCCATCCATGTGAAGCAGAGTCCATCCCTAACCTTATTTAAGTGTAACCTTGACCGATGGATGAAAAATCAGAAATTGACCTCGGATCTGGCCCCCATGTCTCTGATAGACAGAGGCAGACAGTAATTCTCAAACTAACATACCATTCCAATAGCCTCTAGGAATTTTCTAATTAACATACCGTCTCCTAATAAACATTCATGAGACATAGGGACACAATTGGGTTGGATTGCATGGCTAGGCTTATAAAGGCCCTAATTGCCATTAGTGTAGCATATAACTATGAACCTATGAATAAACTGTTCCATCAACTGTGTGGAATTACTACCTCTGGCTGACCATTTATTTTAGCAACATTCAGCTGTGGCATGATACGATTAAATTGATGTTATTGCCAATGTTTACTCAATTGCCTTGTGCTACAGGTTTCAGTTGTTAATTGCTCCTATAATGAATTGCACTTGGTATAGTACCTATGCAAACATATTACAAAGTAAATTCATTTCTTTGTTACTGTATACATAACATTTGACATATAGAACAATTTCCTAAGTTTTGTTTTAAAAATACCAAGAACTTAAAACAGCGACTCTGTTATACACACACTGAACCATATAGGCACATCATCTCCCAGCGTAAGGGCACTCATGCATGCCGGTCTTGCAAGGCATGCAGTTATATATGGTCTACACACTTGATTATGCATCCATTAAGTATGGAACCTATGCATCTGTCCTTTTATGCAGATTGTTGTACAAAACATTTGGTCTATATGGCTAAGTGTAATGTATGTGATTCATATTACATAGGAAAGACAAAACGTATGTTTAAGGACAGGATTCTGCAGCATCAGAGTGATATACGAAATAATAAATTAACAAATGCATAAGCAAAACATGTATCTGAAGCTGGTATGAGTCGCAGCTTTAAGTTCTTGGTACTACAGAAATTAAATGAAAGTTTAAGGGAAGGGGATTTGAGTAATGAGACTGAATTTGCTGAGTTAAAATGGATTGTCAACTTTAAATCATATGTGCCACCTGGTTTGAATAGTGCTGTTGCTTTAAAGCCTCTCCCTAAAGAAGAGAGGCTTAGTTCACTGATAAGTGTTAACACCCAACAGATTTAATTGGTTTTAATTAACTGGAAGTTTTTTTGTATTTAAAGGCCTATTTTTTCATACTGTTTGTTAAGGTCTGAAGAAGCGAGCAATCGTGAAAGCGCTTACCTGTTTTTATTTGTTTTTATCTGTCTTTTGGAATTAAAAGTGTTCTTACTCTCAGCATTGGGCATCTTTTTGTTTGCTGGACTTTGTTTTTGGATATCCTAGATTCCACTACGTTCTTTTGCTGCACCCTTCAATATGCAGACTACAATTTCTTTTTTTTTTTGCTTCTACTTTTAAAGGATGAACAGCTCTGAGGATTAAAATATCCATGTTGCACCCCACCCAAAATGGCCAAAAAATAACTTTTAAGCATTTTTTGCAAGCGAGTGGAGTGTCAGGCAAGCCCCACAGTATCCCCTGATGTAGAGACAAGCTACTCACATCCCAGATTTATATATTCCAACTCCATGGTCACACCAACTCGAAGAATGGAGAAAGTCCCCCCAAAAGGGCATTACTGCTGGTAGAACTTGCTTACAGTGATTTGCTATGATAGAGCAGTGATCTTCAGTGGGTTGAACTTCGGGCAAATAATGTTTAAGAATTCGGTCTTCATCCACCAGTATGTTACCCTTTCTTTCATTACTAGATACAGATTGTATTTCTATGCATTTCCTCCATTTCCCGAAAATACGTGTTAACATTATATGCAAAGTGATGATTTTGAAATACGCAGATAAGTAACAGAAAAAGTAATGCACAAAGGAAAAGGTGCAATATCTAAACACATTTCATCAGTAGTGAAACAATGTCAGGTAGGAGGAATGATGTTCTTATTGTAAAATAAGTGCCCAGCTGTTTTTTTTTTTTATTTTCCATTTTATAAGAAGTGACAAGATTTCTACACAACAAAGGGAGAATTGTGCAAGGCATGGCATGACAGTGTCTGCATTGTTATCCAAATGCAGGCCAAATGCCTACAGTCGAGGCTTACTTTAATGTGACATACATTTCCCCTCAGGTAAGTCATCAGGGATGCTGTGTGTCAGCCTAATATAAATATTTGTATTGAAAAAGAGGTTTCAGTTCAAGAGGACCTAAATGGGATCTGACATAACCAGGCAAGGAAAAAAACTACAGCAGTGCAGTCTAGCTTCATATTTCAACTCACGCCCTTAAGCTCTACTGTTGATTCTTTTTCCACAGAAGACTAACACTTATTGCTTAGCTTTAATGAACACATTTCTGAATTAAGTATTACTTCAGGATCTCTTCTTTGGTCAGTGCAGGGCCTTCCACAGTAACCAATAAACCTAACTTTGAAAACAGAAATACCTGGAACCTAATGGGACATAAGAGTCTATTTCTCTCTGCCTATTATAATGAAACAGAAACTAGACAAAGTTAGATAGCTTTCTTTAGAGCTAGGGTTGCTTCATGTCTGTTTCATGCCTGCCAAAAATATTACAGCTTTTAAGTCTCAGCTAAAAAGCTATTCCAAGAATTCTGTACAGTGTCTGTGAAAGTGTGTTGTCACATCATTATTGATTATACCCCCAATGATGACTTGGGTCTATATCAGAACATCGAAGTTTCAAAACTTCGAATTTTCTAATATCGACCCCTATTCAGCGAAAGCTGAAAATATCAAAGCAACAGAAAACCAAATTTTTTCCTAGGGAAAGAATTTGGTTGTCTGTTTCTGTTGCTTCGGAATTTTCAGTACTGTGGTGGAAAGTTAAGGTCAGGTTCAGGTAAATGTGCAATTGAGTGTGGGTTAGGGTGCAGGTTAGGTATGCGTGCGCTTCTGTGGACGTGAGGGTAGGGCGGGTTAGGTGAGTTAGGGTTAGGGCGCGGGTTAGGTATGTGTGCGATTATGTGGACATGAGGGCTAGGCGGGCTAGTTGAGTTAGGATTAGGGCATGGGTTAGATATGTGTGCGATTGTGTGGACGTGAGGGTTAGGGCACGGTAGGTGAGTTAGGGTTAGGGTGCGGGTGAGGTGAGTGTGCGATAGTGACTGACCTTAGGGTTAGGGTTTGGGTTAAGGTAAGTGGAGAGTTAGTGGTTTGTGTATAGTTGACTGTAGGGTTAGGTATAAGATTTTAGGTGTATGTGTGTGGATTGCTGTTTGTTTGGTGTGCTTGTGTTGTGTGTATGTGTTTTGGAACAGCAAATTCGCTGTTCTGTATGTTCGATGTTTTCAGCTTTTGCTGAATAGGGGTTGATATTAGAACATTTGAAGTTTTGAAACTTCGATGTTCTAATATAAACCTGATGACTTAGTCCATAGTTTTTAATTTGCAGCTCTCCACAGCCTACAAGCTTTACATGAGGCTAATTTAAGAAAATAGAAAAACTGGCAACAGCCAATGTTCTTGATCAACACAGATAATAAAATTTTTATGACAGTTTGGAGAAAGACTTCAAACCCATTTTCTGTCCTTGTTTGATGGTAATCAAATTGGGTTTGTCAAATGAACAATCATATGACTGTTCATAGTCTTAATCTAACAGCTCTACATAGGTAATAAGCATGATCCTGGACATGGAAAACTTTTGTCAAACTACAGATTTTTAAAACTTTATTTAAACTCTAAGGGACATAAATGAAAGAACTTTGACAGCAGTAAAGCTAAGGCAAGACAATCACTTATTCCCTGACATCCCATCATTCCCACAATTGACACAAATCATTATCCTGATTACAGGTTCATAGGTTGGTACTAGCCTATCGTCCATAGGGTCTATGCAAGCCTAGCCATAACAATTCCCTGGCTATTTCTTCCCACAATATTTACTTCCCTGGACTCCTGTCTAGCAGGGTGACTGACATGATCCCTGGGGTAAATTTCCTATCTCCCATCCAGTAGTCAGGTTTCTTTTGAAGAGGGCCAAGGAGGCGCTCTGCTTGACAATTATGAGCAGTCTATTCCAGAGTATGGGGAGTCTCTGGGTCAAGAACCTATCCCTCCAGCATGTTTTGTTCATTGTTATGACAAGGTTTTGGTCCCTGGAGCATGTGGCTCTGAGGGATTGGGATTTCTTTAAGTGTAGCATGTCCAACAGCTCTGGGTTTGACATGGCCTTGTATGTTAAGCAGAGATCACCTCTGAATAGACAATATGCGACAGAGTATAGCTGGAGTTTATTTCATCGGTCAGTATAGCGCATCTAGTCTAGGCCTGTGATTCTTTTAGTGAGGTGTTTCTGTGACCTTTCCACTTGTTGCAGATGTCTTGTGAGGTACATACCAAATGGGGCATTGTACTCTATGATGGGTCTAATGAGGGATGAGTACAGTGGGACAATGACCTCCTTTTCCTGGATGAAAAGCCCTTAGTGATGAGGTGTGCCACATAGAAGGATTTTCTGACTGTTGTGGCGATGTGGTTATCGAAGGTGAGACCACTGTCCACCTGTGTTCCTAAGTCTCTTATTACACTTTCGGTGTTTAGTGTACTGCCACCTATGTGGTAATTCATGGGTACATGGCTTTTCCCAAAGGGGATAAGTGTACACTTCTTGGCATTGAGCTTGAGCCCATGGCTCTGGCACCAAGCATCTGTTTCTGTAAGGCCCTTTTGTAGAACATCCACATCATTAGGGGATTCAATAATGGCTCCCAGTTTGCAGTCATCTGTGAACTTTGTTAGCCAGAGTTCCTTAGTGTTGGCCTGTACTTCAGAGAAGTAGATGCCAAACAAGAGAGGTCCCAAGACTGAGCCCTGAGGTACTTCACTTGTCACTTGTCTGGAGCTGGATTTGGAGTCGGTTACTTTTACAGTGTGGGTTCTGTCAGTAATCCAGCTGACAACACATCAAGTGACTTAGGGATTTATGTCCAGCTTAGTAAGTTTATCTGCGATTCCAGAGTGGGGGATGGTGTTGAAGGCCTTGGTGAGGTCCAGATAGGCTGTGTGGACCGTCTTACTCTCATCCACGGCTCTGGAGATTGATTCAAAGAAGTCAATCAGGTTCAGGAGACACGATCGGCCCTTCACGAACCCAAACTGGGTGGGGTCCAGTGTTTCAAGGTTGCCAATGTCTTTGTTTATAAGTTCCATGATAAAACATTCCATGGCCTTGCAGATCAGGCTCGTCAGACTGATGGGACAGTAGTTCCCAGGATCCAAGGTGGATCCCCCCCTTGTGGAGTGGGATAACTGTAGCTGTGCACCACTCAGTGGGCATGAAGCCCCAGGTGAGGCTATGATTAAACATGACACTTAGGTGAGGTGCTAGTTCATTTTGTAGTTCATGTAGTACACAGCTCGGGATATCATCTGGTCCCATGGATGCTGTATTCTTAGCTTTGGAGAGTGCAGTTTTTTACCTGTGTGGCCATGATTAGCAGAATTTGGCAGTCTTTTGGTATTGAGATAGGCCCTTTAGGGGGTGAGAGGGGGGTAAAGTTGGCACTGAATCAATCTGCCAGGATATTGGCAATGTCCTTGGGATCAGCATATTTAATGCCATTCTGTTGTAGCTCAGAGCAGATCTGAGCATTGCCATTTAGATTCTTGACATAGCTATAGAATGCCTTGTGGTCGTCTTTGGCAATTTTATTTTCGTAACTAGCTTTGGAGGATTTTATGAGGGATCTCCACTTCTTACTGAGGCTGGTAAGGGAGTTTTTTGCATCCTGGGATTTTCCTCTTTTCTGCAACAGTTTCTTCCTTCTATTGTATAGTTTGCTTATGACAGGGGACCACCAGATTGGCTTCCTTTTTTTGGAGGAGAGTGTCTTGGTTCTATTTGGGATGGCACGATTCACACACAAGTGGATGTGCTCATACAGTGCTTTAGTGTAGAATGTGTGCATGGGTGTTATGAAGTTTGTCAATTCTGACTTGAGTAGCATAAAGTTAGCCTTAGAGAAGTTTTTTACGGATGTTTCCTTACTGGGAGGTGGGGGTAGGGGTGGGATGTGGATGTCAAAGGTGATTAGCTTATGGTCAGACATAACCAACGAGGGGGTGACCACTGGTATGGAGCATTGATTTCCCATATTGGTAATGACCAGGTCCAGGATATTGGAGCCCCTGGTGGGACTATGGATTAGTTGATCCAGGGCATTGGAATTTATGAATTCCAAGAACCGTTGGGCAAAGGTGTTGGTACACGAGTAGTTTTCCCAGTAAATGGTAGGGCAGTTCGAATCACCCAGTATTAGGGTGTTTGGTTGTGTCTTAATATTTTCCAGTATGTTTAGAAAGGTGTAGTGAGAATCTTAAGACATGGTGTGGTATCTGTAGCAAGCTACAGTTTGGATTGCAGTCTTACTTAGTGTTAGTTGCACCTGGAGAATTGTGGATGCATTGTGTTGGGCAACTAGCCTGGAAGTGTGAATATCCTTGGTAAATATGGATACTCCTCCACCTTTAGTGCTTTGGTCCTGGTTTGGTGGCCAAAAAGTGTGGTAAGAGTTGTAGCCTGGTATTGCAGAGGTGTTCTCTGTAGCCTTGAACCAGGTCTCAATTACTGTACAGATATCGATGATCTCCATTTTTAGGAGTCCCTCAAGAGAGTGCATTTTGAGATTTAGACTTCTAACATTGAGCAGCATTACCTTCGGATTTTGCATACATGTACCTGTTACAGTGGTGGTTTTGGCCTTTGAGCCTTGCCTAAAAAAGGCACTATAGGGGTGGCAAGAGCCTTAGCCAGTAAACTGAATCCCAGCGGAGACAGGTGCAGCCCATCTCTGGCAAAGCATTATGGTTTATCGAGCATGTCGTCCCAGGCAGACAGATACTGGATCCCCTTTGAATGACACCAGAAGCTTAGCCAATTGTTGAAGTCAATCATTTTGTCCTTATACTGTGGTATCATTCTTGGTGAAGGCAGGATGCTACTCAGGGATAGGGTCATATCTGCCTGAGGCACATGATCAAAGAGCTCTTCCATGTCTCTTTTCATGTAGTCCAGGGAGGTGCATCTCAAGTCATTCACTCCAACATGGACAATAACAGATTTGGGTTTGTACTTGTTGTGGAGTGACTTGAGTGCATGCGTTATGTGGCGGATCCTGGCACCTGACAGGCAGCTGACTGTAATTTTCTCCTTGTTCAGTCTGGTGAGTGGGACATAAGTGTGCCTGACTATAGAGTCATATGACCTAAGTGTTGGGTCCGTTGTCTTGCCTTAGGGGCTGTTTTTGGGTGGCACACTGGTGTTGTGAGCTCTGTGATACTTTGGTTGTGATTGGTGTTTGTTTGCGTTTCAGCTTCGGAGGTCCTTGTTGCTTGGGCAGGTTAATGTTAAGGGCCTCCACATATGTGGGTTTAGTGTTGCTATGTGTGGGTGTTGGTGATGAGGGTTTTGAAGGGCTATGTGTTGCTTGAAGTGTAGTGTGGGTGTTAACCTTTTCCTCTTGATTGTCTAGCAAAATCTTGGGTGAATAGAGCTTTGCTTCCAGTTTGGCTATGTAAGTGCATCTCTCACAGGTTGTAGTGTTGGGTGGTAGGAGGAGAGGGTTGTCTGTGTACATGAGGCAATTGCTGCATTGCCCCAGTATGCCCAGATTCACCAGGTGGACAGGAGAAATCACCTAAAGCTGACCCTTGGACATGCCTGGTTAGGTGCTTTTTTTTTTTTTTTTTTTTTTTTTTTTTTTTGTAAAGTACAAGAGCTGTTTTCCCTTACCTTGGCAAGGTACTTTACAAGTATAGGCTGTTTAGTGCCTACAATTAATTTCTTCTTATTAACAAGGAGAGTTGAGTACTTGTATCAGTTTACGGCTTCCTAGTGCTTTTCAGTAGGTTTTAGAGCAAGTGCTAGTCATAGGGACTCCAACCAGAAAGAGTCAGGAATCAATGCACTCTACTGCTACTCTCACCAGGATCAGAATATAAACACAGATTCCAAGCTGTCACCTATAAAGCAGTTATTAAGCTATCTGGTGATCAGCAGTCTCCAGGAAATAATGTAACTGCACTCCTTCGCTCACCAGGAGAAAACACTAATCCCAAGATGACTACTGAGAAGAAGAATGTGGGCTCTCCAATAACTGGTGGTCTTGCAGTAGATGCTTAAAGGTAAGATGAAAAAAATGATTTATCCTAAACACTGCAATGTGTACTAGAAGAATTAGATGTGAAAGTAGGTAACTTAAGTTTTACCTGTCTAAAATGTTAAGGTTTAGTGGAGAGTCACTATTTTGAAAACAGCAAGATAGATTGAAAGGGGGTGGTGACTTTTGTATTCTGGTACTATGGAATACAGTAGGAAGGGGGTGGCCACGTTTGTATTCTGGTACTATGGAATACAATAGGAAGGGGGTGGTCACGTTTGTATTCTGGTACTATGGAATACAGTAGGATGGCCAATAAATTTAAATAGTAGGTTCTCCATTCTTTAAAAATCCTTACTTATTTTTATTGCCCCCCAAAGGTACAATGAGTGTTACTAAGTTCATAGCCTTGGTCCTTTATAATTTTGATATTCATATCATTCACACAAGGAAAGGGTGGTAACTGTGTCTTACTTTGGTGTTATTTCATGTCTAACACCAGTGGAGAATTATATACATAGGTTTGTAGGTAAGTACTAGACTAGCTGCCCTTGTGGGCTATTTTAAGCCTAGCCAATATCTCAATAAAGGTGAAAATCAAACCCTGTACTCTGTGTCTGTGAAGTAAACACGTTAACCATTATGCCAAACCTCAACCCATACAGCATACGCAGTTCACATACAGTAAGAGTGTGAAAGACCCACAGCTTCTCATGGAGTATAATCTTGCTATAATTAAGGCAGACCTTTGCATTAAAGCTTCTGTACATTATGCCTTCTCTTAGATTGATGCCGCAATATAAACAACAAAATGGTGTCCCCCTACACGTAAGACTACCCCATTGTCTTTACTATTTACCTTAGTAAGCATAGCGGTAGATCTTACCAGATGCTGGAACTCTATAATTGCCCCTACAAGGTATACTGCTGGGATGCCTAAGGCCAAATGTGTCAGGCTAATCATAAAAGTGTAGGCAAGGGGTCCACTCAGCATAAGACCCAGCCACACAGGAATTCAAGTCATAGAATTAGTAGATAAACTGCCCGCCACAGCCATATCCTTTGTCTGAACCCAGGGTGTGATCCTCTTTCCCACTCCAAGTGCACAGAAATCAGAGAAAAACTGTCCAAACCAACAGAAATGATCTTTGAGACTGTGTAGAAATTGTCCTGCCTATTCCATGGAAGTTCTTGTTCCCTTACACCCCCCCCTTTTTTTTACATTTAGAACAACATATTGAGATATTGTTGTCTAGACTGATTTCTGAGCTGTTTAAAACTCATTTTTTGCAAACAAAGCATTATATGAGGTGCAGAAAGATGTACTTAGTTAAATAATTGGTACCAACTATTGTCGTGCTAGATTGTAAGAATTATTTTAAAGTGTAATTGAATATTAACAGACTGCCGCTTCTGTATTAAAATTTAATTTTATCTCTTAATATTTTGGAAATGTCATGTGGATTGAAGATTTTTTTTTTTTATTTTTATTTGACTAGCAAGGTTCATACTTAGGTTTCATTCAAAAGATTAAAGAGATTGAGTAGCAAGTTGTTCTGATATAGTTATCAATGGAATTTGGAAATGGTTGATAGGGAATTTTGGAAATATAGGTCTCCGTAGCTATATGGGACATACATGTGGAATCTGCAAGTATGTCTCTCTGTTTTTTTTTTGTGTGTGTGTGTGTGTGTGTGTATATATATATATATATATATATATATATATATATATATATATATATATATTTAAATATATATATCTCCAAAAAACACATAAAATGAATGAAAGCAACAGGAAGCCAAAAATAAGAATAAAAACCTTTAATATAACGTTAGTGCTTTCACAGTATGTTATCACTGCTTCAGCAGACAAAACCATTCTCCAACAAATTAGTTTAATAAGTAGTCAAAGGATCTCATGATCCACAGCATTTTAATACCATTGCAGCTGAAATTATACTTAATTAACTTAAAGACACATAACAGTTCAAGGTGCAATGCTGGCAGTCAAATATAAAAATCTGTTCCTTAAAAACACGTTCACAAGAAATAATTTTTTCGCATTAAAAATAATATCATACTAGAATATCTTGAAAGTATATAACATTTCAAAAACATATATAAATACTCTCTATTCACATAAATTTCAACTTTGTAAAACAGGCTTTAACGGAAGTTTCCCATTTAATTATTTTCCAGCATCAGCTCCAAATCTGAATATCCATCTTGTTTCCTCAACCTCTGTTTGATTGCCCAGCTCTCCACCTCATTCATTAAGTTCTAACTGTTCTGTCACCATGAATCTCAACGTGTGTATATTGTCAAACATTGTCACATGTTTTGATAGTGCATTAGCAATACACCCTGTTCTCTACGATTTGCTTTTCCTACATAGAACATGGAAACATATATTACAGATGGCTAAATACTCAATAGTCTAGTCTACTAGACTACCATCTAGTTTCAGTGTTCATGCAGACTAACTCTAAGAATATAGGGAGAGTCATTTGGAAAAGGAAATTGATAAAATGAGTAATGATTTTATGAATAGGGGCTGTCATGAACATGAAGTTCATGAGACTGCACTTGAGGTTCTCAAAATGCGAGGTGATGGGGCCAAACCGTATTTTTCGAGACCTTTTAGATCTAATTATGTGCCCAAGAGAACTGATAAGAAGACCCCCTTCATTTTTTCATTTACAAGAGATAATGATGCGATAAGGAATATTTTACATCGAAATTGGAAGATATTCTGTACTGACAATCAGGTAGCACAACTAGTGGGTAAAAGACTTTATATTACGTTTTAGAATATGAGAAATCTTAAACGAAGGCTTTGCTATCCTAAGGCTGATTTACATCGGGAGAAATTATTATTGAGAGCAGGTACTATTAGATGCGACAATTGTAATTTTTGTGAGTACATATATGAAAGTACTGATTTTCAGCATCCAGCTATAGGTAGGACATTTAAATTTGAAGTGAGTGCTGATTGTAATAGTAGGAACCTTGTTTATCTAGCCAGATGCATAGAATGTTTTTCATTCTATGTTGGAAAAACTAACAGACGATTATGTGAACGGATTAGGAATCACCTCTTTTGTTATAGGAGAGGACACACATATAGTGCCATAGCTAGACATACTATAGAGATGAGAGCCATTCGTCAGTTTAGATTTAATGTGTTGTAGCTTGTACTAGAGAGTGATAGGTTGGATGACATCTCCAGTAAGACAGAGAATAAAGAGCTGAGATGGATTATTAGGCTCAGAGCACATCTTGGTAAAGGGATTTATGACCATATAACCATTACGGCTAGATGGAGAAATAGGAAACTTAGGAAATGATTACCATTCATATACTTGTGTATATCGATATATATATATATATATATATATATATATATATATAAGTATATGTATATGCATACATTTTATATGTATTTTATATGTGTTTTTATATGTTATATTTTTTATATGTATTTTATTTTTTATATGTATGTTTTTTATATATGCTTGAAGTGTGCATATGGTTGTTGTGCTTTTAAATATAAAGTGGTTGCTGATTGGTTTGTTTAATTGCTAAGATGTATAACAGGAAATCACATTTTTATGAGTAGGAGGTCTGATGAAGCAATTTACTTGTGAAAGCACTCACCTTTTGTCATCCATTAAAGAGTTTCAACCTTTGAAGATGTTTTACCTGCATTTCTGCTGTACTTTGCTATTTTTTTCTGGTTTATATATATATATATATATATATATATATATATATATATATATATATATATATATTTATATATATATATATATATATATATATATATATATATATATATATATATTATGTGTGTGTGTGTGTGTGTGTAGATAGATATAGATATATATATTATGTTTAGGCAATTTGTAATTGTTAGATGTAGGTAATGTAGCGTTTACCCCAGCTGGTGTATTTTAATCATGAAGGAGAAGACACAGTGACCAAACAAAGGTAGCTGTTAGTAAACCTGCATTACCCATGGTTAACTATACAATTTATTTACGTTACTAAGACAAAAAATTCTTACCTTTTTAAAATAATATTATTGAATAATGGAAATTTTGTTGTTTTCCTATCCTTTCAGTCATCCATGGACAACTTAATGATATACTGGGTGTGCATATGTCAAGAACGTGCTGACACTTGCCCACTGGGTCAGTTTAATGCACTGGCTGCTCTTTTTTAAGGGCGTCAGCAATGTGCATGCATCCAGTTGTTTATCATAGGGCACTTGTTCACCACTGAAGTGCTCTGAGTGTGGTTTTAGAATTATATTTTACGTTTATATTTCATTACTGCACTGGTGATAATACTGCATGTGAGATGGTAAGTTTTTCAACATATAGGTGATTGAATTGCATTTCTCCAGTTAATGGAAGGGAGAAAATGGCTGCTCTGGTATTTTTATGCACTGCACTAACAAACTTTACAATAAGAGGAGAAAGCTATTACATGATAGAACAAAATCCATAAAAGGGAAGTCACCCCTGATCATTATTAGTAAAAAAATACGAGCACTCATAAAATCAACTAAGGCCAATTTTGAGAGAAAAATTGCCATGGATTCAAAGGACAATCATAAGGCCTTTTTCAGCTATGTTAGGAACCTGGGTGGAAACTCACAGATATGCTCAGAATTAGTCCAAAATGATACAAAAATCACTGAACCCACAGACATTGCCAACATACTGGCAGACAGGTTCAGTGCAAACTTCACCCCTCTCCCCTAAAGGAGAGATAACTATCCCAGCCGAGTGTAGCCTCCCGGACATCTCAAATGCGCAGGTGAAAGCTGCTCTCTCTAAAGCTAAAAACACAGCATCAATGGGACCGGATGGTGTCCCCGGCTGTGTGCTACACGAGCTAAATGAGGAATTAAACCCGCACATAAGGCAGCTGTTTAATCTCAGCCTTACCACAGGATACGTGCCCAAGGAGTGGCGTACGGCAACTGTGGTCCCACTCCACAAAGGTGGCGCCTCTACGGACCCTGGTAATTACCGCCCCATAAGCTTAACAAGTCTAGTCTGCAAAGCTATGGAGAGGATCATAATGGAGCTCATAAACAAAGATATAGGGGACTTGCAGACATTGGACCCGACCCAGTTTGGAAGATCATGCCTTTTGAACTTGGTCGACTTCTTCGAAATAGTCACCAAGGCCATTGATGAGGGAAAGGCAGTCCATACAGCCTACCTTGACCTTGCAAAGGCTTTCAACACAATACCCCACTCGGGTATTGTAGAAAAACTTACCAGCTTAAATGTAAACCCATATGTCACAAGATGGGTTGCAAACTGGCTTAAGGACAGAACCCACAGGGTTAGAGTTGCTGGCGCTGTGTCAGACTCCAAGCCGGTCACAAGTGGTGTCCCACAGGGCTCGGTCCTTGGCCCCTATTGTTTGGCATCTACTTCTCAGAAGTACAGGCCAACATGGGAGGACTTTGGCTGACAAAGTTTGCAGATGACTGCAAACTGGGCCATAGTGGAAAGTGCATCGGACACGGATATCCTTCAGAAGGGACTCACGGAAACAGATAGCTGGTGCCAGAGCCATGGCCTGAAGTTAAACGCCAAAAATGTATAGTCATATCCTTCGGGAAAAACAAGGTAACCCCAAGCTACCATATAGGTGGCAATCCACTAAGCACAGAAGAGGTTATCAGGGACCTGGGGACCCAGGTTGACAGTGGCCTTTCTTTTGACACTCACATTGCTAAAGTGGTTAGAAAGACCTTCTACATTGCCCACCTGATCATGAAGGGATTCACATCCAGATCTAGTGAGGTCATTGTTCCCCTGTACTCTTCACTTATCAGACCAATGATCGAGTACAATGCCCCATTCGGGATGTATCTCACCCGACATCTGCAGCAATTGGAGAGACCCCAAAAGTTCCTCACCAAAAGGATAAAGGGACTCCAAAATCTGTCATATGCTGCCAGATTGAAGAAACTCCAGCTCTATTCAGTCGCATACCGTCTGCTCAGAGGTGACATGTGCCTGACATACAAGGCCATGTCCAACCCGGAATTAATGGACATGCTCCACCTCAAAAATCCAAATCCACCAAAACCACTAGAGCAAGCGACTTAAACCTTAGCACGGATATAAATAGGACGTGCTGGAGGGATAGATTTATCACTCAGAGACTCCCTATGCTGTGGAATAAAATCCCGGTCCATGTGAGGCAGAGCACCTCGCTGACTCTGTTCAAGAGAAATCTAGACCTGTGGATGGGAGATCGTAGGTTTACCCTGGGAATCATCTCTGGGTCACTGCTGGACAGAGGCATAACAAACTAATGGGCACAGTATTTTTTCATATAAGGGGTGGCGTAAGCCACAATAATTTGGGCTAGGCTTATAAATGCCTTAGGGCAGATAGCCTAGTATAAACCTATGAACCTATGAACCTATACCTTTCAACCTCTTAGTGCAAGAAATCTGGACAAGGCCATACATAAAAGTGGGACAAAGGCCCAAAAATAGGGGCAATTTTTAGGTATTGCTTTTACAAACCTAGAAGGTTGATAGAATAACAGGTTTTGCATTAGCATGAATTTTCTGAAGGGTTTGAAGTCTGAAACTCAAATGTCTGTCATTATTTTCTAACTTTAATATTTAATGAATTGCCAGAAAACCACAATTGTATGAAAACCAGACCAAAAATATGAGACAAAAATCTGGACATTCTGCGAAAATCTGTACAGTTGAGTAGTATGCTACAGTTGCAGTCTTGTTTTGGAGCCAGACCTTTCCCATGAGTAATACTTATATTGCAATGAGTATGTAGTTGGAAACATGATTATTGTTCATAATTTTAAATTAAAATAAGTTTTCATTATATAATTAAATATTATTTTACTTTACAAAGCAATGGGAATGATGAACTGTGTGGATGGACTCAATGAAGCCCATCTGAGACAAAAAAAAAAGCAGGACAACTGGTCTAGGAATGTTTCATCTTACCCCTTCTTTTGGTAACCATACAATTGTATTAATAGGGATGTACAGCCCACTGTATTGAATTGTGGAGCAGGCAGCTGGGCAGATTTGCCTTCTACAAAAATTTTTGAATGCTCACCTATTTGATCAACTAAATGGTCTTTCCTGACTTGTCTTTTATTCTATGACCCATAACCATGTGATCACCATAGAAGAGTGTGTATGTATGCATGTGCTGTTATGCTCCTAGAGCCAAAATATGTCAGATCTAGAAGAAAAAACTTACTGCCTAACATTGTATGTTCAGTAATTGTTTGGCCAAGGAAAGAAAATAATGCACATTAGGTTGTAGACTGGATTGCTTGCTGAGATGTGACTCTGACTTTGAACTTTTCTATTTAGAAAAGAAACTGTAATGTTCCCCGCATGCCCGGCTTGAATCAGATTTGGAAGAAATGTTCACTACATTGTCTGTGCTAAAGAAAATAGAAGTGAAATGATTTTTCTGAATAATAATGGTTGAGTATTTTTTTTAAATTATACAAGTGTGAGCATTTACATATGTGTGTGTAAGAATACAAGATATTTGCTAGGGTACTGCGGTGGTGGTGCCTCACAGTTAGACGTTGCCCATTCGATTATCAGTTAGAGCGTCTTCTGTGTGGCGACAAGCGTGAATGGGCATTCCTTCGTTGAAGGTTGTGCGTTAGGCCTGGCAAGCCAGCACATAAAACTCTACTGTAATCATTAGTGGACCAGAGTTCCGCTGTGGCGACCTCTAACCGGGAAAAGCCGGAAGACGCAAATAAAAGGAACATTGGACCACTGATTTTACATAAATCCTGATGAAAATCAAGAACGACCTACATAGACTCATTAGAGTGTAATATCACACCATTGTAAAGTAACTAACCAATTTTAAAATTCTGTCAGACTGACGCCCAGATCAAACTGCCACTGTTTGATAGGCCTTTTATCAACAACCAACATAACAGTCAAATACTGCAGTTTAACAAGTATTTTGGCAACTGCCAAAGTAGCTGTCAAATGTCATGGTTTGGCAGTTCTGTCAAAGGAGCTATGAAACTACATCATTTCAAAGTTTAAGAAATACCTATCAGTTTCAGCATTTTCTTTTTGTGTGCCTTACTTCTCCATTACTTTAAAGTGCAGTGCAAAATGTTACAGCTTGACTAGGACGCTGGCCCATGTCAGAACTCCACTTAATGTAGTATACGTTTCGTACACTGATCATTATTACAGAACAGCACTAGATTTCCAGCATGAAGTCCCCCTCATCAAACACAAAGTAAGATGTCAGAGCTTCAAACCAAACAGAAAAATCCTACAATGTCAAATGTTGCTTTTTCAGAATTAATTAAAAATGCTACATGTTACATGTCATGTTCTATAAAACGCAATATATATAATGTCACAACTTCATATGGAACACCCCTACCCACCCAGAAAAGTGCTGTTGAGGTATTTCAACATACCATTTAACATTGTGATGTTAAAGTATGTGCCGCATCTCATAAAATGATTAAATAGACTATAACAATTCTAGTTAGATAAGCACCACAGTGGCAAATGTTGCTATGTAAAGTTAGGTGAAAACATACCCAAAGAACCACAGAAAACTTGCAAATGCAGATATACACACATGCAGATCTGCAGTCATATATATATATATATATATATATATATATATATGTGTGTGTGTGTGTGTGTGGATCTACTTCACAAACCAGAAATCCCACTTACCCGGAGTTCAAGATGGCTGCTGTTCTGTGAGCACTGCTAATACCTAGCTCTCTGAAATACCCTGGATTAAATAAACCCAGAAGACAACGCAGAACACAAAAAATACAGAAATAAGACTTAATGTCTATTTCTGATAAACAGCAATCAAAGGAAGTGAAAAAAGCAACGGATTCCTTTTAAACACGACAGGATTAACCAAGATTTTGTTAGGCAACTGGAATCGTGTGATACTGAGGCCCTACTGTTACACATAAAATCTGAAAACTCTCTTAGTTGCAAGATGTCGAAAGAAGAAAAGAATATGGAGACTCTGACAACTAAGACTAAAGTCTTGGTCCTACCCTCACCAGAAAAGGACACAACTCCAAAGAGACAAAAGACAAATAAACAGCCAGATAATATTAAATCTACAAGTAAAACCAGGACAGACCAGCCAGCTGGCCTGGAAGACATTAAAACATCCTTACTACCTATGCAGCAATCAATACAGGATCTAATCTTACAATTTCAAACATTCGGAGATTCACTTAATCAAATATTAACCAGAGTTAAAAAATCAGAGGCAAAAATACTTGAAAATGAAATAAAAATGGACTCTATAGTGCAGAGAACTGATTGCCATGACAGAGCTGAAAAGCATACAAGCAAAAATAATAGGCCTTGAAGCAATAGCTTGGAGAAACAATATTATCATAAGGGGAATACATGAAAGTGTAACTCATAATTTAATACCAACTATTAAAAACATCTTTAAATCCCTGCTAGATGATCCTGAAGAACCACATCATGTGATAATAGAGAGAGCTCTTAGAGCCCTGAGAGAAATTCAATCTCCTCTGAGATCAAGACCTGTCTTTATTAAAATCTTAAACTACCAGGATGTAGATAAAATACTTTTTGCATCTAAAAAGAAAGGGACACTCACCTGGAATGGTAATAAAATTTCATTGGCTCAAGACTTTGCCCATCCAGATAAGGCAAGTAAGTTTCTAATAGAAAAGAAAATTAAATTTGAGATGAAATACCCAAACTTTCTCACTTTCTCTGTAAAAGAAGTTATATACATGGTTGCTGACCCAAAGAAGCAAAACAAACATTTCTAGCCATTTTTAAGCAGATTCCACCTTCAGAAACAAAATAAAACATCCAGAAACTGAAAACGACTCAAGTGAAAAATCGGCTGAATTGTGAGCATTTTGGATGGGATACCAACTCTGAGAGCCTCCCCTTTCTTCCTAGACCCGTAAAACGATGATGGGAGCCATGAGGAACACAAGAAATGCTAAATAAAACTGGGTAGGAACTAAAATACAACTGCCATTTCCGATGTGCTCCTTATGAATGAGCTTCACTTCCTGGGACTCTGGTATGTAAACTCATTCTTCCTTTGATCTCAAAAGGCTCCATTGCAAATCCAAAATTACCTGAAATGAAGACACAGCAAGGCTAGGACATTAATATTGTCTTAGAAATGCAAAAATCGATTAAAACCAACTAAAAAGATAAAACCTGACTGAGAAGATGACCAGAAACCTGCATAACAAGAATCTAATGTCTAAGGTACTGTTTCATTAAAACAATCACTGAGGTTTTGACTCTCTTATTAAGACTAAGTATGCAGAATCCAGCCTTAACTATTGGATGAGAGACTGAATCTGCTTACTTAAAGGCTGTATGACAGAAATACTGTTGTCTGATTAAGGTAACAGAGAATGACAAAAACAATTTAGAAAAGAGAGAAAACCTGATCATACTAATATAGACGTTTTTTTTTTGTTGTTGTTTAAATGCAGAAAGCATAATTATAACCTGAATATGTAGACTATAACAAAATACATAAGCTTAAAAACATTTTTTCTCTCTTTCCCTCACATTCTTACTGCTATCTATAGGTGCCAATAACATAATTTGTGTGCATATCAGGCTGCTACAATAATCTGTATAACAACTAAAATAGGGACATTCTTTAGTATAACAGATAGGAGAGAAAGAGAAATATAGGAAGAAGAAATATGTGACCAGGACAACCCTGGTTTAAAAGGCATGGTATATTGTAAATATGTGACCAGGACAACCCTGGCTTAAAAGGCATGGTATATTGTAAATATGTGGCCAGGACAACCCTGGTTTAAAAGGCATGGTATATTGTAAATATGTGGCCAGGACAACCCTGGCTTAAAAGGCATGGTATATTGTTGTGTATCTTGTTTTATCTAACCGAGGATTTGAATACTAACATGCTGTTTACAAAATGTTTTATCAGAAGGATTAAGTCATAAACGAAAAAATTATAAGCTATCTTTACACATTACTATAATTGTATATAGGTGAAAGCAAGAGACTAGGGATATGATGCAGCAGTCCATTTTTAGGGAACTAGTTTGGTAAGCTTTGTCCATATTGTATATAGTAACGTAAGGGGGATAACATGTTTTATACCTACACACAAAGAGAATGCACAACTTAAAAACAGAGGGAAATTTATAGTATACAACAAATTTTCATTATATTCCCCTGGTTATTCCTGGTCCAGAGGTATGGTGGTTAGGTACAGGGAGGAGACGGGAATAGTTCAATGTTTTCCAAAAATACTCTGCAGCAACACATACAAAAAACATAAATACAAGTTAACACATACATCAGGCAAAACAAACATTTTTAACACATAAATGTGGGAAATTGAGACATGGAACGTTAAAGGACTCCAAAATAAAGAAAAAAGGAAATTGTTTCTGCACCTTACCTTAAAATCCAAAGCCAATCTTATATTGATACAAGAAATGCATTTAACTACAGATCAATGGTCAGATATTGGTCAAAAGAAGTGGATAAGACAAATTATAGCATCAGAGGGTAAGACTAACAGTGCTGGTGTAGCCATAATAATAAAAAATCAATTTCAAGATAAAATACTTGAAACTAAGAGTGATAAAGAGGGAAGGTGGTGTTATGTAACTTTCACCAGCCCAGTATTACCAAATCCCATAATGGTGCTTAATATACAAGTACCCTGTAACAATCAACATCACTTTACTATGTCACTTTACTCAATCCTAAACCAAATTAAAGATCACTATATAATAATTGGAGGTGACTGGGACACATAAAACCCAGAAAAGGACAAATCTAACCCAACCAAATCTCATAGTAAACACGTTACAATAGCTCGAAATTAATTTAAACAAGATTTTAAACTGTATGACCCTTCAAGTATGGTTATAATGACAATACAACCAGGAAGTTCACATTCTGTTCCCAATGCCACAAGATGTGGTCGAGAATAGACTACTTTTTAATCTCAGACATACTTATTAACATAGATCCCTCAATAGTAATACACACCAAATTTTTCTCCGACCATTCCAAAGTTACATTGAATATCAACTGGGACAAAAGACAGTACCTAGCAGATAGAGGTCACAACTGGTCATTAAATCCTAATCTATTTACCAAAACAAATATAATAAAAGAAATTGAGGACATATTAAAAACATCCCTTGTAAATGTCCCCACCTCACAAGTCCCAATGGACATAGAATACGTGTGGTGACCAAAGCACAAATCAGAGGACTACTCATCAAAAAAGCAACATATTATAAAAAAATACAACTAAAAGAGGAACACATCTTGAAAGAGAAGATAGAACAACTTAAAAGGGAATTGCTAAATAACCCTAATAATCAAACGGAAGCTGATCTCCTAAAAACACAGAGACCTGTATATGTTAGGGAACAGAAATCTATCTTTTTATGAGACAAGAATGTTAGCCAAGTATGCAGAAGAAGCACAAATTCCATCCAGAGCTCTGACCAGAATTATTTCACAACATAAAACCACCTCAAATATAGCAGAAATAAATTACAGGGACAAAAACTATATAAGAAATGAAGAAATTATCAAAGTATTCGAGCAAATATATTCTCAAATATATGGAGAACAGACATCACAAGCCTCTAGGGAAGAAAGGACTCTTTTTCTTCAAAAATTAAAATTTCCTAAAGTAAATTTAGAACAACGAAAACAATTAATGGAACATATTTCTATTAATGAGATAATCACAACAATTAAACATTTGAAATCACACAAGGCCCCCGGACCGGATGGACTTACTTCAGAGTTTTACAAATCTTTTACTCCCCTTATTGCTAAAGTACTATATCATGTGCTGAACTATATAATAAATAATAACATAAATGATATTCACTTCCTCCAAAACTATTTTCATATTAAAAAAACATACAGATCCAAAAAACCCAGATAATTATAGACCCATCTCCCTTTTAAATATAGATGCAAAGATCCTAACTTCGATACTCATAAACAGACTAAAAAACCTAATAGAGAAAATCATTTCTCCAGAACAATCCGGGTTCACACCACATAGACAGACCAGTGATAACACGCTAATATTGGATGCATTGATATCTTTTGCAAACCATAAGAACATTAACATTTACGCAATGGTAGTAGATGCCCACAAGGCATTTGGTAGGGTTAACCTAGAATTCTTACTTCAAACTTTACCTTATTTTGACATACCTAACAACTTTGTACAGATTATTCAAATTCTCTATAGTACTCCCTATACATCTCTTTACATAAATAAAACATGGTCAAATAGAATTTCGATAAAAAATGGAACAAGGCAAGGATGCCCACTATCGTCTTTTCTATTTAACTTATACGAGAACCACTGTTTTTATATATTAAACAAAATGCTTATCATATTCCCCTCTCAATACATAACCTCAAAATATATCTTTCCACTTTCACAGATGATTTAACTATATATTTCACTAAACCAAACTCCGATATAATTAAAAAAAATGCAATTGAACAATTTTCCTATATGGTTAATTGCAAATTAAACCTTAATAAAACTAATATCTTCCCTTTGAGGCCAAACCAGCTTATTTAATTGATACCACTTTTAGACACCATAAAAATAAAAGATGAAATTAAATACCTAGGAATCACTTTTTTTCAAAAGAAGGAATTCTACCAACATAACATAACTCTTAAATGGCAAAGCATTATACAAGACTGTACAAGGTGGAACAACCTTAAGCTTCCATTTCTGGCCAAAGTCTCAATAATTAAAATGAACATACTACCTAGGCTAATGTATATATTTATGGGGGTCTATATTAGAACATCAAAGTGTCAGGTCTTCGAATGTTCTAATATCTACACCTAGTAACCGAAAGTTGAAAATAGTGAATTTTTAGATGGTTGTCCGTTATTGTCGCTTCGCTATTTTCAGCTCTGCGGTGGAAAGTTACGGTCGGGTTCAGGTAAGTGTGCGATTGTGTGGACGTGAGGGTTAGGGTGGGATAGGTGAGTTAGGGTTAGGCTGCAGGTCAGGTAAGTGTACGAATGTTTGGACCTGAGGTTTAGGGAGGGATAGGTGAGTTAGGGTTAGGGCGTGGTTGAGGTGTGTGTGCGATAGTTAGGGTTAGGGTTTGGGTTAAGGTAAGTGGGTAGATAGTGGTGTATGTACAGTTTAGTGTAGGTTTAGATGTAAGATTTTAGTTGTATGTGTGTGGATTGCTGTTTGTTTGGTGTGTTTGTCTTGTGTGTATGTGCTTTGGAACAGCAAATTTTTTCCCTAGGAAAAAATTCGATGTTCTAAATTTTTGGTCTTTCGGTTACTAGGAGTTGATATTAGAATATTCAAAGACCTGAAACTTAGTTGTTCTAATATAGACCTTATTTATGACATCACAAATACCTATACATAATAAATTCTTTAAACAAATTAATACCTTCCTAGCAAAATTTATATGGGATCCTAAAAATACCAGAATCTCTTACCAGAAACTAACACTCCCCAAGAACAAAGGGGGTCTGAACCTACCAAATTTTAAAACTTACTACTCTATTATCCACACTAACAGAATACTGAGAATAGCAGAGTATAACCCATCAGCAAAAACTTGGTCACCACCATGGGTGATAATATACTACAGATACATCATATCACTAGGCATCATTCCCAAAGTACTTCCCTTTTTGAACAAAAAAGATCTACAAGCGCACAAAATTATAGACCCTCTAAAACATTCTATAAACATAACACAAAAACTATTTCATTCCTTAAACCTGGAGCAAGTTCTGATAACATTACAACCCCTCCATAAAAATCCTAATTTAAAAATAAATAACAAGATGCTAGATTTAGATTCCTTTCCCCGGTTAAAGATATCTACTCACTACTTAATTGTACGATCCCAGAAATGAGAAATAATCCGATTCTAGCTAAGTCTTACATCATAATGCTTAGACAAATCAAAGACGTGTTCCAGCTA
>NC_056733.1:384204367-384254367 GCF_019279795.1 Protopterus annectens
ACCTGAGGTAGCATTTATACTGACTATGGGAAAATCACCAGGGCAGTAGGGACATTTCTCAGCTATTTCACACGGGTTGCTTTAAAGCATTTCATGGTGGAGAAAGGATGTTGGAAGGGATGAATGCACTAATGGTTATCAGTAGAGATGGTGGAGAAGAGAAAATGCAGGCGAGTAATTAAATGAATGAAGCAGAGAAGCAGGTAGTGATTATAATCTGCAGAATGGTGGACTTGAAAGTAATACATTAATGGGCTTGCTGGGGAAATCATAACCAGAGAAACCAGTGTGCAGGTATTCCCTTTTTCAGAATGAGCAAGTTTCAACAAATATGGGTCTTTTAACGTGATCAGAACTTTTGTAGAAATAACTAAATAGTGCAAGAGCTGTTGTGCCTTATGAAAAGAGCCAGGACCAGAGTGATGGAAGTCTGCATTGGGGAGGAGACTCATGCTTATACTTCATTCAAGTGTTAGAAATATTTTAATTTCTTTAGGCTTTGTTGATTTTGTTAGTCCCACTAGGGTTGTGGCATCTTCTTAGAGGTGACACAAGGTGGTATTTATACTACCAAGGAAATATGGTCAGGCCATTGGGGAACTTCCCCTACTTGTCTTGTTTTACTCAAGACTGTATGTGACTATGTGCACACATCCCATTCCTTGTGCATTGGTAACTGTGAGGACAGTGCAGGAGATACAGGTGTTACCAGAAGGAACAGAGGTGAATGCCAGCTATAATATGGAATTTAAAAGTGTGGAGGATTCAGGGATTTTAACTATTTGAGTCAAATGAGATTGTTAATCAAGAGGAATGTGTTGTTACAACTCTCCAGTCTGGAGGATTGTGGGATGATTTATTGAACAAGATGATTGGACAGATTGAACTGGAGAACCATGTTTAACAGGGGAATATAACTGACAGGATTCAAGGTGAAGAAACTGAAAATATTCTGAAGGAAGCATTACCCACAAGGAGAACATATGCAAAGACTGTGGATATTTGGGGAGGAGAAAAAAAAGAGAATAAAAATTAAAGACCGTGTTAAAAGAAAGTTTGTTGCAAGGGTTCAAAGTGAGAGGATTACTGAAATGATATGAGGTAAGGGATATAGTTATACTTCCTTGGGTATCAAGACACATGAGGTAAGAGCCTTTATTTTAATTAATAAAGAGCTGTTTTGTAACATCATTTTTGAGTATGCACAAAGTATGGAGAAATTTTTATTGAATACGGGCAAAGACAGAGTTGTTAACTGTGTAGTGAATATGTAGTTAAAGCATTCTTTTAAGAAACAAAAATAAAATACATTGTACAATTCTGGACAGAAATTGAAAGAGACTTTTAGAAAAGCATTTAAAAATATCTGTAAAGATATGATAGACATTTCTAAAATTTTTGATAACAGGGTATTATGGACTGAGGGATGGAATTGTAATTTTGTTTTGAAAATGGAAAATGAGAGAATTATACATATTCCAAGTATTGTAACATATGACGAGAACAAGGGTGTGGTAAAATATTGGGGACAATCAAGGACATTTTTTTATGTGGCAAAGAAGGACATCTGATAAATAATTTTGATACAAAGATATGTTACATATGTGGAAAACTGGGCACGATTTAAAAAATGTGAACATGAATGTTATAAATGTAAAAAGGACATGTGAACTGATTGTAAAGAGAAAGATAATGAAATAGACAGTGAAAACTAAGACTCGGGATAAAGAACAAGATGAGGAAGAACCAAAAGAAAAAGTAGAGGGCAATCTAGAAAAAGAGGAAGAAAGGGAATAGATTCTGAAGTCACTGATGAGGAAGATATAAGTTGGAAAGTAATGAAAGGCAAAAATAATTCTTTTCTTGAAAGGGTTAAAGATAGAAAAAGGAAACTCAAAAGTATAAATTCAAAGGAGAAAAAGAAAGAAATGGATGAAATAGCATAAGGAGAGTATGTTTTCCTTTAAATTAAGGAACAGGGTAACCAATAATTTAAGGATTTTTTTCAATAAATGTTAACAGTATAAACATATCTATAGAATAATAATGATTTTAGAATGGTGTAAAATGTGATGTAGATATAATTGTTTTAGAGAATGTAAGATTCTTGACTACTGAAGAAAGATTACAAACAAAAAAATATGTGGAATGGAGACATAATATGGACTGGTAAAAATCAGTGTTCAGGGATAGCAATTTTATGTAAAATGAAGTAGTGAAAATTCTAGATATAGCAATAGTTAAAATGAGGAGACTTACTATTGTAGATTTACAGTGGTAGGAAACATTTATAGGTTAATAACCATACATGCATATTTGATCTATAAAGAAGGTGGAAATTTATTTCATCCAGTATTAGATTATGTAGTAGTAAACATGAATATTATAATATCAGGAGACTTTAACTGTGATTTAAGGAGGAAAGAGGAAATAATGAAAAAGATAAACAAACACAGGAGAAGTGATTAAATGTGGTAAATTGGTGTTATGGATTAGAGCATTTTGGACATATAGAAGAGATATCTGAAACTGATTATTTTATAATCTCTGAAAGCATACGTGTAATTGAAGGTGAATCAGTTGTTAGTTTTTTTTCAAATCATTTAGTTGTGTGGATAGAAATAAATGAAAATAAGGAATATATTTAACTAGGTAAGGGCATAAAATGAATAAAAGAAAAAGCATGGATTTAGGAGAGAAAGAAATAATACAGTTGTAGAGAGAATGTGTTACTATGAGGGGGTTTCTATAATAACTGGTCAGAATCATGGATTATTTTTAAAAGAAAGTATAAACATGCTTTTTCCTATGGCAGAATGAGACAAGAAATAAAGTAAAACAAAGATATATTAAAATATATGAAGATGTATTTGAAAATGTAGAAAGAAATAAAAAAGGATATTAGGTCAAAGAGAAGTGATTATATAAAAGAAATTCTGAGAAAGTTAAAGCATCTTCATATAAACAAAGATATTTAATACAGGTTAAAAAAGAAGAGGTATCACCTTATTCAAGTAAAATAGCAAAAGAGAAGATCAGTGTGATGTGAGAAATGAAAGATATAGAAGGAAACCTAAAAATAAGTAAATTTCAAATTATTGAAATTGTAAGAAAGCATGTAGAAGAAATGTTTAAAACAAAGGGAAAATATAACAAAACATGGAAAATAGACAATTTTCAGAACAAATGAACAATGAAATTGAGAAAATTACTTTAGAGGAATTATAAATATTTTTATTTGTAAATAAGCTGTAAATAAAGGTCTATATTAGAAGACCAAAAGTTTAAAATCACGAACGCTCTATAAAGAGCAAAAATGCCAGACCTCAAAATCATTATCATCATATTACAAATCACAGCCCCCGCTAAATATATATTCCAACTCCAAGATCACACTACAGTGAGGAAGGGCAAATATTACGATCTTTCCTATACTGCGATCTCAAAAATAGCACTTTGAGGTCTGGCATTGTCGCTCTTTAGAGCGTTTGCGATTTTAAACTTTTGGTCTTCTAATATAGACCCGTACTATTTTAGATAGATGCTGAAGGATCTTTTACTTCCACCTAAGCTACCAGCACATCAACCAGAAGAGACCTGTGTTTAACTTCTTGTCTAAGGGATGACACACTCATTATTAATAAAAGTGATTTAAGCAGAGGTTACTGGTGTTTAGGTATGAAAAGTGATCTGCTATACTTATTAGATACTAAATCTATATTTGAAATTAGAAAGAATAAAACAATTTAAAATATTAGAAAAATAAATTGAAATGAAGTGATGATTTTGGGATAAGGGATCATTTTAAGAAAGGTAGTTCAAGGAAGTAGACACAGTGATGGTTAAATTAGGAAGAGGCATTGTGATGGATTTAAGAATGGGGTCCCATATGAATGACTTACACTAGTAAAACAACAACTGAAAGAGAAGAGTTTGATCAAGGTGGTGCTGTGGTAGCATTGTCGCCTCACAGTAAGACGTTGTCCCATTCGATTCTCAGCCAGTGCGTCTTCTGTGTGGAGACATGCGTGAATGGGCGTACCTTCGTTGAAGGTTGTGCATCAGGGCCAGCAACTCTGCACGTAAAAATCTACTGCCAATCATTAGCGGACCGGAGTTCCGCTGTGGCGACCCCTAACCGGGAAAAGCCGAAAGACACAACAACAGTTGTTGATATGCCTATTACTTTCATATGGGATTTGACTGTAATTTCAACTAGTCTTTTGGAAAAAGGTCAGGCTTGCACTAAACTAAGTCACTTACACTTATAGCAAGTTTTTTGGAATCTAAATCTTAGATGTAAAAAATTCACTTGTAATTTGTTGTGCATGTTGGAGTAGTGATTGTCATTATTTTGTATTTTTAGCAAATGTGATATGAACCCTTGGATGTATACAGAGAAAATTCCACTCTTTAAGATGTTTCATAATAATGCTAAAGTCATGATTATCAGTTAGTTATAAGCAGCATAAGGATAAATTAGGTTTACCTTACAAATCTTACCAGGATGACAGACTTAAAATTTTTAATGTACTTTGGAATTTTATAAAATAAATATTTCACTAAGGGTGATTCATATATACTTAGAATCAATAAGTGTAAAACAAGTTCATGAACAGATTTTATTACACAATCCCTGTGCTATTTATTGTATAAGACACCAACGTCAAGAAGGCAAAGTAAGATAGTTTTCAGGAATTTCCATGATACATAGCATTTGGTTTATTTAGTGAATCCATTCATTCGCATAATATGCCCCAACATAATAACCCAACCTATGTACTTTTAGGGACAGGAAAGAGGCCCTTTGTAAAAGATAGAGCACATAAGAAATAGAAAGATGCCCTGTATAAAAGATAGAGCACCTAGGAAATAGATCAATCAGTAGCTTACCTTTGTTAAAGCAATCCAAATTGGAGGGTAGACAGCAACAGTGAAGAATGTTTTTTGAGGTCTAACAGGCAAAAGATCTAAATACTATGGTTAATCATAGCAAATGATCAGTCGTTGTTTGGGTAGGCAGGACTAGTCTGTGACTTATACATGAGAATGGATTTAGGTGCGGATTAAAAAATTCCATTAAAGCTAAAAGATGATATATATTTTAAATCATTTAAGTAACATCTTCCTAAAAATCTGATAAACATCTGAAATAAAACTATCAGGACCAGGTGATTTATGGGTTTGAAGAGCTATTTTAACATATAGGATTTCAATCATTTGAAACTGGAATATATAAAAAGAAAAATGTAACAGTATATAGTGGATGAAGCCATGTTACTCATCGGGTGATGGTGTTCATCCATCACTCAGATTAAAATAAATTGTGGTTTATCTCCTGCAACAGGACTGGAATAGATTTCCACTCATGTTTAGTAAACAAAATGGCAAAAATGTGATGAAAAAGTAAAATAGAATTAGTAAAACATCACCACTATAACTGTGAAAACAGATTTTATGAAAATTAAAGAACTGTAGGTCACACAGAAAAACACAGCAATGTATTAATTTGTGTCAGTGCTCCCTTGACTTGAAGAGTACTGCATCATTCCGAAATTCAGCTTGTACATAATGTAAGTTGCTTTTTCATGAGTGAACAAAAGCACCTCAAGAATTACTCTGTAAATCCTATGTGAAAAATGTTTGCTAATGCTGAGGATGGATGTAGGAGTTCAATTATTCAGGGTTTGGAGGAAGACAACCAGCTGCAGACAGGTATAAAGGTAGTATTAAAGCTGTCGTACAGTAGTTTTGTGATTAAAATTGTCATTCTTTCAAATATAAGTTTATGCTCGGTCTGAATAACAAAAGTATTGTGATTAATATTTCTGAAATCGACTTTTCTAATGCTTTCTATGAACTTTTAAATGTTGCAATTAAGTTTTCTCAGCTGATTACTCCATTACATTGAAACTCAAATAGAGTGGGAATTTTTTAGTAGGAAGCTGCATTTGTTTGTTATTATGATCATCAGGCATGACAGCCTTTAGGTTTGAATGTATGTGTGTATTAATTTTGGTATTTGTGTTCTGAATGTTTGAAAGTTACTTATACTTATAAATTGGTTGATTATTTCTAATATGAGGTAGCAGTTAAGCAAGTAAATGACTTTGTCGGCAAAGGCATTAGGTTTGGCCATTTCTTTGAAAACAAAGTGCGAACAGTAAGGTATATTATAAAAATGTCAACTTTTCAGTTTTTATTGTTTGACAAAATTACATAAAAATGAGGAGAACATTCTCCCATTAGGCCAATTGTCGATATCTGTTTCTACATATAAAATAAATATAAATCATAAATACCTTTCTTATGAAAAGGTTTAATCATAGAATGTAAATGGCAACAGGGTTATGTGGTCATTAACACTTTTCCAGTACCCACACTTACATCTTACTTTCTTTTCAAAGGAGCAATAAGCCAGCCATACTACGGATGAATTTTTGAATGTATGAATACCCATCCAGTAATTACTCTTTCATCTTGTATATGTGATTCTACTGATCTTTTGGTTTAAATCCATGTTATTGTGGACTAAAGACGTATTTGGTTGAATGGATGTTAACAGTCAACAAACTAATAACTGGAAAACCTGTGGACTGGAAACTTTAAGATATTACCGTGGTTTGTATCCCTTAAATGAATTTGTAAACAGGTTCACTGCTTTCTGCTTGGCAATTTCTTTCATTAAATAATAAAATGTACTGGCAATTGAAAGGGGGAGCCAAGAGTGCACTTTTGCCTCATCCCATGCCAATCTTGTGATGGTTCTGAATTTTATATGTCAATATATCTATGTATTTATATATATATATATATATATATATATATATATATATATATATATGTGTGTGTGTATATATAAATACATGCATACATATGTACATACATACACACATATATAAGCATTATATGATTTGTTGTTGCATGCATTAATAATGTGTTAATTTAGTTAACAATTTGTCAGTGATGCAGTGGGCCAAATTATGCAACTGACACACTTCAGAAGACTGACCATTACATAATTCAGGAATTTTTCCCTTTCTTCAGAGTTGTATAACCCTGGAGTTATTATATTTAATTTCTAGGGGTATGGGGTAAAGCCCCCACATGAAAGCTGTTTTGTTTCTCTGTTTTTGGCTAACATAAAATTAGCATACTAGTGTACATCAGCCATTATGTTTTATGTTTTTTTTTTGTTTCAAACTATTTCATTGGAAATTAATTCCCTGTATATATGTGTATATATATATATATATATATATATATATATATATATATATATATATACACACTTACTTTTATCGAATGGCACTGATATTGACGTGAATAATGTCGACAGCATGTGATTGACATTATGCACATCACCACACTATCAAGCATGTGACAAGTATCCATCTCAGCACATGCAAAAACCTTAAAACAAAATTAAAAAGAAACATCATTTTTTGCAGTGGTGAAGTTTCCCCTGCACCCCCAACACCTCCTGCTAAATATATATTCTGACTCCGAGATCTCACAATTCTCAGGGGAAGGACAAGTTCCCCAACCTGTAGAATTATCTAATCTGTTACTTTTGTTGACAGTTATTGACCATCTTAGCCAACCAAATTGTGTCAACTAAACAGATGCCTACAGAAATGCTTTTCAACAATTTTCCATATGTATTTTATATATATATATATAGAGAGAGAGAGAGAAGGGAAAGAAATTGTTCTGCACATTTATATTATATTTTCATTACAGTGATGATTTTTTTTTTTCTCTGACAGGACACCTAAGACATATTACATTTTTGTAATATGTTGCACTTGAGTTTGTTTATCTAGTCAAGTGACAATTGTTAAGGTTATATATATATTAATGTTTCAGTGATGGTCATTGAAAATGCTCATATTATTATCAAAGTACACTTACTGCTTGTTAGGATATAGTTATCATCCTGTGCTTTGATTTTCTACACTTCTTTATGAGGAGTTTTAAGAGCCAGGAGAATGTAGAGATTGTGTTTTGACTTAAGCTAGTAACTTTATTCAGATGTTAGTAATAGAAGCTATTAAGGAAACAATGTGTACTATATGCGTTTCTTGTAACTAAAGAAAAACTGCTTGGTAATAGACAAAACAGTGCAAAACAACATTACCACATGTAATGAATCTGTCAGCCATGATAGATTTATTTTATTTTTCAATATAATGTAATGCTAGGTGATATTGTTAGGGTTTTAAAAAAATATTAGCCTTTTTCTATGTTCAGTTCCTATGTTAAATTCCTTGAAAGCCTCTGCTCCTTTGGAGCCTAGCAGAATATCTGGTTCATGGCTGTTTTTCTAACAGTTTTACTTTATGTCAGAATGCCCCTTCTTTACGAAGAGTTCCATGCAATTTTTGTGCATTTTTTCTGTATATTGTTTCAAGTTTGATTCCACAAATTGCCTGAAATTTACCACTAATGGTCACTTTTTACATAATCTAGACTTTGTGATGTGTTCCTCATCATGCTACTGCAGCAAGCATATACATGAAAGAAGAAGGTAGAAAGTAAGTTTTCTGGAGTGTCATTAGAACAATTGATCTGTAACTATAGGAAATCGCAAGGTTAGTTGTATAATGAATGTTTTTGAACTTAAAAAAAGATGTATGATACAAAAAGGGCTTAATGCTGAAGTTCACTGGAAGTGTTTCCTTAACTAGTGTTCTGTTTTGATTTGTTAGACATTAAATGTTGTTAATATGATCCTATTCAATCTACTTGCTTTTTATCATTTGTATCACCCTTGATGACACTGGCAAGGGCCTAGGGATTTTCTTTAGTGATGCCTTATTTTAATATGTTTTTGCATTGTCATAAAATGTTATCATTTTATTTAGGATTAATATTATCTTTGGTAACTTTGACTCCATTTCTTTGTTCCATAATATTTATCATAGGAATCTACCAGAAAGTTGAGATAAAACTGCAAGAACATTGATTCATACAAGTACAGTTGATTCCAGCAGATTGACAGTAAATACTCACTCAGGAACTCTTATTAATTGTGAAACAAGGTTAGTCTAATCAAAGGTCAGGTGAAGCAATCCATTTTACAGATTGATGATGACTTTAAGGAGTCATTTACATATATCCCATAGGCCTCTATTATAGCAGGTTTAAGGTATCACACAGTGAAAACTCTAGCTTAGTTAGGTTTTTTTTGCATTATTTACTAATTGGTTTGCCTGTGTGACCTTTTTTCTTTTTGGTTTAGCTGTTATTTGGCATATTTTTTCAGGAACCTTAATGGTTATGGACATCAGCTTGATTTAAAGACCCTGTGTTTCTAGAGTATAGCCAATCTACTTATGCTGTTCTTGTTAGGTCATAGGAAGGTCTAGATATGCATGTCCACAGCTAGTGGTGGTTGTCTTTGTTGGCCTAAATCTATCCATAAAGACTTAAAAAGGTAAATGCCATGGACATTCATAAGCCATATAACTGAAACCTTTGATGTCCTTAAGGGGCTCATTTGCATATAGCTCATGGGCCTCTATTAGAAGAGATTTAAAGTATCACACAGTGAAAATTCTAGCTTAACATAATATATTTTAGCATGTTTACTTCAGATTCCTTATCACTAGAGTATTATTTTATAAATCATCTATTCACTGTAGCCATCTGATATCTCAGTGCATAAATCATTATTCTACTCATAGTTCTGATGGTATATAAACTACTGTGGTTTTACTCACCAAACAAACCTGCTGTCAGATTGTGTGCTTATGTAATTTTATTCAGGGACATGTTAGCTTATTTTGTATAAAACTACACTACTGGTGCAATATCTTAATTTCTTTTTACATCATCTGGTATGATGGTTTGTGAACATCTTGGAGTTCATTGACCACATATTGTTGTCTCTTATTTAGTCAATCAATAATTGTTAAACTACTTCTACTCTTCTGGACCCACAATTGAACCTTTTTCTGGAGATTTCATCTTATTTGATTTGGTAGTATGGTAATGATGCTTTGCAGTCAAGTATGTGTGACTCAACCTTTAAGAAAAGAAACCATAGTTTATTCCATATTGTAGGTATTATCTTCTTGTAAATACAGCATATTATCCCCTTAAATAGATTGTTGATGGTTTGTCTCAGTATGTTATGGGGTTATTACCTCTGTATAAGATGATGAAGGTATTACCTTGATTTGTTGTTACTCACTATAAGTTGTCATTATCTATAATGTTATTAGCTGATCTTGAGTTTTCTATATTATTAGTTTTGTATAAGTCAGTTGATGAAGTTATTGTCTTGATGTCTGATCACTTATAGCTTGTCAGTATAAGTAATATTATCAGCTATTTTTTCTTCTATATTATTAACTTTGTGTAAGTCAATTGATGAAGGTTTTGCCTTGCTGTGTTTTTTACTCACTCTATGTAGTCACTATCGAAGTGTTATTAGCTAAACTTACCTTCTCTGTATTTCATCTACTATTTGGCAAGATGAACACTTTAGATACTTTTACAGTAATGAATATATGTAACTTGTAAAAATGGACATCTTTCCTTGAAGCCTTGTCTTAAAATTGATCATAGCTCAGTCGGATAACCTACTACCAACATACAAATATCTAAATGATGTACCCAGATCTGGCTTGCATCATTATTAGACCTACAGCATTACCAATAATTGTTTTATCAGTACTTCATGTGGGTCAATCAACACAGAGTTTAAGCAAAGCACATTTTTATAGGGATCTGACAAATTCATTTCTTTGAATGCATATTGTAATGTGAAATACTGCTAACATTTTAATATAACGTAATCAGAAGAATAATAAAAATAATGTAACAGAATGTGAGGATAATAAATTAGGCTTTGGCATACAACACAATGTAAATATCAATATTATTTGACACTATAGCTATAATTCAGATGTTCTTCATATTGATCACTGGTGCAATAGCTTTAGCTATGTGGGATATATTCTGCCAAGGATATAACAGCTGACCAGTTTTTAAAGATTTATGGTACTTTCCACATGCCTAAGCTGTCTGTTAGCTCAAGCCAAGCTGACTAAAAACAAATTTGGGCAGCAAGCCCTTCAAAGCTTTACTGCTGCCAAAGACTATGTTCCTCTGAGGTCCCAAGGATCAATTGTCAGCTTTTGCTGCTTCTTTGCCAGTCAGATAAGTTCCCTTTGGGGAGAAAAAACTTCCATTATTTATTTTTGTTTATGATTAATACTTTCATCTTCTGGAAAGTTATTTTAAATCTAGGAGCTAGTTTTTTAATGGACTGTCACAAGACTATACTGTACTTTTGAACAGGAGTGCTCTTTTTTCCTTTCAGTTTAAAAGTCGTGTAATGTAACTATAAACCAATTTTCTGTAAAGATGTTATACTTGTTTTACTTTGTGAAGCTGACAAAGTGTTTTAAATTACTTCTTATTGTGCTTTTTTTTAAATAAGTAACTGTTAAAGGCTTTTATTTTTACAGGCATTTGCTGCTTGCTTTCCCTTGGAAAGAGGCACCATTATCAGCTTCACCATATAACAATCTGTCTTTCCCATGGTCAGTCCTTCTTCCAGTCCCCCCCTAAAAAAGTTAAGCAAACAGCCTTTGCCATCATAGCAGGCTACCAATTTGTTTTGGCCACAGGTGGGTGACTTTGCTGTAGCCATTAGTTGGGCCACAAGCCGTTCATCCTTAACACTGGATACTCTGATGTACAGTCTACAGTCACAATGATTCTGAGGTTGACCAAATCCACTGTGACTCTTGGGGTCCCCTCAATGGAGAAGGAAAAGCCACTGTTGTTGGTCTTGGTCGAGGAAACAGGAAAAACTTCCTTATTTTGTCAGAATGCTGTGCCTATACATGGGGAAGCTGCTGCTGGCAATAATAACACTGTTTATTCCAGTTTTCTTGTCAAAAAGAAACAGAAAGTAAGCACTTATCTATTCCTCCTTAAATTTGTTTAGTCAGGAGTAGTTTATTGAGTTTGTCTCATGGTTTAATACAGGTTATTGATTCTTTTTTTTTTGTAAAGTACTCTCCAGTAAAAGGAAGAAGGATATCTTCTTTCCTGAAGAGATTCAAGATTCTGAATTGGGACAGGAGGCTGCAAGCACAGCTAGAGGGTTTTCTCCTCAGATTTCTGATTCTGACTCAGAGGAGAGTTCAGTTTCTGAGTGTCACCTGTTGGAGGGGGGGGTTCCTTTCTCTAATACTGTTTTCAAAATGTCCTGGTATTTTCAACAGGGAACACTGAGGTTTCTCAGTCCCTTAGAAAATACTATGAGTCATTACAAAATGAATTTCTGGAACCTGCACCTATGCCTCTAGTTCTGTTAGCTCTGGAGGATACATGTGTCATTGCCTGCAGTTGTGCTTATATTCAGCTGCTAAACACATAATTACAATCTGACTCTGTATCATAGGGATGGGAAAATTATTGATAAGTATGAGGAAAAAATGTTTGCTTCTCCAATTTTGATTCTCAGAGTTTTGAATAGTCAAGTTCATTATATTACGGTTTGTTCTAAGTGTGAAAGTATGAGGAATATTTTATCTGCAGTTTCGTTCGCCTTGTGAAAAAAAATCTGCTTTAAATAATTTAATGTATTTTCTTGTTCAAGTCACTCAACATTGTATGTACTGTGTATATGACTCTGTTAATACTTCTTCCGGGGCTATAGCCACTGGTACTGTTTAGAGATTTGCATGGCTGTTTTCTCAGAATCTCCCAGATTATGTTAAAGATGATATTTTAAATTATTCTTTGAATGGAGATTTAGTTTTTGGTCTGTCTGCTGCTGAAGTTTTCAAAAAGTGTGATGAAAGAGGTAAGCTGATTCAGGGAATCTCAATGATTTTTCAACAATCCAAGGGATTCTCTAACTTTGCATCCAATTTTGGAAAGAAATAAAATAAACAGTCTCAAAAAATACAGGTAAACAGATGTTAAAGAAGAAATAGCAAAATATGCCTAGACAAACTCTGGAAATTTCCAAAACCAATGACAGTCCAATATGTCAAAATAACTATTTAAGAGACTTGTTCCATCTCCCACTCTAGCAGCCCCCCTTTCTTCCAGAAAATCTGAATCTCCATTTTGTTCTTTGGCAACAGATAGTTTAAGACAAATGTTCTAAAGATCATTCATCAAGGTTACAGATGGAAATGTGAGGAAATTCTTTCTTTCCAGGGCATAATTCCTCATCTTCTAGACCAGAATCTTTTGTTTCCATCTGACTTTCATCACTTGCTGTCCCAGTGAGTTATAGAACATGTTCCTACTTCCCAGTTGGGAAATGGGTTTTATTCAAGGATGTTTTAATGTCAAAGAAAGAAAATGCTTGAAGACCAGTTCTGGATCTTTCTTTCTTAAATCCGTTTGTGATTGTGCCAAAATGTAAAATAATGTCATGTCGCAGCCTGTTTCCTCCTCTTCCTTATTTCCTTGCAACACTGGATTTAAAAGATGCTTATCATCACATTCCTATTCATCTAGACTTCAGGTATATGTTAGGGTTCGGTGTATCTGGATCACATATTCGGTTTCTGCCTTACCCTTTGGACTATCCACTGCACCAATAATGTTGACAAAGTGTCTAGTTCCAGTTATAACTCATTGCAGGCTACAGGATATTCACATTTTTCCATATTTAGATGACTTTCTTATCTTTGCAGAGTTTTTTCAAAGTTTCAGGAATCTGTATCGTGGATGAGAGATTTCTTACACAAGGTGGGATTCCAAGAGAATGCTCAAAAGCCTTTCTTGACTCCTCCTAATAGGAATGTGTTTTTGGGATGTCAATTAGACACCACAGTTCAAAGAACTTTTCTTCTACAGGAAAAATAGATTTATTTCTAGATTTATTTCTAGGGTTTCCCACTCAGACTTCAATCACTGTGAAAAAATACCTCAAAGTTTTGGGCATATGGCATCTGTGATTCTCATGATACCTATGGCAGGACTCTGTATGAGAAAGATAATGTGGTATCTAAAGTCTCCTTGGTCTCAGCACCAATATCCCTTGTCTTTTCAGATCCCAGTTCTGGGGATTGTCAAAAGAGAAATAATTAGATCGAGACAACAGATATCCTTAAATCCAGGACCCCCGTTTCTCCCTCCCTATTCTAAAGCAATCAGTCATCACAGATGTATCAGACTTGCTTGGGGAACAATTTCAGAAGGGATAAAAGTGCAAGGTATGTGGTGCACCAAGGATAAACACAAGCACATAAATATAAAGAGATGCTTGCAATTATGAAAGCACTCAAATCTCTGAACCATCTTTGGTCTCAGGGACCGCTTTAAGTTGTTACAAACAATGCCATAGTCATGTGGTACATCAACAAGCAGGGGGGGATCCAGGTTGTACTCCCTATGCAAACTAGCCATGTTAGCATGGGATAGATAGCTTCACAGCACAATCTCACTCTACAGGCATCCTGCATTCTGTCAGAGCAAATTGTGTGACAGACAAGATGAACAGGACAAACTAGATCAGGGTTTTCTAAGATTTGTTTTATTTATCTATTGACATTTGATAACCGGGAAAGTCCAACTGAGTAGACGTCCATTTTCAGCTGAGGCCCTAGGAGAAAAGGTCCAAATTATTACAAAACACTTAGGACCAATAATTGTATAGTCTTCAAAAATAAAACAAAAACATCTTCAGTTTAAATATTTATAACAAATTAGATATAATATAAAAACATTGGTTATGAATTGATGCAAGGTATATGACAATCATTTAATATTTACAGAAATTTTAGACAGTTTGTAGAAAAATTAAAGGTAAGTTAGTCTAATACAAATTCTTCTTCTTGTGGCTTTTCCTGGTTAGGGGTCACCATAGCAGATCACCTGTCTGCTTATGATTGGCAGTGGAGTTTTATGGTGTCAAGTTGCCAGCCCAGCACCCAACCTTCCACAGAAGGCACACACATGCACACACTCATGCCTAGGGACAATTTAGAGTGTCCAATCCACCTACAGCATGTCTTTGGGATGAAACCCAAACAACCACAGGGAGGACATGCAGAATCCACACAGAAGGCAGCTAGCTGAGGATTGAACCAGAGAACATCTTGCTGTGAGGCAGCAACGCTAACCGCCGAACCACCACGGCCACCCCCTAGTCTAATACAAATTGAAAATGAAAAATAAACTCAGAGAAAACAGGCTTATGGTATATTTAGATAGAGAGTCAGGGAAGAGAATTAGATAGCAGTAAGGAAGTAAGTGAAGAAGGGAAAAAAAGGAGGTATAAAGAATGAAAAGGTACTTGTTCACATTTAGGGATATAGATCATCCTGCCTTTAAGTAAAAACAGAGCCAGAACTTAGCTAGGAAGTCTTTAAGAGAGGTTTTGAAGGATGGGAGGGAGGGTATAGATGTGACCGATACAGGTAAGGAGTTCCAGGCCTTAGCAACCTTGTACGAGTGCAGACAATGCCCAGCAGATTTGCTAGGCTTGTAGACAGACAGGAGTTTTTGGTTACTGGATCACAATGACTGACTGGGAACATAGTGCTATACAGGCAGATGGATGCTGAATAATGTTATAGGTGGTAAGAAGCTGTGTATATGTTAGTTGATATTGCAGTTCTAACCACTTTAAGCTTTTCAGTGTTATACAGCAGTAGGTTCGGAAAGGGGCATGTACTACAAATTTAGCAACTTTGTTATAGTATTATTCAAGTTTTAATTTTTGTGAAGCCTGCAGGTTAGAAATGATGGGAGTGCCGTAAAGAAGAGTGGGGCTGAGATAAGTAGTGGCAGGTATAGTTTTAGCTGCATCAGTGAGAAAGATTTTGGCTCTGTAAAGCATCCCTAATTTATGCAATCTTATATATGCAGGTTGAATGTAAGATTATCATTCACTATCACCCCTAATAGTTTGCTATGACAAGTGACTTCAATGGCTGTATTATTAAGAGAAAATTTTAAATTTTGTTGTTTCATGAGAGAGGCATTTGGGGGAAAAAGCAGTAGTTTGGACTTTTTTGGGTTGAGCTTGACTTTTGAGTTGTAAAGCCATGTTTCAGCAACTGTTAAAGCTTCCTGAATATTTTTTTTGGGATATACTTTGTTGTCAGATATGCAGATGAGAGTGGAACCATCTGTGCATTGTATCAGGGTGGCCTATTGTGTGGAAATATATAGGGTATTGGTAAAAATGTTAAAGAGGAGGGGACCAAGGACAGAGCCTTGCAGTACACTGGTGGTGACTCACAGGTAAAAAAGAGTGCATGGAGTGCCATTTTACTGACTGATACCTATTGGAAAGGTAGCTTTTGAGCCACAGAAGTGTGGGCTGGGAGAGACCTAGTGAGGAAGTAGAAGTTTGCTGTGACAAACTGTGTTGAAGGTTTTAGACAAGTCTAGGACTAAGGAAGAGACTAATTTGCCATTATCTCTAGCTTTATTGACAGTATCTATATAGATTAAAAGGGCAGTGCTAGTACTATGGGAAGGATGGAAGCCATGTTGTGTAGAGGATAGAAGTTCTTGCTGCAGGAGATAGTCTAGCAATTGTTTTGACTACATTTTTCAAATGTTTTGGTGAAGGGAGATAAGATTGCTATAGGTCTAAAGTTATTAATATCCGTTGAATTTCCTCCTTTGTGCAGAGGGATAATGTGTGACTTTTTCCAGAGAAAGAGGGAATGTGGAATTCCTGGACTGACCTATTTATAAGGAGTGAGACAGGATAGGCAATACTATTGTTTGCTATTTTAAGTACTTGCTTGGAAGGTCATCAGCTGAAGAAGAGCACGGTTTAAGTTTGTTTAAGGATAGTTTTATATAGGATGTGGGCACAAGTTTGAAGGTGAAAGTGGATGTGGTGATATGTGGCTGTTGGGCAGGGCTGGGATTAGATGTTGAGGGATCTTTGGTTAAAGATGTCATATTATTTATAAAAAAAGAGTTGAACTGTATTGCATTTTCAAGTGGTACGTTATCTCGAGAAGGGTTTGGGTTGAATCTTTGGCCGGGATGGAAGATTTCTGCAATAGATGCATTTGATCCATCTGTGAGGAGTTGCTCAAGTAGACCTATTTGCCTCCTCTCGGAACCATCAGCTGGCAAGATTTTGCTCCAGAGCTCCATGCAAGAAGGCCTAGAAGACAGATGCTTTTTTTTTTCCCTAGACTGGTATGTTTTTGTATGCTTTTCCATCCTGTATACTAACATCCATGGTACTTCTGAAGATTCAGAAGGCATACCCAAAATCAGTGTGGTGACTCCATTATGGCTCAGGCAACTGTGATTCTCTCTTCATTTGGAAATGGTCACAGGCAATTACTACAAGCTTTCTCACAGACTGGATCTACTCACCCAACAACAGGAGTATTTGATGCACCTTGACACCAATCAACTTCAACTGACTGCCTGGATGATAGAGTCTTAATGCCCTTTAGGTACTTGTTTACTGAGAATGTATAACAGGCATTAATAGAGGCAAGATGGCCTGTTACTAGAAAATCATAAACTAGCAAATGGAAAAGGTTTTTTAGTAAGTATCAACAACATAACTAGCACCCATTCAGGGCTAGCTGTTCTCTGGTTTTACAATATTTGTGTGAATTACTCTCCTAAGGCAATTCTTACTCCTCTATCAGGATTCATTTATCACCTATTTCAACATATCTGCCCATGGATCCTCCTCATTCAATGCATTCTCAAGTCAAAATGTTTTTGAAAGGGCTTTACATAAGAGGCCGCCAAGAAAACTGTTGACCCCTACTTGGGATCTTAATTTTGTGATAAAGAAGCTAACACTTGTCCATTTGAAACAGCTAACCTGGCTGACTTGAGGATCCTAACATGGAAAACAGTTTTATTGATTTCTCTGTCCTCTGCAGGAGAATCTAATTTACAAGCTCAACGTTTCAAAACTTTGAGCTGCAAATGGTCGAGACCACAAGATCAAAGTTTTAAAACTTCAAAATTGTAATTAAAAAAATTCTGTTTTTTGTAGGGGAGAAGCCCCCCCCTGCCCCCCCCACACCAACTGCTAAATAAATATACCAGTTCCTAGATCACACTACAGTGAGGAAAACTGTACATTTCCCATTCCGCGCTGTATGGCAATCTCCACTCAAAACATTCAAAGTTTCAAAACTTCGATCTTGTGGTCTCAACCATATGCAGTTCAAAGTTTTGAAACTTCAAGCTTGTGAAGGGAATCCTTGCAAGAGTGGCATCTTGAGTTGCAAGCTGTTATGGTTAGTCAGCTCTACCTCAATTTCCACAGGGACAGGGTTACTTTGAGAACTAATCCTTCTTTTATGCCTTAAGTGATATACAAGTATACTTTAACTGAGACTATCCATCTCCTTGTTATGTTTCCTGAACATAAAAATGAGGGGAAAATATATCAGTACTTTGGAAGTCCACAAACAACCCATGTACTATTTTGACAGCACTAAATATGTCAGGTCTTCAGATCAGTTGTTCATTTCTTGTGAAGGTAAGAAGGAACAACCTGTGTCGAAGCAGACTATTTCCAAATGGTTATCTAAGATTATTATCTTTTGTTGTACTCGTCACAACAAAACTATTCCAGGCAGTGTCAAGGCCCACTCTAACAGGGCCTTGGCTTCATCTATGGCTTTTTGGAAAGGGTCGCATTCTTGAAGTATTCTAGAAGAAGCAAGATCACAAACCAGTATAAGCTTGATCCTTACGTAGGTCTAGAAGTGTCTTTGCTCCTTCCAGGTCACAAGCTTTATAAGTTATGGTAATATATTCTTATAGCTTAGGCTACTGCAGCAGTGATCAAGTATGAAGAACACAGTGGAACTGTGTATGTTGACTTATCTTAAAAGTAGATATTCAAATAATCACTGCTTCAGTAGCCACTCCCTCTCTCCATCTGCCTTGTTTCTTGGTGCGTGGTTTATGACAGAGTGTGGTTATTTATTTTTTGTTCTTTTTAGCAATGTCCTTTTATGGCTCAGCCTTCCTCTCTTGCTGGCAGGAAAGCTCTGAAGTACTTTGCATCCAAACCTATCCATTAGTCAGATTACCTAGCTTAGCGGAAGGTGCCCTGAAGCTTTGTTACCTGGCCTGTTATGGTAAGTTTACTTACTTAACTGTACTTTTTAAACATGAAAAATCTAGAACATCACAGAGATGGTAGCTTAATAATGATGGAAATAGTTAGTTTGTAATTTTCCAGTTTTTAGAATATCACTCTAACTTTTCCTTTTGTGTCTCAGAATTTTTTTTAATTAGTAGTAATAAGTGTGCTGCCAAGGACGGTGCCTCAACCAGAAACAGGGTTTTTCAGCAGCACACTTTTGAACAGCATTGCATTGTTTATACCACATTTTGAGTAATTATTCTTTGTTACATTATTTATCCCTGTCCTTTTTAATCAGGTTCCCTCAAAAAGTACCACGAGGAAGCTTTTCATAGTGGAAATTCACACAGCTTTGCACTTTATTAACAGTGCAAACTGCAACACTTTCTGCATGACTCCCATGCTTAAATTGTAAAAAAAAAAACATCATTTATTCCCATTTGCAATGATGTTAACATAATTCTGCCTTATGTCTGTTTACTGTCTGTTTAACGGGTACAGGATGTCAGAATGCACAGAGTGACGACGGCTGTATTGTAAATGACAGAATTGAAGACCAACACAGTACTTTGTAACATAACGTGGCAAATATGAAGTAGATGGTTTTATTTATTTTTTTAGCTGGTTAGCTGTTGGACTAGTAATAGTATGTAAATTCTTAAGGCTGAATACCTGTAAGGAACTGTAAAATTGATATCCACCTCCACTTCTGTTATTTAGCAAATATCTGATTTTTTTTGAAAGTGAGATCTACAGTACAATGAAGAACTAACAGGTCACTGATTTTAAAACTGCATTGCAGTCTGGGCAGACAGCAACAACATCTTCAGGCAAAGTAAGAAAGCCATCTAGAGATGACAAAACAAATTTGCTTTGCATATTAATCGTACAAAAATAAAGTGTTCTGGCTTCCAGTATGATACTGGTTTAAAAGAAAGTCTCAGAATCCTTTGCAGTACTTTTTAAATCTGAACTGCAGCTCAGAATGATTTCGCTGAAATGCTTGCTGTATTTTTAATACCCTCTCATCTTTTGCTTCTGCTCTCAAGTGCTAACTATACATCTGAGTGGATCTTACACAAGCTGGAGGGTGAGATGGAAATGTGAAGCTTCATAATGTCTCTGCTGAATGTGTAAACTGATTTCTGAAGACTACAGTGTAACTACAGAAAATCATAAGCTGACTGGTCTCTCACTCGTCCAATCGATGCTGAAAAATCTGTTTCAACATGCTTGCTTTATTAATAGGTATGAAGGACCAGTTTTGGAATAGCACACATTCTTTGTTTAAATCACATTCTGTTTGCAAATTGGAAATCGCAGTACAGTTATAAAGCTGTTTCATTTGAACTAGACACAAGGCTTTAGTGCAGTCTTAACATCAAAGAGGTCTGGAGTAGCATCTAAAACTCAGAACACGTGCATGGCATTAGTACATCATTCCACTGCAAAATCCAACGAGTATCGAAAAAGTGTTAGCATTCAGATCCATTAGAAGGCACTTATCCTTTACAAATCTAGGGCAAAGTTGGGGTTAGGAAACATTTAGCACAAATAAACAGTATTCATGACTGGAATGAAAAATATGAGAACCAGGGAGCATAAAGCACACTGTTTACAGCCATGGTTTTCAGATTTTTGGAAAGAGGACCTGGATAAACAAATCTGAAACTTGCCTGTAAATAACTGTCTAAATTAAATTTGCTCTGCATCACCGAATTAAATATCTGAACTAATTAGGATGCTGTGCTATTAGCATAAATTAATATAAACCTGGAATCAATTTATTGTCATGGATTAGCAACTGGATTACTAGATTAAGAGCACTTGGGTAAGTGGAGCAAACACTATTTTTAAAGTGAAAATTGGAGGCCGAATGTATAATGCCTGTTTTTTTTTCCCATAAATATTTTTATGTAGCTTTAACAATGTGGCTCCACCTCTCTCATCCTGTCAGTCAGCAGTTCTGTAACAGTAGTACCTAGTGAATCAGGACTTTGAGAGCAGGGCTTTGCCTGGAAAAAGGGTGATACTGACATCCCACTGAACACATTCTCTGTGAATGCTATCCTTGGCAGCAGGCATCTCCATGAAAAACTTAAAAGTGGCATCAGAGGTGAAGGCAGTATTATTTCTTTTTAAGAGTCTGCATCAGATAGGCTTAAATTTTCTAAAGAAGAAGCTGTAATATTCTCACATTATGCCTGTTTCAGAATAAGTTTTTCTCATGCTTGGTCAGGTCTCTTCCCTTCTTTCAGCCCTTCATCTGGTACAAGTAATAGTGCATTCTTTCCCACTGTCAGCATTAGTTGGGATAGCATCATATCTTGACTGCATAGATATATCATGGCACAAAGCGATTAATACTAAGACAATCATCATTCTGGAGGGTAAACTTTACAACTCACCAACGTGGTACTGCAGAAGCGAAAAAATTAACTATAATGGAACTGAAGCTGGAAGTAAAATTCACAAAGGGAGTTACTAAATGATCCCTCATGAATAATTAATTTGAATACTTGGAATGCATCTATTTTCAGCAAGATCTAGAAGCTAGACACTACAGAGACAGCAGGTTTGGAAGTGGGGGGATGCATAAGATCCCGTTTCTTAGCATATGGTCATGTTATCAGTTTTAATGAAATAAAATTATAGAAGCATTGTATGGAAATATAAGTCATGTAGTTGCTCAGAGAAGCATCAGCTGTCAACAGATATGTTTTTATACAACATGTGCATAGAAGTGATACTGGTATTGGGAAGATGTTGAGCATCACAAAATGTTGCAGCTAAGGTTCAGCATTGCAGACCTGACACTTAGATTTTGTGAACTGAACAGTTTGCATGGGCCAGGCACTGAGCACAAACAACTTGTAATGAGTCATAAGCTAATTATACTAAATCATAGTCAGGGGAGTGTGTGCTTAGCCACAAATACCAATTACCACCAAGTACATGTCTTTGAATCTCCTCCAATGTATAGAGCTAGTGTGTTCTGATTTGTATAGTCTCCATTCAAATTAACATAAAATATCTTTCTTGAGATTGTATAATTTGCACAGCATGACTACTTCATTATGTACAGACTACATTAAATATTGATAACATCTAGTGTTTTACATTTAACAGCTGTTTCTTCAAGGCATCAACTTACCTTTGTAGTTTCTAACTCTACCCTTTCTTCCACAGACATCATTTATAATAGGGCTTTACATAACTGGGCACATCCAAATATCAGACAACAAATGCCTCGTGTTGCTTATTGTGTAGTAATAGCTATGGTTAAGTTTATGTTGGGCATAACTGGTGGAATATTTACATTAATATGAAAAGTCAAGCTCTAGGCAACAGTCTTACTATTACTTTAGTTAGACGTTGGAGAAAAATGACTTCTTGCCTTGCTGTGACCTGAAGATACTGCCATGAAACAATATATGTATGCTGCAGATTGCCTGGCTGCCTTCCCACAATTCAAACCCAAGTTTAAAGTTATTTAATCACCGGACCAGTGTTTACTACTTTTGACCTTTACTGCTTTTTGTTAACAATGAGATCCAGTGACTTTCACCAAAACCTGCCACTGCCCTTCCCCCTTACAAAATCATGGTCGAATGGAGCCTCCCCCCTGCAGCCATGCCAGTGTCCTATTACTTGCCTATTTCACCCCATTTACCATAAACACTGTAATGTGCATACTGCTTTACTTCTACTATGATTTGGATTTCATTTGAAAGTTTTATTTTGCATTTTACAGCACAAACACTAAGACATCTGCTAAACAAAGCAATGCAGTCTCACAATGAAAATAGACTTAGCATTAAAACGTTTCTGCTCTAGAAACTCGCATTCACTGAAACAGCAGTGAAATTAACATTCAAAGAAAATATATTTGGCTTGTATAAAGATTATCTTTGGGGAGTTTTCAAATGATAGTCTCCTTGTACATAAAACATACATGTGTTGTGTTATACACCTTCCTGATTGTATTAAATTATATTCCTTGTATAATACAGTACAGTTGTTAGAGGGTGTTTTAAATTTATTGTTTTGAACATTTTTCCAGTAAACAATGAAGCAAAATGCATGCATCAATAATGACAAAACTGCCCAATTGAATACATTTCCATCATAAAAGTCTGCTCAGGCTTCTACAATCCACCAGTATCAATTAATATGCACAATCTCTGCAGAAGTAAGTCATCTAAATAATTCCACATTAAAGAGATCTGTAAGTAATGAAGAGGTTGCTGCTGGCAAACAGCTTTATATTTCATTGCTTACTGCGGTGGTGGTGCTGCGGTAGCGTTGTCGCCTTACAGTTGGACGTTGCCCGTTAGATTCTCAGTTAGAGCGTCTTCTGTGTGGCGACATGCATGAACGGGCGTTCCTTCGTTGAAGGTTATGCTTTAGGCCCGGCAAGCCAGCACGTAAAACACTACTGCCAATCATTAGCAGACCAGAGTTCCACTGTGGCGACCCCTAACCGGGAAAAGCCGAAAGACACAAATCTACAAATAAAGTACCTGTTGCCCTTGAGGAATAATTTGCCCACGTTACATTAAAAAAATCATAAGCTAGTAATATTGCAATAGGGAATGGATGGCAAACTGATAACAGGTTCATAGTTACTAAGTATCTTTGCCAAAGAAGACATTCTTAGTACAGCAACATCTACGCCCTGTGGGAGTAGAACCTACAGCCTTCTGCATCAAACACAAGTACATTACCTGTTGTACTATTAACGATGCAAACAGACTCAGCATAAGCAGCACTAAACTTCTCTTTCCCTGCAGCTCTCAGCTCCCTGTAAAATCTGTTTGACACTCAATTGTAACTCTCAACTTTGCAGCACAAGAAATCTGGAAAAAGCTAAAATTTATTGGGGGGGGGGACAAAAGCCTAAAAAACAGAGACACATTTTAAACATTTCTTGTATAATCATGGAATGTTGCTAGAATAAAATGCTGGGTTATCACCATACATTTCACTGCCAAGTCATGCACCCAGGACCCTGTGCAAAATAGTCAGAGCAACATACCATTATGACAAATCAGCTGTTTTGTAAAAGAGAGCAAGATTGAAACTTAAATGACTACAATTTAGTGAATTCAGTTCTCACCATAGCTGTCAACCTCTTAGCAGAAAACACCTGGACAAAGCCAGTAATGGGGGAATACAGCCCTCAAACATATTCAGTGAATTCAGTTCTCACCATAGCTCTCAACCTTAGCACAAAAAACCTGGACAAAGTCAATAATGGGTGAATACAGTCCCAAAAATACGGACACATTTCAAATATTCATCTTATAAACTTAGAAAATTGCTAGAATAAAAAGTTTTGTGTTACTATGTACTTTCTGAAGAATATAAAGTCTGAAATTCAAATGTCTGTCAGTTTTATTTATGTAACATTTGTTAACCAGGAAAGTCTGACTTGGAACAAAAGCCAATTTTCAGCAGAGACCCAGGGAGAAATATTGCAGACACATGTCTTTGCAAAATGGGAGGACACTAGAGCAAACCCACACAAACACAGGGAGGAAATGCAGACTCCACACAGAAGGCACCTCAGCCAAGAATCAAACCAGAGAAACTCTAGCTGCGAGAAAACAATGTTACCACTGCACCATCAACTATTTAAGGAATTAAAAAAATCAGAAACTACAGATTTTATGAGGAACAGAACAAAATATGAGTCAAATATCTCCGGGTAGGGAATTCAGGCTCTTGTTACCTGCACCCAAGGTACAGGATTCAAGCCTGAGGCATTCTCTAACCACCAGGTATCCTGAGTTATTCTAGCCACCAGTATAAATCAACTGGGGCATTTCTCTCTCTCTCACACACACACACACACACACACACACAGACACACTGTACCTGCAATAATGATAAACTCCACAACTTCATCCTGAGTATCTCGGTCATCTGCGTTCACACCGGAATGCACACTTCCAGTTTCCTGGCTCTTGTTCATTCCTTCCTGTTTGTGAACATTCCAAGACTGCTTGACTTGCAGTCTGATCCCCTTGTAGTCTATGCGGTTAGCACCGCATAAACCTCTGGGGCATCAGCAGTCTGTTGCCTTCTTCCCGAATCTGGACTGGTAAGGCAACAGTCCAGATTCACTTTCTAATATAATGAAAGAAGAACACAAAACAGGGTAAGGTATCACCTCATATAGAGAAAATGAAGTCCAAACAAAAAGAGGTAGATACTCCAAGACAATCGAAGCCAACCAGGAACTGCAAATCAAAGTTGAAGTAAAAATCCTTTAGTCCTTTGAATAGTAAGCGCTTTCGCGTTGCTCAGAACGCTTCATCAGACTTTAATAAAAACAGTTGTGCTTACTCCATTTAAATATTCAAAACAACCAATAAAAAATATTCAAAACAACCAATAAGAACAGTAAAAATTGTCACATGAAAAACACTTTGGAATAGTGCATGAACAATGAATAAAAAAGGGGAGGGGTGGTGGGAAGAAATGCCAAGTAGAGAAAAATATATGCATTATAATAAAAACTCTATATGAAAAAACACATGATGGAGTGTTTATACATATCTATAATAATGTGTGTGTATACAGGAAAATACAAATACATTCGTCATACATCTATATCATTACATGTATATTATCTACTAGCGTCTGAATGGCCTATCTATCAAGAAGGGTTTCAAGGACAATTTATCATTAAGACCATGTCCTTTATCAGCTCTAAATTTAATGATCCATTTAACTTCTTCCTTCTCAGTAGTATTATTGATGTTATCTAACCTTTCAGTTACTTGTAAGTGTCCTATAACCATAAAACTGAAAACATGTGTAGATCCATTCTGTATAACATGTCTAGCTAAAGCATTTCCTTCATTTTCCTTGTGAATGGCATAGACATGTTCTCTAATTCTTTCTCTCAAAGTTCTATTGGTTTTTCCCACATAGAAACTTTGACATTTTTTACATACAGCTAGATATATAACATTTCTAGATCTACAATCTGCATAGTCATTAAACTCATATTTAATATTACTGTCAGGATGTATGAATACATGGGAGTTCATGATAAAATCACATTGGTTGCAATTCCTACAAGCGTGTGTGCCTTTTCTATATGAAATAGTCTTATTCCTATTTTTTCTTTCATAGCATAACAAATGTTTGAGGGACTTTGTGTTCTTGTAGCTAATAGCAGGTCTGTCACCCACTATTTCCTTGATGTCATCATCTAATAGTAGGATATTCCAATTCTTCTTTATTATATTAACAACAGAATTGTTGGTGTTAGTATAGGGAATTGATAACCTTTTTCTCCCATCTCTCATCCTAGTTGGGCGCTCATGCATAATATTGTCATTCTTAATGAAAGGTGATGCTATCCGCTCACTGCATGTTTCTTGTATCACTAATAGATCCTTATTATGGTATCACATTTAATAAATTTGCTGCATGGTATTAACTGCTGTAGACTCTGCATCATGCTCACTTTGAGACGTGAATGACGTATCAATTGATTTTTTACAATATTCTTATGGATATGTGGAGGGTGCATACTATTTCTATGCAAAGTAGCATTCCTTTTATTATAATGCATATATTTTTCTCTACTTGGCATTTCTTTCCACCCCCCCCTTTTTTATTCATTGTTCATGCACTATTCCAAAGTGTTTTTCATGTGACAATTTTTACTGTTCTTATTGGTTGTTTTGAATATTTTTTATTGGTTGTTTTGAATATTTAAGTGGAGTAAGCACAACTGTTTTTATTAAAGTCTGATGCAGCGTTCTGAGCAACGCGAAAGCGCTTACTGTTGAAAGGAATAAAGGATTTTTACTTCAACTTTGATTTGCAGTTCCTGGTTGGCTTCGATTGTCTTGGAGTATCTACCTCTTTTTGTTTGGACCAGATTCACTTTCTATTCGCAGATTTGGAGGATTGTACCATTGTGGTTCACAGCTGGGGGGGGCTGCAGTCCTGCAGTCTGATATCACGAGCTGCCCCTGCTAAAAGGCAAACTTTTCTGCTCATTTGAGGATTCCCTCAAAGATAGGCCTTCAATAACCATAAGGTTTACTGGTAACTGGCTATACCAATCGACAACATCAAATGTACTGATACTGCCAGACCTTACACTACCTGCACTCTGACTCGAGCCAGTTTCTTAATCACCTCTGTTTATGGCTTTGATTTCACAAAGGATAATGAAATATTGTTTATACACCTGTCCTTGCCACCCTTTCTCTCAGCTGAGCTTAAATCTGAAATGTGCAAAATTTCTTTGGTACATTTTTTTGCCCCTGTTGTCTGTCAGCCATCAGAACCCTATTGGCTAACTGGTCCATTTGTTCTCATTCACTAAGCACACACCTAGATAGATGCTGGAGAGGGGCAGGTTTTTCCACACAGGATGTTCCCTGACTTGCACAAGAGGAGTTCCCTCCAAGCAGTCCTGCCCGTTCCCCAGAACATATGGTCTCCACCAGGGAGATCACTCTGCCCAATGCACTCTGAGTGCACACTAACCACTGTTACTGCCCCCCCCCTCGTGAGGTAAGCAGCCCATACCATTTCTTTTCTCTTATTCCCTGCCTGGCGTCTACATTATTAGGCCAGTTAATCAATGCATGATTTGCCTGGAATACATCCCTCAAAGGCAACAACGCCAGTACCTATAGTATTAAAGTCCACACATTACCTCATACATGCATCATGACTCTGGATATCCTAATAGGAAGCTCATAACTTGGTGCAACAGGGAGGTTCTTCCCCTCCAGCATTTTTTCACGTTCATCCTGTTGAGCTGTGTAATACAGCTTCCATGACATATATTGCCATCTCTCTATCTCACACACTTAGCACTCTGCTTGTTAGTCAAATCCAAGTCAGTTGAAATCCAAGTCGGTTGTCAACACAGAGAGTACTAAATCCTTTGGACTTGCATTGCCAGCTGTATAGCCAGGCTGTGTCAATAGATTAAAAATTGCCCACCTACATCCTACTAGATTTTTTTGTGTTTCAGTAATTGTTCTCCATCTTATCCAAATTCATACCACAAGACAGTTGCCCACACATGTGGTGGTATGCCACGATATGCAGTAGAATTTTATTATTTGTACTCTGTTACTTCTGTAGGCTTGCAGAATCTATTCTAATGTGATATGAGCTAGTCGCTTCTCCTTTTCCAACCATGACGTAATTTCTATTTTGTTCTGGATGCTTCAAACAACAGGGCAAACTAAAAGGAAACATGTTTGATCATGTTTCTTGAGTTTCTTATCTTACCTGTTAGTGCTGAGTAAATACATATGATGATCTTTAGCAGCTATTATAAATGTTAATACAGCTCTTAAAAGCAGAATGCATACTGAGGTGATGCTAGCTTCTCTAAAACATGCACCAGTGTACCTCTAGATTTATGTTCAGTCCCAGAAATGCACTCAGAATCACAGAGCTTTGCATTTTCCTAACATCTCTCCTGATTCATGCATTTTTTGGAATATCATGGTCTAAAGGAATATGAGCCTTGTGTTCAAAAGGAGGTTATGGTTGTACATTTGCCCCACACCAACATTGACAGTGGTGACCTACAAAATAAATAAGATGTAGTGATATAAATTAAGCCAAATGAATCATCTTGTGACTACATCAAGATACATCCTGAGTGATGTCTGCTAGTCCCCCCCACACACAAAAATACATTTGTAGCATTCAATCTGTGGTACCCACAAATGGTAATTTGGAAGTATACCTTGATGGCTCCACATCTTATCTTATACCACAGATTTATACAAATGACTATAAGTAATATTTCCAGATAGTGTGTCATCATAATCCCTGTTCTCTAGAGACATTTTCTTGTAATTTCACACTCACAGTATTGTACTTCCTAGTCTCTTCATTCTTCTGTTGCTGTAAATGATCTGGAACTTGCTTTATTAATCAACTGCCCTATACACTCGCCTGACATTTCCATTCTTTGCAGAAAGTACTTCCCCAGAGTTAATCACAAAGACCCATCAACCAACTGAAGTACAACTGGAGCTCACTAATGTAATTACATATGTTTTATTAAGCATTTTCACCCTTATATTCACGAAGACTTCATCAGAATAAATTACTTATCAATATTAGTTGTTTAAGTACATCAAATGTAATCACATACTCCCAAACAATCCAATAAGAAAAATCTTATGTAAATTGTACCACAAATAAATATCACCATAAGTACATAATTAAAAAGTGAAAACTTCCATGCATAATTAAAGTCTAATAAAATATTAAAAACTACACACCATTCAATAAATTAAATTGTTATAAACTAGCAGCATTTAACTTAAGAAAACTATTACTAGATGCAATTGCATTCAATCCAGGAAACAAAGTTGCTTCCAATAATAACTGCCAGTGCAGTTCTCTACCTTCAAGAATATGTTGCCAGTAGTCTCCTTCCAACTCGGGTGTTACTTTTTCTAAAATAAAAAAAAATATATATATATATAAAAATTGGCCATAATACAGAAAATCTATATAATGCATTATTATTGTCACCCTTATGTATACTATACATATGTTCGTAAATACACTTGGCCAGATTTAGCAAGCTCTGCATGGAGTGCAGGAATAGTACAAGAGCTGCTGCACCCAATATGGCCACCGAGCGATCCAGAATCGAGCCCCCAAGACATGCACGAGTGCGCCTACATTATTCCTGCATGGACACCACTGACATTTGCTAATTACCTCATTTGTTGGTGAAAACCATGCAAATGAGGTGAATTAGTGATCCAGGAAGCAGGCAGGCATCTGTGCAGGAATAGTGTAACCTGCAGAAATGTATTCAGTTACTAACCAAATACATTTCTGCAATTACAAAACAGGCAGGACAACTCAAAAGAAAGCATGTATTCATTGTAGAAGGCATGCTAATGGCCAAATATATGGCCATTGACCTGAGAAATCATTGCAAAATTATAAAAAACAACTTTTTTTTTTTTTTGGCCAATCTCGGCCATTTAAGCATAGGGCAACGGTGCGCAAACGAGATTGGCACGAAAATAAGAAAAAAGGTGGAAATAAGCTTTTAAACCTAAATCGCCATTTTGCCATAATAGTCGATGGCATGCATAAGACAACAATACCAGGGTTTCTAAGGGGGAAGGCTCAGTATGAGTGTGGTAATTAGGAATAAGCATTCTGGTTTATGCAAATGAGGGGACTGATACTGAATCATCAATTTCCTCTCAGTGTTAACTTGCACCCAACCATGTAGGTGCAGCTACACCATTGTATAACTCTAAGAGCTGGATGACCTCATAAGAGGCAGTGCCATCCATGCTGTAAGCTTATTGGAGCTCTGTGGCCCGTGTTTGCCCTTAGCTAAGCACAGCTAAGAAACGGGGTGTGTCTGAGGCTGCCTAGCAATGTTTACATTGCCTAAACAGGTTTTAAATAAACAAAAAAAAAAAACAGGAAATAGCAGCTCTGTTCACATCTGAGCACTGAGCTTGGGCACCGCAACTCTGGGCTTAAATGGGAAGGCAATGGGAAGGGAAAACAGCAGTAAGAAGGCAATCAAGGAGAACTAACATAGCTGGCAGATGAAATGTATCAGAGTCAGCCAATTACACATGGAACATCCTAGCACACTACTATAAAGTATGCAAACACCTTCCGGTCTGGTTTTTCCCACAAACTCTACACCACCAGTGTACACAGATTGAGAAATTTTACCTGACAAAACTAACAAAATGTTAGGGGCTGCTGCCACTCTCATAGATCATTATGTGCAAGAGGCTGAGGGTGGTGAGGATGTGAATGCTGACGACCAACCCACAGTGAGGAGAAGGAGAAGAGTGTACAAACCCAGGGTAACCTACCAGGGGCTACATGAGCTGGAGACAGTGCAGCGCTATAGGGTGGAAAGGGACATTCTACAGCAAATTGTTGAGCTGTGCGGGCCATGCTTCAAACACAGAACCAACAGAGGGAAACCTATCCCAGTGGATACCAAGGTATGTGTAGGCATAAGAATACTAGCCACAGGTACCTTCCAAAGGGCAACTGTGGATATCCTGGGGATCTCACAGGCATCAGCATCCAGGGCACTCCACCAGTTCCTGGATGCCATGTCAGCACATGACAGTGAGCACATATATTTCCACAACACCCATGAGTTGTTGACCAGCAATATGCATCTCTTCCACCAAATAGCAGAATACGCTGAGGTAGTGGGTGCTATAGACTGCATGCACATACACATCAAAGCACCACCCGGTGAGCAGGGTAGGGTCTACATGAACCGCAAGGGCTTCCCCTCCATCAACTTCTAGGCTGTGTGCGATGACCAGGGCATTATCTTGAATGTGTGTGCTGGCAGCCATGGAAGCTATCACGACTCCCACATCTGGCATATGACACAGCTGTACCAGTCATTTGCCAGTAGGGACATCCCATATGGCCACCTAGTGGGGGATACTGGCTATGCACGGGAGCCGTGGCTGATGAAACCACCTCAGAAATGCACACACACCTGAACAAGAACTCCATAATGAGGCACACGCACAAACCAGAATCATAATAGAGCATGTGTTTGGGATGCTCAAGTCATGGTTCCGCTGCCTGGACATATCTGGTGGAGCCTTGCAGTACTCTCCAGCTAAATGTACACAAATTTTCATAGTATGTGCCATGCTACACAGTATGATCCTGCGGAAACAGCTGCAGCAGGAATAGCACAGGGCAAGGCCACACAACCCACCACCATTGCCAAGGCCCTCACAGGCACAGAGGGACTCAGAGGAGGAACTACCTGAGCCTACCCATGTAGGCAAAAGGAGGCATGCCCAGTATGCCCAGGCCTTGGCAAAGAGCCAACGCATAGCACATACACTGACACGGTAGGGACCCAGGGAATGACACCTCTCTCTGACTCGCACATATAGTATAAGGGATGCCAAACATGACACTACCTGTGCTTTAACATGTATAGGGAGTGTACTATGTGCATCCAACAAAGTCAGCCCTCTAGCTCCGTTCTCAATACTGGCACATCCATAAGATAAGTCACTCTTCCTATCAATTGCTGAATGGAGTAGTATGTTTTAATAGCTGTATCTATGGTATGGATGTGAGCATGCAAGGGAATCTGGTGGCTGAATGGGATGGCAGCAGATACTGGACACCTATATGGGCAACATGAAATCCATACAAAATACTGGTGTCAACATACTATGCAGTATTAGACAAGATGACAAATCCCACTGCAGTACATGTGGTGGCCCAAATGTGTGTCCATAGGACACACACATACATGTCAGTGAGGCTCACATACCCACCACCAGGCTCAGCCAGCAGGACAGGTGTAGATGACCATAAAGAAAGGCTGGGCTAAGGCCTCCTATTGATGGCAATGGTGAACAGCTCCCCTCCAGACCTACACAGACAGACTACAACAGGACTGAGAGTTGTATGTTAGTTCTGAAGTGTAAGAAGTCTGAAACTGAAATGTAGGTCAATACAACCTAAGAGCTGTACTCTACTGATATGCCTTCAGTCTGCATGATAGGTTAGAAAACAAAATGAAATGGAAGCCAATAGAGTACCTGAAATACCAGTACTGTCATAGCAAATGTGTAGAAATGCAGTAACATGTAAGTGTGAGGTGTAATAACAGTGGAGCACAGATTACCCGAGCTGGCCCAATCTACAGGATAGATTGTTGCATGTGTACAATATGCAGGTGTCCATGTGTTAGGTTGTTGTGTGTTCAATATTGTTTGGAAGTGGTCAGCATGTAGGCATGGAGGGTTGTGTCTGGCTGGCCTATGGGCAGTACTGTGGATGACAGGGCCATATTCTGACAACTGCAGTGCCAACCACAATTCTTCTCAGCAATACCCATGTCAGCAGCCATCCATACTCACTGTCCAGATGTCAATATCTGTCACCATCTGAAAGATGGACATGCCATGAATGTGGGCCCATACAAACAAACAATACACAGGTGGCAGTACCCTAGACAGAGTACATATAATGTAACTGTCAAATGCACACACCTTTGGAATTGTACATACAGGTTAGCAGCACATTAGTTGTCTGTGTAGTATGGAATACTGATGTAGTCTGGCCAATCACTGGCAGACTACAAAAGGCACAGTTATGAAGTAATGAGAGAGTGCCTATGTCACTGCACATGGCAGCATAAGGGGAATGCCCCATGTATATCTGTGAGTCAGCTACAAGTAGCTTCCATATCACAAATGCACAACTCACCCCACCATCAGCCTCAGCTTTATCACAGGTCATATCCTTGCTGTTGGGAATGAGTACAGTATGACCCCACTTCTGTATGGGAATACCCACAGAATGCAGTATGCTGAAGAGGTGTTCCATGCAGTTGTGCACCCTGCCAGCATCCAGACCATTGGAGTAATATGGACAGGAGCTATTGCCATTAGCACCTCACACACTTACCCTGTCACACCAGGGGAATCCACTGGCTCACAGCCTGGGAATGTAGGAGTGACAAAATGCACTAGCCTGCTACAAATGGCCTGCATCTCTACCAAATGGTCAACAGTCCTCTGTCAAAGGCCTGTGCCTCAACCGTAGTGCCAATGTATGGTATCTCATGGGATCCCTACTAACAACATAGCACAGTCAACAGAACACAAATGCAAGGCCATGTTGACAAACCCCAGTAGCACACCCACTATGTCCTACTGCATGAACTCTGGACCAACCCCTAAATACCACTGGGATGAATGGCCAACAATAGGAATACTTCTCAGATATCGCTCGCATAATGTTAGGAAGAGGATAGAATAACAGAGTGGGGGGGTGTAGAAGCATGGACATCATGGAGTGTGTGAAGTCTGAAACTCTGATGTGTGCCCATGCTACCCCTGCCTGCAAACCCAGTAATGGGTGGCTACAAACCTGCTTGTAAACCACAATGTGAAGGGGAACTGATATGATATATGAGACCTACCTCTAGGTTACCTGGGTGAATCTGTACAGCTGAGAGTTATGGCCACAGCAGGATATGGCCATTCTTTTAAGTTGATATATGTACAAGAAGGGGATCCACCATAGTACCAAGGAGCTGGACCATTTACACAGACCCATCAGTAAGTGTTTGCAGCTACCCCTCCAGAATGGCATGAATATGCAATAATCTGTAGGCTGTGGACCACAATACTGGACACAGCTTCATTCATTTTGTATTTCCCAGGAAATAACTGTGAGCAAATAAGTATATCTGTCAGTAGTTGATGACATAATATATCACAGTGTAAAACAGTACATATGAATATCTCTGCTAACACCAACCATGTAACACAAGCAGCACAGACAGCAATAGTTACAGTATCTCACAATCTGTCGCCCATTGTGACTCCATATTGTCAACCTATCTACAGATATCCTGCAGAAACAGGCTGCTAGATGTAGGTGTAGAACACCAAACCCTGGAATGGAGTACAACCCTACCCGGAATGGATTCACACACTCAATACAGAAGGTCATACTGAACATGCTCTTACATTTAGTGAAATTAAACCCATGTCTGACAACACTGACAACACAGTGGACTATACATATTTGTCATTCTCAGAAGTCTGCGCACACCCACAAAATTGTACACCATTCATGCTTTGCACACACATTGGGTAGGAATACTCACACATATCCAAGGCCAACCCAATATAATATGTCAAACATACACACATGATGTGGGGAAGAGAGAGACAGACAGTGACAGAGAGAATTCCATTATGAGGCCTGTCCCATCCACCATACATCCAATTGGCTGATATCACATGTTGTGCTGATGTCAATCACTGTAGACATTCCTTTTGGTAGCCCTCAGCCCTATAGTGCCTGTGGTGCTTGTGGTAACTGTCTAACATGATAGTACAAATCAGTATTCATCTAGCATTTGTATACCCATTCCTGTCAAATGTAAAGTGTGTGACTGTGTGTGTGTGTGTGTGTGTGTGTGTGTGTGTGTTTCCAGAGGAATGATTTTTGGCCCATTCGCACACACTGGACTTTCCATTGCCCATGTTTGCACTCCTGCTGATGTCAGTCACCCTGAAATAACCCTCTGGCCAAGTCTCAGCCCTATAAGCTACATGGTACCTTTGATACGTGTGTAATACTGTAGTGTAGAAAATTAGTTAGGTAGGAGTTTTAATCCCAGATATGGCAACTGTGAAACTGTGTGTGTTTGTGGAGATGAATGATTTTGAGGCCATTCACACTCATGACACCTCTTGCCCTACTTTAACATGCCTGCTGTCAGTCACCTTGAAATAACCCTTTAGCCAAGCCTCAACTCTATAAGCTCCATGGCGCTTGCAATAACTGTGTAATACTATGGTGTTGCATACTAGTTAGGTAGGAGTTCTAATCCCAGATATGGCAACTCTGGAACTGTGTGTGTTTGTGTAGGAGAGTGTGTGTGCCTTTGATGCTACCTTATTTCATGAACCTTCACACTTACTACTCTCCCCTTACCCCTCCTTTAGCACTGCTGCTGATGTTACTCATCTTCAAAGATACATTTGGACAGCTGTGCAGCATATAAGCTAAGTGGTGCTTGCAATAACTGTGTAATACTATAGTGTAGCATGCTAGTTAGGTAGGAGTTCTAATCCCACACATAGTAGTTGTAAAACTGTGTGTGTTTGTGTGAGACAGTGTGTGTGTCTTTGATGATACCTGATTTTATGGACATTCACACTTACTACTCTCCCCTTATCCAACCGTTAGCACTGCTGCTGATGTTACTCACCTTCAAAGATATCTTTGGACAGCTCTCCAACATATAAGCTCCATGGCACTTGTAATATCTGTGTAATAGTATAGTGTAGCATGCTAGTTAGGTGGGACTTCTAATCCCCAACATGGTAACTGTGAAACTGTGTGCGTTTGTGTGAGAGTGTGTGTGTCTTTGTTGATACCTGATGTTATGGACATTCACACTTACTACTCTCCCTTATCCCTCCTTTAGCATTGCTGCTGATGTTACTCACCTTCAAAGATACCTTTGGACAGCTCTCCAACATATATGCTCTGTGGCACTTGTGATAACTGTGTAATACAATAGTGTAACATAGTAGTTAGGTAGGAGTTCTAATCCCAGACATGGCAACTGTGAAAGAGTGTGTGTGTCTTTGATTCACACTTATTACTCTCCTCTTACCCCTCCTTTATCACAGCTGCTGATGTTACTCACCTTCAAAGATAACTTCGGACAGCTTTCCAACACATAAGCTCCATGGTGCTTGTGATAATTGTGTAATACTATAGTGTAGCATACTAGGTAAGTAGGAGTTCTAATTCTGATCCTGGCAACTGTGTAAATATAAGTGTTTGTGTAAGAGAGTATGTGTATCTTTGTAGAGACCTGATTTTGGGGTCATTCACACTTATAACACTTCCCCTACCCCCTTTACAACTGCTGCTGATGTCACTGAGCTTCAAAGACACCTTGACATAGCTCTCCAACATGTAATCTCCATGGCACATGCCATAAATGCAGAACAATGTAGTAGCAATAACTTCATAGGTATGGGTTGAATCTCATCTGTTGCAAGTGTTTGTGTATGTACATATGTATGTCCGTACCTCAAATATTTTGGTCTCATTTACACCTAGTACAAATCTCAATGCCTGACTTTAGCAGTCCTGCAGATATCCTCTATCTTAGAAGTATATGTTGCCAACCCCAAACCATGTAAGGTCAGTGGTGCATGTGGTAAACGTGTAACATAAGGGTCTGAAAGATTGTTAGAGGTTTGAACCTCACCCCTGGCAAATGTAAATGTGTGTGTAGGGTAAAATTATTTTTGGGATTTCTCACCCACTACATCACCCAATGCCAGTATTTACAAGGGCTGGGGATGTTCCTCACCTTAGAAGTACCTTGGGACAACATCCATCATATAAGCTCCATGGTGCATGCAATAAATGTGGTACACTGTAGTAGCAATACATAGTTACGAGGGGTTTGAATCTCAGTACTGGTAAGTGTGTCTTATCTGTATCCTGTGTGGGGATTACTGTGATTGTGTAATAACAGAATCCATTGTGGGGTGGATTTTGCTAATTTATTATGTTGAGGACATGGTATATGTCGCAATGTCCACATTACAAGGACAACAGATGTCAAACACCGGTGAGGTTGGTGTAGACAATCCACAGCCCTACATGTGACAGTATGGATTTGTGAACAATATAGACAACCCTTCTATTACTCAGAGAACACTCTCCACCCACGTATCATACACAAACACACTTGACTAGGCAACAACCACTATATTGGTAGTTCCCCTGCATATTGCCTCCCAGATAGTAACCACAGTGTGATAGCAGTGGAATGCATGCCTGCTGACCACAACAGTACCACTGACATCAGAAAGTACTTTGATGTGTCACATCTCCTGACTGAGTGTGTGTTATCCAGCAAGTAAAAGGACATAGCACCCTGTTCCATCCCCTCAGTAGCCAAATAAATGTGTACAGTGTCCCTTTTGCCATGTTACCCACTGGATGCTTGCAAAACTGTAGACTTTGCAAACGTACCCCACAAAAGGAATACCATGTCTTATGCACATGCCCTGTATGGACAGATGCCACTAACTCCACTGAATATCCATATCATACTGTCAATCTAGGTGCAATCATAACCTCAGCTACATAGTCAGGTCTCACCAAAGGAGGTCAGGAATGCTATATGAGAAGATACCAATCTGTCCACACAACATGCCCCAGAGACCTCAAGTACACTTCCACATGTCAAAGAACATGCATGTGGGACATCTGCACAACCCAGACGCTGTCCATGTTGTGGAATACAGATCACATACATGGGAAGCAATGCACATCACTGGCCACCCACAATAGAAACCCAGATAAGTGGATGGTGAATACAATACCCACCCCTGGGGACCACTCCAGGGACTACACTTCTGACCCACACTGGATACTATTGTCATGTGGCCTGATGCCAATTTATTCCCTTGGCCTAGCCTTGTAGAGCATTCAAGCCTATTCACCTTCTACACACCTGTGAAGCAATGAACCTATGGATCTCAGTACTGATAACTGTGTGTGTGTGGAGTTGAATGATTTTGAGACCATTCACTACACCTCACATTGCCCTACCTTAGCACACCTGTTGATGTCAGTCACCTTGAAATAACCCTTTGGCCAAGTTATAGATCTATAAGCTCCATGGTGCTTGCAATAAGTGCATAATACTGTAGTGAAGAAAAGTAGTTAAGTAGGAGTTCTTATCCTGGTTCTGGCAACTGTAATAATGTGTGTGTTTGTGTGTGAGAGAGAGTGTGTGTGTGTATGTCTTTGTTGACACCTGATTTTGTGGACATTCACACTTACTACACTTCCCTTACCCCTCCTTTATCACTGCTGCTGATGTCACTCACCTTCAAAGATACATTTGGACAGCTGTCCAACGTGTAACACAGTAATAGCAATACATAGCCAGGGAGGGGTTTGAAACTAAGTACTGGTAAGTTTGTGTGTGTCATCAGTATCCTGTGTGGGTGTTGGGGGATTGTGTAATGACAGGATCCATTGCAATGTGGGTTTTGCTACATTATTATATTGAGGACCTATATGTCCCAATGTTCTCATTACAAGGCCAACAGTCGTCAAACACTGTAGAGGTTGTTGTAGACAATCCACAGCCATAAATGTCTACTGCCATGTGCAATTACTATGTGACAGTATGGATTAGTAAACAATATAGGCAATGGTTATAATACCCAGAGACCACTCTCCATCCATGGATCATGCACAAACACCCTTACCTCATTCTCTCTTCCTTTCTTCCTTTCTCTCTGTCTGTCTCTCTCTCTTTGGTAGATGTGTAAAAAACATGTTTTGCATAGGCAGCACCTTGACATTTGTAGGTAATTTTAATGATCAGCTGATGGTCTGTGCACATATTGGAGTCACCCACTTGCTAATTGCATGTGGAACAGCTGTGGTATCATTCCTATAGCCAATTGTATGGAAACACACTCCTATAACTAAGCACTTCATGTGGGTGTTGGCCCTTTTCCTTCACTGCAAGCAGGACTTCATGTGGGTGTCTGACAAACAGCATCACAGAGGGTAGTTGGAAATACCTCTTACAACAAACACTGTGGAGACAGGCCAACAAACTGGAGGGGGATGTTCCAGACATGGGGACAGAATGTAAGTATTGCTGTTCTACATTGAAGTAATGTTGGTTTAACAGTGTTATGACTGCCACAGCTAGGAAACCCCACTCTGTATGCACCACATGCTATGGATACCTCAAACAGACTATGACAGTTAACATAACATGCTGGGTACAGGTCCCCAACCCAGACACTGGTCATATTATGCAATATATATGTTGCATACATGTCAATTGGAGCACCTCACCAGCCCTCTGCAAGAGAAAACCATATGATTGGATGTTGAATTTAAATGTCACCCTGGGGATCACTCCAGTGGCATCAGTTGATAGATGGCCTGCTGACAAATGTTAGGTGGCATGATACTAGTGTACCCACATGCCCTACTCTTCTTATCTATCCATGGACATTAGCCTGGTACACACCTAGGAACACCTGCACCTATGGACCTCAGTACTGACAAATATGTCATTGTGAATTACTGAGAATAACAGTATCTGTGTGTTTGTAAACTTGTAGTTGAAAATACTCTGAGGGCGTCTCACCCACTACACCACCCCATTGCTATACTTAGAAATGGCTGTTGCTGTAATTCACATTAAATATACCTTTTTACACTCTTTACCCTATGGGCTACCTGGAGCTTGCAATACCAGTATAACACTGTTCTACAAATGGGTAGATAGGAGTGGGATACCCTCTGAGTCTTGGAGAATGTGAGGATGTGTGTGTGTGTGTGTGTGTGTGTGTGTGTGTGTGTGTGTGTGTGTGTGTGTGTGTGTGTGTGTGTATGTGTATGCATTTATGTGTGAGTGTGCATATTTGTGGGATACAGCACTCTGTGGCCAAATTATCCAAATACACTAAACCTTGCCATACATTATAAGGGATGGCGATGTTGCTGACATTAGGAGAGCCATGACAAACCCTCACCCTACTATCCCTGTGGCATGTGCAATAAATGCATATCCCTGTAGTAGCACTGATTAAATAGACAAGGGTTTGTATTGCAGTCCTGGTCAATATGTGATTGCGGGTATGTCAGAGCATTATCATGGGTTTCAGTTAGTACAATATCCAAAGTGAGGTGTGGGTGCTGGCTGTAGTGTCTTTACACCATGGTGCCCCCAGTACATGTCCCAAGGTCCACTGTATGAGGACCGCTGTCACCATCAGCCATACAGGTAACTGATTACACTATCCAGCCTAATGATGTATGTGCTGTGTGCAAAAACTCTGTAACAGTATGGACTCACTGACAAGGTAGTTAGCACTGCTAAAACCAGGTCTGTCAAATGTGTCTATGACTGTATGTGTTTGTCAATGTGTATATGACAGTATGTCATACTATGCATTGTTCATTAACACCCAGTACATCCCCCATTACCATACTGTATAAGGCCTGGTGATGTTCTTCACCTAACAGGAAGCTGGGACACACCTCACCCTAAAAGTTCTGTGGCATGTGCAATTAAGGCCAAACACATTAGTAGCAATAAGTATCTAGGTAGTGGTTCTGCTGTCAGTGTTGCCAAAAAAGTGTGTGCGTATGTGAAGGGATCTACTTCAGTTTGCAGAAAATATATGTGCCAGGACATCATTTGTCAGAGAACTAACTGGCAAAAAGTAACATTTCAAATCAATCATCTTGTGGAAATTCATTCCATCAAAACTAGTAGTGGATGTGTAAATGCCCTCTTCCCCACTGTACAGCTGTGCAGTGATACTGGAGTTGGTCTATATAGTTAGATGTGGTTGTTGTAGGCACAGCCACCCACATTGAGGTTATTGTTGTGCGTATCCCCCCTGCTTAGTGTGCTGTTATACTGTACAGTTTATGTTAACAGGTTAAGTAGTTGTTAATCACACTATGTGTGGTTCTACGCCACCCCACATCCTCCAAAGTGGGGGGCTGTGCCACCCACACCAGCACACCTATGTTTACCAATTCCAGGATTGCACTAAATTGGGGAAGAGGACATATACCCTGCCAGTACCATTGTCAATGATATTAAACTGGCAGATTGATTATTTACTCATGTAATGTTTTGGCAATTTGGTCTTGGTGGAATTACATAGGCAAAATTAGTTCACTGCAAAATGAAGTACATCCATGTGAACAGTATTTTCTGTGTATTGCATCAACACCAAAACCTCTGTGTGTGTTATTCACAAACATTTGATGTGTGCCACCCAGTACACTTGCCATTGTCCACGAAGAGCTGCTTACATCAGCCACGATGCACTGCCATTGTCCACTGTAGAAGAGCTGCTTACATCAGCTGCCATGCACTCACCTGTATACATTCCTCAGACCTATTAGCTATGTAGCACATGCAGTAACTGTTATACAGACCTGTTACTTGTGTTCAGTTGTACCCGGGATATGACACAGTCAATGTGTCACCACAGTGCCACACCCCTTGTAGGAAAGGACAGCAGACCAACATCCTGCTGACACATAGACACCTAGAACACATAAAGAATACATTATGAAGACCACAAACAGTCAGTGTTAACAGCTATAATGCATCATGGCTGGAGAGCTACACACCCTGACGTGTAAGCATTAATGTTTCCAGCTGACATGTTAAACAGCATTACATTGCTAAACCTTAGTACATTCACCCTGTGTATCTGAACCATATTAGCATGTCCCTGCATTGGTTGTATGGCTGACAGGGATGTGGCACAGGTATCATCATATGCACAGGGCGTGTTGTGGGTTGCCAGAGGCCTAGGCTGAGCCATTTGGTTGACATCATATGTATGGGTTAGGGGGTTCTTTATTAAATGGCCTGTGCAGGTGTGGTGTGTGTAGGTATGGAGGTGCCCTAGCTGTGTTGGTGATGTGTGCATGTGTATGTATGCACACATTTCTGCCATGTGGCTGCCCTATACAGGAGTTTGTTGGACAGCTACAGATAGTACATTGCAGGGTGTACAGTTTAGTCCATGTAAGGACACGGGAAATGTGCCTGCCAGGGGTTGCATGGGCACTACCAGGACAGAAGCCCAGATATGGTACTCTGCCCTGATGATGACAATTGTCTGCTGGATCTGCATCCCTGTTAGGACCAGCCAGGACCATGTGCAAGTGGTCTGCTGCATTATGGTTTGGACAGCACCCCTCCTGCAGTGCTGGTGCTAGTACTGCCACTACGGGAGCGACTGTGAATTGTTGCACGTCCACGTAGACCTCCAACTGTTGGTGTTGCTGATCTACATCCACATGGCTGATGCCCTACTCCCACCACATGCTCTACCCCAGACACTACAAGGTTGAGGATTCCCACCATCTCACCCAACCATCTATCCATGACCTCTACAAAATAATGGTGGGTACCTCTGCAGATCAGGGATGTAATCACATACAGCAGGAAGATTAGCCCTTTGGAGCCTCAGACTTTCTCTGGTGTAATGTTCTATACATGCCTGTGCCTCCATGATGGCCTCAAACATGCGTCTGGTGACACCTGATGTGGCACTTCTGGGAGGGTCATGATGGGCAGCAGCCCTCCTATGAGCACCCCTGTACATCTGCCTGTGTGGTACCTCTCCAGTCATCCGGCTATAGCTGCTGTGTACATACACACTTGCCATAGTCACCACACTTTCCTGTCCCATGTCACCACCTGTCAACTGTCCCTCATCTATGGCCACTGGTGATGGGGTATGTATGGGCATTGTGACTGAGTGTGGGGATGGGGTGGATAAAAGTGGGATGTCAACCAATGGCACAGATTCATCCCCTGGCAACCCTGCCTGTGCCTCACTATGCCTATCATCATTGTCGCAGTCTATATGGACACTAACATCAGGTTTGCCTGCAGGAGGGACCCTGACCCACCTCACCACCTGTGAGGGGCAGACATGTAAATTAAGACCTGTACATTATGGTTTTCTTCTACACACACACACACACACACACACACACACACACACACACACACACACACACACTTACAGGTGAGGTGGCACACAGATATTATACAGACATCTTATTACCCAACAGTCAACATGCATGACATATGGCACTCAACAGCATGCACTGCAGCCATACTCAATCCTTGTTACCAACATTATACATCTCTGTGATGCATGAGTTCTATTAGTAGGTGATGCCACTTTCCATGGAACACACTGCACCCATGTACACAGTATTGCTGTGCACCTGTACAGCACACTGGCATGTACTGTGCACCATACGTCACAAGTGTGCACACCATTGCTGAATGTGTATATGTATGGAAGTTATGTTTGCTCTGTTGCTCACAGCCCCTATGTGTTTGAAACATACTTGGGATGATATGAGGACTGATGTCAGTAATTAATACCTGTCCTTTGATTTGCAGATATCAGCAGTGCATATATCTGCAATAAAATCTGATTACACTGACAACCTTCAAAGCTTAATGTGGATATGAGGAGTGTACACACTCTTGTTGACATGCTGGCCTCTTCTATGAAATGCAATGGGGCCACAATACTGCATTTGTTAACATTACCCACACCTGATATGTCACATATGACGTGTGCAATCCAATGCAGTATCAAACAAATGTGTTAGTCATTCAGATGCTGAATGATATGCATACAATATTTGGTTTGCATAAGTGTGCACACCCTTAACACAATGGTTTGTTGAAACACCTGTTAAGTGAACTACAGCAGTCACTGTTCCTGGAAGGGGTATACTACCATGGCCCATCTTCACTTGACATTATTTGGTCACTCTGTCCTACAAATGTCCCCCAACTCTGCCAGATTGCAAGGTCAACTCATGTGTACAGCCCTTGGAGGTCACACAGTGGCTTCACTATTGCTGTAAAGTCAGGGTTATGTCTGGCACAATTCATAACCTTTACTGTGTTCAGATACAGCCATTCTTAGAAAGCTTTGGATGTATGCTTCAGTTCACTGTTGTGTTTCAGTCTGACACCCATCCCCATCCTCAGCCTCATTGCAGATGCTTGACAACTATGGGCCACACATGAGTGTCATTTTGCAGTGTTCCAAATTCCAAACCCCATGTCTACCGGCCTAGTTCCAGCTGATGAACAGCAAACCTAAAGGTGTACTCTGGCACTAGCAAGCTAAATATTAGGGATGGTGGCCCTGAGGTGGAGTGAGGTGTTGCTTGTGCATGACATGTGTCTTTATGAATACTGTCTGTAGGTTTGAGCCTTGGTCTCATGACACCATTACACATTGCAACGCATCCCTTTGGGAGACATGATGTTATGCTTATGCTACCTGTAGAGAGCCCTGGATGATGTATCATGTAGGACAACTCTTCTGTCTGATTACCCTAAGCCATAGGCCACATTTATGCAGAATCCAGGCAATTGTCGACATAGATACTGCACAGGCAGTACTTGCTAGACATTCCTCCAAGTCCCTCACTGTTGCTGCAATTTTCTGGGCAGCCTCCATGACCAGTTTGCAACATGTTTTGTCATCTGTTTTGGATTGGCATCTGTTGATTTTCTACATCAATGTTGTCCCATACACACATACATGACTGTTTGCACTGTTCGCCATGTTATATTCAATGGTGAGGTAAGGCTACTTTTCCCACCCCTGAGTGCTACCTTTCGGATATGGGATTCATTTCATGGTTTGTAAGATATGTGCAAGCCACGATTGCCTCTGTTGCAGGTGAGTGGGCAAATGTCATGTACATACTTATTGGACAGCAGACCATTACTTGATTTGACATTGAGGCTTTGAACTTGATGGAAGGTGTTTACTTAAGAAGAGTGAATGCTGTCAGTACATCACAAGCTGCATCCACAATATGTTATTTGGAGTGTGTGCACACATATGCTTCCAGTGTTTAAGATATGTATTCCTCATATTTGTTGTCCTAACATAGGATTCCATATTACACATTCATTACTCATGTTAGGATCACATTACAGTTGTAAAAGGTGTGGAATGTGGTATTGTGGTTTGCCATTGTTTATATCAGGAGCAGTTGCCATTGTAATAATGGTGTATACACTGTTGTAGCCACTGTATAAGGGTAATGTTTCAGACATGTCCCTACTGTAGGCCATTTGTCCCACCATTATGTTCATCTCTGTCCAAACATCTTGCACCGACAGGTTGTTAGCTATGCTGCAGGACTCTTACATACCCTTCAGATATACCACCATGGTGACCACTGTGATGCAGTGCAGTTAACACCAGCAAGTGAACATGTACAGCATGCATTATGGGTAGGTGTGTTAAATGTGTGCATGGCAAATAGCATGGCCATAACATGGCCAGTGTATTGGCAAACCTGAACAAAACAACTCCATACTCACAAGCTACAGGCTGCTGCCCCAGTTGTATACCAGAGGGGCTTAAATAGTTGTTTGAGAGAAGTAATGTTAGTAGTCACGCCTGTGGCATTGGTACAGGGTGGAAGCAGCATTTCAGCACATCGACAGTACAAACCCACAATACTAGAGATTATGCACATCTGTTCATTACTACACTGTAGCAAGAGAATATCTTATCTGACTTATGCATGTAGATACTTTACAGATGAAAATGGATAAGCAACAGTGGTCTAGTAATGTGCCCTGGCACCTTACCTCCATGCTTCTCATCCATTGTGTGGGTGGCACCCACCTCCACAATGCTGTCTTCAGCCTGCTGGCTTGTCTGGCGGGCGGGTGCCCCAAGGCTGGTGAGGAGCACCTCAGCATGTGTCGGTGGGGGCTGGATGACATGACCCCCCCACCTGTGGCCAGCTGGTACCTTCTAACTACAGCAACATGCTGATGGGCGTGGCGGATCAGATCTGTGCATCAATGCTGCATCTGCTCATAATTTCGGTTGCGCAGGCCAACATTGTTTACCCTGTGGATGAGCTAATTCCACAGGGCAGTCCTCTCCTGCAGATTCTGGGCCCTGTGGCTGAATAGTATGGCATGGTGCATGATGAGATATTGCATGATTGCATCATTTTCAAGATTTGTGAATGAGGGGAGACATTCCTGGGGCATTGTACCTGGAAGAAATAAACAGGAAAAAAGGTCACAAGACTTCATACAGTTGTCCATGTGCACATCAACAGTGGATATTAACTTGCAAATAATCCAGACTATACCATAATACTGTAAGCTATCATGGCTTTGACATCTTGCATTACACTCCTGGCCCTGACCTGTCCAGTTCCTCCAATGTTGGACACTTAATGGCGGAACCCACTATTCACCATTCATTTCTGTGTAGAGGGATGACAGTGGCCATCTTTCATGTGGATGGTGTGTGGATGGTGGCATGTCTGTCTGATTGTAGTGTGTGATGGAACTGTGAGCATTTTCCTGTGCTCATGTACGTGGCAAACTGTGATGTTCTCATGCCCCATGGAGACTTGCTGTTGTTGCTGTCAGCTGGCATTGTATCCCTGGCATGTGTGTATGAGGTGTGCTTTACCCTCAGTACAGGCCAACTTGTGTTACTGGCTCTGAGACCGCATACATATGTGGAGACATGTTTTGCAATTGGCCTGAGTGGTTTGAATATGTCTGATTTCTAGTCATAGTCAGCCTTACAGGAAGTCACCTGTGAACCTACATGCTTGCTCAGATAGAGATGCACTTGCTTCCAAGTTGTGGTCTGCAGTTATGTCTCCCTGTACAGTCACTACAGCAGCCTATTATATGCTATGTGTCTTGGTGCTGTCCACCAAGGGGGATTACTCTGTCATTGGTGGAGGATGGTTGTACAGGTCAGGTACTGCTGATTCCATATAGCTACAGTGGATATGAAGTGAACACACCCCTGTTACAATGCATGATACTCATGCAATTGGAACATGACCCCACAAAAGCACATGTCAACACAATCCTCACCTATGATGTGTCCTATAGCCTGCTCAGTTCAATAGGGAACATAACAACCTGTCCTGTGGAAACATATGGGAATTATTACTCACTACAGTAAGCCAGTTGAATGTGTGCACACACCCTTACACTGATATGTTGTGTAAACACCTGCTGAGATGATTACAACATCCATTTGTTTTGGTTTGTACAACATCATGTCACATCTTCACTTGGCAATGGTTGCTCACCTTCCATGAAACAACTTTGTTTCTTTTTCAATAAAATTGTACAGGTTATGGGTCACATTTGAGGTGAGAAACATTTTGGCATGACTTTCCGTGGTCTCACTGGCATACAGCACACAGTCCTGGCATTCCAACAGGGGTGTGTACACTTTGATATCCAGTGTATATGGGTGTTGATATAGCTGTTAGTGGTAGGCATGGGCAGTTGGTCATAACACAGTTGTACACTTCTCTGATTACTACGTGATAAGGATGCCTACCCTACTGTAATACCCATATCAGTGTCATGGCAATGCAACAATCAGTAGCAGTACACATTTTATTTTGTTGTATGCAGTGACAGTGATATTACACACATGTGCAACATGCACATCCTATTTTCCAGGCTGCTTGTGACCATGATATTACTTCTGTGCCTTTCAGCTGAACATACACATGCTCAGGGGATACCTGGTATATATTTGTGCTCTATGTCAGTATGGCACACTGCATTTACAGTCCTGCAGCTCAATCATAAGTCTCAACCTATTATACCAGGCTTCTAGTCAGTGGTCCACATCACTGGGTGACAAAACAGGAAAGTCAGTTTTGATAAAGTATTAATATAGCTGCCATAATACAAGTATATGTGTAAGTGACTTCACATATCTGTCACAACTGTGAACTTTGTCCAGAATAACACTGCACAGTTGAATGTTATTAATTCAGTGTATCACATACAGTTTAACACACACATCTGCAACAGTGCTTTACTATGCTCATGCCCTATATAGGTATCCCAGATTTACAATACAAACATGTATAATACTCTTATTCACATTTAAGATATGGATATGGGCAACATCCCATTAACTGGCCTAGCAGTGGCACAGACATGACTGTTTGACAAACACACTAGTGGTTGCCATATGTGAGCTGTCCTTTCCCAGGGTGTGTCAGACTCCTCAGCTGTGACCCAACCTATTCACCTCTTAGAGCATCACATGTGGAGAAAGACTAACATTGGGGGGGGGATATGTAGGGACAGATTGTAGATATGCCTATTACAAACCTATGAAGTTTGTAGCATGATACATTTCACATTACCATGACTGTTCTGAAGGTGGTGGGGTCTGAAACTCATGTGTCTGTATTACTTCATTACATCCATCTCCAGCTATTTGCCAGACTAATATAGATGTTTGGAGTAACAGAACAAACACTATGATGGCTAAATCTTGACATTCTGTAAATATCTGCACAGTTGACAGGTATGGCCTACTGCAGACAGAGCCAGATGCTATGTCCATAGCATTTGTTCAGGAGGACATCATTACAGCAAGTATTGATGGCACATATACATCTTTCGTAATCATCTATCCCATTATTACAGACAAAGTACTACATTCAATTACATGCTTACATGTTTCACATACCTGGTTTATCTTCAGGTTCCTTCTGTGTACAGGATGTCTTCTTATCTTATTTTTTTATTTTTAGGTTTTGTCTATGTGGTTTCTAATTTATCTTTTGGGTCTCTCTCTCCCTCTCTCTCTCCACTACTGGGATCAAGCTTGCTTGAATAGGTTGAAGCATGACTTTTGTAGGTGATGCTCATGTTCAGGTGATGACCTCTGCACCAATTGTTGTTCCCCACTTGCTAATTGCATGCAGGCAGCTGTGTAGTTCTTTCAATAGCCAATGTCATAGCAACCCACTGCTATAAATAACTACATCATGTGGGCATTATCCCTTTACCTTGCCTGTTTGAAAGACATCTTTCATGTGTGGGGGAAGCAGTGTTACAGAGAGCAGGTAGGAATATCTCTTACAACAAGACTTGTGGACACAGGCCAACTGCATCTTTGTATAAGCTTCCAGACCTAGGGACAGTGTGTGAGTATTGCTGTTATATGTATTGAATACTGCTAGTTTTACAGGGATTGTGTGTACATGCTAGTTTTTCATGGAATGCAGCCTGTCTGCATAGCTCTCAATTGTGGGCCTATCCACATGGTGGCCAGAGGATTGGCTGTTATGTTTTGTCTGTTCCCCACACAAATCTTGTCCCTGACATATCAGTGGCATTCTCTCAGTTGATTGCTATCAGTACATGGCAACATCCATTTGTGTTTCCGACAACACCTGTAACACCAGCAACTTTCACAGTGTATAACAGCAATATTTCAAATATGGCCTTGTGTTTCATCCTCTGTCCTCCACTTATATACCAGCCTTTGTCCAGATGACATGCAGTAAGAGGTTGATAGGTATGGTCTAGCACTATTTAGTGCTGACATTCCTGCTATAATTCCAGTAATGTTGTGGACTCCCACAGAAGTTGTGGGGTAGGGTCCATATATATCAGGGCTGCAGATGGACAAAACGTGTGACCCTGTACAGTCTGGAGGTCAGTGTATAGAGAACACTGTTATATGCTCTTGTAAGACATTTTATGGGGGAGGGTATTAAATGTTTTTAACCTAGGCTGTTACAACATGTGAGGAATAGCAGTAATAAGAAACAAAAAATTTGGCTGTACATTTTCATACGTTTCACCATGGGAGCAATGGTGGGCTAGAGCTTATTGTCTTGCACACAGTTCTGTTTGTCAGTGTGATAGTGACATTTTAAGTTAAGCATTGTTATGTAATGGATACTTTAACATTGT